>NC_047129.1:27281582-27589621 GCF_009829125.3 Periophthalmus magnuspinnatus
CAAACGTAGCTGTTAACTTGAAAACTACCACTTCATGACATCACAAGGTGGAACGGAGCATTTTGAGTTTGTAGAGAGACTATTATGTGTAATATACGACCTTTAAGTTGAAGTACAGATCACAAATTCACTTTCCACTCAAGTAAAAATAATAACAAAGAGCATTTATCTTAAAAATAAAATAATCTGTGTAAGCATACAGCCATATAATCCTTTTACATTTACATTTTTACTCATAAATCCATCAAAAAAGCAAAATCCGAGTCCGATACTGATCCCTAAAGAGCTGTATCGCCCGTTCTTAATAAAAATGCATTGTTAACTACAGAATTCGACCCATATAAAAGAAGCACCATCCTAATAAACCAATCTCATCACATATATTACATTTACAAACTGCAATCTTCTTCAATCTCATCTGCAAACACTGCCCCCTGCAGGCCACTACACGCACTGTATCACCTCCTTCAGCTCTCAAGTGTTGACGGAAAAAGCCGACCTCTTATCTTAACGCTTTTTTTTTTTTTTTGCCATGACGATCCTGTACAATTGTGTCTAAACGAGCCTAACGAGCTCAATGACAACACCGTCTGGACTCAAAGCACGTGTGCGCAGACAGAGCGGGGGGGGGGGGGGGAACCAGCACGTAGACTTGTTTAGGAGGACGAGGGCACGTAGGACTAAGTCTGACACATAGAGCGGGACAGTAGAAAAAGAGGAGGATGAGGAAGAAGAGGGGGAGGGGTCTTACCTGGGAGGCAGACTCTGGTGATGGGGGGCTGGGTGGTGGCAGCCGGAGACCTCCTGAAACAGAGAAGAAGACAGAAGATGGTAAGAACGAGGACAATCCTACATAAATACATAAGATTAGCAAAAGAAAAAGTTGTTGTAGTAGTAGTAGTAGTAGTAGTAGTTCAAATGACCGATATTTGTTTGATATGGTGTGATTTTATTTGAACAAGGACAGGGCACAATAATACACAAAAATTTGGTGCCAGGTTGTAGCAAAAGTACTAATTTCCACCTGTAGTTCCTGGACAAGTTGATGTTTAAGTAAAAGTAACACACCTGTAAACATATGGTACATACATCTAGTACAACACGTCTCGCCCTCAAATACGACATTTCTAAAAACATTCAGTTCACGCACACGTACGCACACAATCACCAAGTTTCAGATGTACAAATACTCTTTCATACACTTCCACTGATGGGTGCAAACTCGCCTTGATATGAGCCGTTTTTGTCACACGTGCAAACTTTTGAAAACTTAGCAATTTCGTTTAAACGTGAAACAGTAGCTCAGGTGGTGGAGTGTTTGTCCAACTGCACTGAAGGTTGGCGGTGCGATTCCAGTTCCCACAAATGACTGCTGGTGTTGTTTCCTTGGGCAAGACACTTAACACCTCCACTCTTTGTCTCCCTTTGTCTGTGTACACTGGTGTATGAATGTGTGTGTGTGAGCTTTGAGGTGCCTTGAACATGGAAAAGCGCTATATAAAAATGATGATGATGTGTATTATCAACTTACAAAATAAAAAATAAAATCATAAAACAGCCTGGTGCTTCAAGGTGCACTATGTAACTTTTTTCTGCTTGCGTCAATGGAAATGTTATCGCTTTACGTAGAATGTTACACAATATACATCCTTCAGACAGATATAAGGCAGCGGCCAACAGTAATCTGGTCAGAACTGAAGAAGCGGCTTGGATGAGCAGAAAAAACGTCTTCACTCCTACAACGAATTGTCCAGTTGATGGCTTTAAATTCGTCTTTTGCTACACATTATAGCATTAAACATATCTCCTTAGAGACAAGTAGACGACACCACCAGGTCATGACACAATATCTGATCTGGGAAGAGGTGCAGGACATACAAGTTTAACCCTATAGCGTCGGATGCTGTCGTCGCCGATAGACTCGCGGTTTCGGACTTTCCATCACCGTAACTTCGCAACCGATTGTGCTTCATGTAAATTCAAATGGCATCTCAAAGCAGAGACATGTGGCTGTTTAAATATTTTATTGTCATTACGGTAATGTGCTTACGTTGTCCTTTGAAGATGACCAATCAGATCGCAGGTGCCGCCCCTTATTCGATGCGTCAAATAAAAAATACGGATGGATATGTAGGATAGAGGTAGTTGTGTGAAAAAAGACAAAAGTACATGCTGATACTTCCTTTAACGTGATTTTTATGGCTAAAAAAGGATAGAAGTCTAGACGAGCTATACTGATTTATAGTGTGTTCAGTCCTTAAAGAGTTAATGCCATACCGTGGTACATTAGCAAAGCAACAAAACCTCCATTGGGGACACGCAGGTGGAGAAAAGTTACAGAGTGCACCTTTAAAACATAAACTGTAACATAATGCCGTATCTGAAACTAAACGTCGTTCAAGACACGTTGTTGAAGCTGAACGAGCTCGTTGCCAGGTACAACGCTTATATATTAAAGTACGTCATCTAATTAACAATCAAAGCTTTAGTCTTGTTCATTTTTCCCTCAGACTGAGTAATGTGTTAGGTGCGACACACTGTACGTAGCGTGTTAAAGTTGACGCGATCGTGAGTCATATTCCTCAGACTATACAGACCATATGAGATAGAAATAGACCTTTGTTCCCTATAGCTCCCTAGTATTGAGTCGTTTCTTTTGAGGGATATCGACGTAACGAGCTAATCCATTAACAGTTCAGAGCCGGGGTTTCTCTCCGAGGGTCAGTAGTGTCACGGGTGTAGGTCAGACGGGCCTCAGACGATCATCTCTGTATGTGAAAGCCGTGGAGGACCCTTATGTCGCCATAGACGCGTTAAGGATTCGCCGAGGACAAAGCGAATACGGTGGTGGCCGACTTCCACTTCAGAAGACGCTAGGTCGAAAAAGTAGCATCAATCGAATCCAATCAAGCTAATGTGAGATAAGATGCAGTTGAAAGCGCGGCCTGATGAAAGCCCCTCTCCTGTACGCTGCTAACTGTGCTCTTAAAGACGCAGTATGTAACTTTCTGGAGATGGCGATTCCATGGAAACCGAAGTAGAATAGTTAAAATCATACTTTTCCATTCTGCGTGGAGATAGATGCGTTTTATGCCATACTGTGGAATATTATAGCCAAATATTTCTATAAAAACAAGCAAGAAAATAAAGACCTTCCCCCAAGTAAGACCAAGTAAGAGTCAGGTTTGTGGAGGTGCAAGCTCGCTTACTGTAAAGACAAATGTTTTGGGAGTTTTTTAGTGCAAAAAAACCCACCAAAATGGAAAAAATAAAGTTTTGTCTACGCAATTTTTGGTTAAAAACTGCATGTTTGTGTCAATATAAACTACACAAATAAAATGAATTTATGAATGAAATAAATTTTGAGGCATAATAAATATTACTCCACAAACTGGTGTATTCTACATATAAAAATAAAAATGGGTAGTCGTTATTTTATTCGATTTGCATTTTAAGGTTGTTTATTTGATGTTTTTCAATTTTAATAAGTGACTGTAACGAAATATTGAAACTAGGGGCCAGATGTAAAATAAGTGTAAATACTTTTTTAAATTGTTAATTAACTTTCTGTATTCATTACTTCTTCAAGTTACAAATATCAAAATTGCAAAGATGTAAAAAATATGGCTGTGTAACATTTTAAGAGCATCGTACCTTTTCATTTACCCTGTCGAGGGCCACGTAAAATGATGTGAAGGGCCACATTTAGCCCGCGGGCCTTAAGTTTGACACATGTGGTCTATCACATGAAAGACACATAGTTTGAATAGTTAAAAAAAACAAAAACTGACAGGCTTAGTATATAAAACATTATTAAATTTGTGTAGCTCTAAGTGCCAAAATAAAAAGTGATTTATGATGTGATTTATCAAAAAAACGGCTGCTAAATTTGAGCCACTCCCCATTTTTACTCTCCTTATTTCGGCTCCTCGCTTCAAACTATGAAAGGAGGAAGTAGGTATTTAAATCTAACTTATACAGGCAGAAACTGTGCTACTTTTACAATATCCTGGATACCCCACCTGAATATTACCACTATATTCACATACTTTACATCGCTGTATTTACACATTTCCAAGACATTTTAAATTTCTCTCATAGCAAATAATGATATAAACAGAGATGACACCCAAAAGGAGTAGGCAGAAGAAAAACGAAACACCTACCCCCCGCACCCCACCCCTAGTGAGTCCCAGTGTCTTTGTGTATTAGTACAAACACATGTCCACTGCTCTGAATAGCATTACGGACGGGCTGCTATTGATCTGTATGGACTCAGCAGTGACACATACGATTACACACTCCTTACCTCACCATTACTGTAACCTCAGGAACATCACGCTAATACGCAGCCCCCATCACTGCTGCCATGGCAACAGGTATTACCCAATCACATGACAGCATCCGTGGTGTGTTTGGGGACAGTAAGTTAAAAAGGCTACTCCGTTGGTATTGTCTTTGCATTCTACGTTTTATAACATTATCTGCAATTAATTTGAACGACAATAATGTTTTAATGAGGTCTTGCTTGTTTCTAGATTGTACTGCTTTGCCTAGGATGCTTCACATTATGGCATTAAACCTGTCAATCTCCATGGAAACCAGGCCAAGTTACTGTTGAGCGGTGACTCTGCTTATGTCAAGGTATTTATGAGCAATAAAAACATTTGAATTTCAACAAAAGCATTAGATACAGTTAATATCATGCAGTGGAACATTTCAGGCAACACAATCACACCCCCATGTTTGCAGACTCACCACCAGAAAAGTGACATAGTGCCTCTTTAAAGGTCCCATATTGCGCAAAATGGACTTTTGTGAGCTTTTATCATGTTAAAATGTTGTTTCCTCATCGAAAACATAACCAAAGTTGTGTTTTCTTTCATTCACACATGTTTGCGTAACACTTTATTATTAGTCTGTTTACATCTCCAAAGCTCAAAATGCTCTGTTCTACCTTATGAAGTCACAAAGTGGTAGTTAATTAACAGCCACCTTTTACCTTTTGTTTAGTAGGAATTGGCAATTGCAGAGCTGAAATGATCCAAATAATTCAAGTGAAGGTGTGTGGAGTTTAAAAACACAGTGAAGCACTCCCTTTATCACCGCATGACATCACAAGGTGGAACAGGGTGATTTCTGTAATAACGTTAACGAAATATGTGCCCTTTAGGAAGTGAAAATATGACACAGCGGTCACTAATCTAACTCTAATGCATTGCAATAGGGTCAATCAAATGTATGAGTAATGAGCACTGAGGTAGTGTTAGCCACAACATTTGATTGAAGCCTGTTGTTATTAAGAAATGACCTATTTTGTCATTTGATTTCAGTAAGTTATGCATTACGCTCATGTCACAATCTCGAAACGCTAATCAGAGCTAACCACAATGTTGTATATTGTTGCTCAATGTCAAATTTCTTGGTTGTGTAAAGGATATTTTGAAATACAAACACATTCAACCATAGTACTACTCTACAAATTATAAGTCCTGTGCCTCCCTCTGGTGGTGAGTCTATGTAACTACAGTTTTTTTTTTCTACACAGCAATCAACACTTATGGCACCAGATGAAAATATGTTTTTGCAAGTTGCTTAGTTAAAGTTGCACTGTGTAACTTTTATACTGGAGGGTCAGCCGTCTGCTTGTCTTCACGGAGACGTTAATGCTTCGCCTGGATTGTTCCACGGGATGGCGTTAAGTGTATTTATGTCTATGGAGAGAAGCAGGTGACACCACTAAACCAAGTTACAGGTGAGGTCTGTGGAGAGGCGAGTCCATTCACAGTAAGAATGGTTGTTTTTCTGTGTTTCAACCTCTACGTGTAATTTAATTTCTGTTCATTTGTATTTTTTATGTTTTATGTGTGCCATATTAACAATAGAAAGTTTACCAATATAGTTATAGGTCAATGCAATTTAAATTTTACATTATTTTCTGATCTGTTGTCATGTTGTTTCCTCGTCACAGATATGCCTAGAGTTGTGTATTGTTTCATTCATATTTGTGTATTGCAACAGCACCTGTAGTTGAATAAACGCAAGATAAATATGTTTTGTACCATATTGTGAAGCACAGCAACAGCAATCTTTAGGGAAACAAGCAGATGGCAAAACCCCACCAGAAAAGTTGCATAGTGCACCTTTTAAGTGTTTTATAGCAGCATTTAAAGAGAACGACAACCCACTTTTCCCAATTACAGCTTCAGTACTCAATAAATTACATATAAAAGGTTATAAAATGTATGTTAAAAGCACGTACTTGCTGGAGGCACATTGGACATTGGTGAGCACTGTAAAGTTATTCCTCACACTTCGAAGGCTGGCCAAAACCTACAAGAAAAGAAACACAATTAATATACCATAATATTACAGATTGGCATTAGAACAGATAATAAAAAGTAATAGACGCCTCTGATTTTTGCTTATTATTACAAAAAAACACTAAATTTACCTGAGCAAATGGGGTTACTATCAAGTCATCGCCATGTCTGAAAAACAAGGGGTACAAAACATATATTTGCATTCAGTTTTTCCAACGCAGCATATTTACAACACAGTAAACGTTTATATTCCCCAAGAGTTACGCATTGTGATTACGGACTAAACGTTTTTGACCAGAGTGATTCCTAAAATGGAGAGGAAGTTGGTTATGGCTCACAGACATGGAACAAAACCTTGTATGGTTTAAATCCTCCTGTGTGCTAAACGAAATGTCAGAAAATAGCTGATGACTGTGCTAAACGGGCATATATTTGTATGTTACGGAATTTGTCTCAAAATGTTCGGAATTGTTAAACTACACCAGTTTACAGTCGCAGTTGTCTCCTGGGAACGTTTGTTGGAATTACTGCAGGACACAGGGATACTGGCTTCGTCACGTACTGGAAAAATAAGTCTGCAGTGTTCCGTCTGCATGTAATTACGGCATTTTATTGTCGTATAATCAGGTAGTGCTAGTTGTGAGAGCTTATAAACTCATCGTGGTGAATGATTAGGATGGTCGGAGTTCATAAGTTAAGCGAGGAATAACTTTGGACCACTGCAAACTGTTTAAAATGACCTACTTCTGTCTGTTTTTCACGCTTTTCAGACATATACAGCGGCAATAATTCTGTCTATTGCTGAATGGTTGTGTCGTTACAGCTCGGAAGCGATGGAGGAATTACGTGAATGATTAGGATGGTCGGAGTTCATTAGGTAAGCGAGGAATAACTTTGGACCACTGCAAACTGTTTAAAATGACCTACTTTTGTCTGTTTTTCATGCTTTTAAGACAAGTACAGCGGCTTTAATTGTGTGTCTGCTGTTAAGTTGTTGAGTTGTTGGTTGTGTCCTTACAGTTCGGAAGCGATGGAGGAATTCCTGGACATGGACTTGGGCGACAGGTCATAGTCACTGTCGGAGCGGTAGAGGAAGGACTCGCGGCGTTGGTTGTGGCCCGGGAAGTTTGTGTGGAGAACCAACCCTGAGCCCGGAGAGGCTTGAGGGTCCAGAGGGCTGCAGCTCGCCGAAGGGCCATTCTCCACATCAAAACTGGAACACAGACACACACGTAACACAGGTTTAGTATGTTAAGTCATTTCGGATTGAAGAACGAGATGATGTCGCACTTGCAGATGGACGGCAAGAGACAGTTTTCCTTGTTGATCACACTGTACTTTGCCGTGAACACTCCAAAAGGTACATTTACACATCGAGAACCTGAGAAATCACTATGTTAGAGCATTTTAACCATGTACATTTTAGCTTCTCCCATCTGCATTAAGCATTATTGGCCTATTAAAACCCAGCAATAGCTACGTAAACACTCAGGAGTTCATATTTTAGTTCAGATTTTAGTTCAGTTTAGTGGCAATTTCACAATAACCCAATAACAAACTCTTTTTTATTAGTCAATAGAAAGGAGTAGTGTCTTTAATATTACCCTGTGGTCTAGTTCTGTTACAAATCAAGTCCATTCTTTCTGTTTTATTCAGGAAAAGTTCAATTTTGTTCTTTGTATGCACATTTTTTCCGTATCCATGCTTGTTCTAACACGTTTTTGACACGTTTTTAGTGTCAATATGGGTATCAAATCTGTAATAGTGGCTCCAGTAGTAATACGCTGACTGTTTTGGTACATCTTTATCATAAAGTAGCCTTGGCAATACATTCATCTTAAAGCATCACGTCATTTTGGCTCCAAGCTGAACATATGAGCTTCCATAATGTAACCTAATTTTGTGCCCTTGGATTATTGTGCAGAACAGACCATCTGGCAAGACAAGTTACAGTATTTTCAATGTAATCTAAATCAGCACCATTCACAGAACTGGATATAACAGTGCGTCCTGGTTTGGTCGTGTTGTAGTTTTGTCTTGATGTAGTTGTACAGTACGTCGGTTTGCGGTGTTGTTTTAAATATTTATTCATTTTAGTGTGAATTGGCAAAACGTCTGAGATCAAACCGGACAAGAAGTAGTGACGCTAACAGTGAGGTTGCTTCGGATCTGTTGTCAATTCTCTTTGTACTTTGACTTTTGTAGCAAGAAACTGGACTATTTCTTGTTTTATATTGCACCGATTAAAAGTCAGGCTTATTTTTGCGCAGGAAAATAACACTGAAACCCATTTTTACGTGTTTTTAATAAGGCCAACTAGTTCGCCGTATCACCTAGCTCCAGTTGAGTCCCGATTTTGACTTTTGTTTGTCAGTATTTCGTAAAGTCGAGCTACTTTTCATTGCACGTACCAGATTGTATCGAGTAAAATAAAACCAAATATTGCCCCAAGATTAGATTGACTTTCACAACTTTTTTCCTGAGAGCACAGTGACACGCCACGCTTCCCTCCGCGCTCAAGGCCGGTCTCGCTCTCAGACTCCAATTGTGCCCCGAGATGCTTCTTCCTGTTATTCCGCACATGAGTCCCTTTCATGTTAGCTTCAGCACGCGGCTAGACAATGCTCCTGTAGTGTCAACACGTACCAGGATGGAGGATCTGGTGACTAAACAGACTGCTCATGAAACGCTCAAAGACACGCCGTTGATTTGACAGTTACAGTAGACGTGACTGTAAGTGGAGGAGGGGGGTTTACAAGTGTATTTAACTGATTCAGCACTTGAATATGTGTGTATATGAAAACACGGGGAGATATATCGGGTTTTTTGTTGCTTAAGGAGCGGTTTGAAACTAGGTCGATCACGATAACAAATAGAGATATATTGCTGAAGTAAATATAGACTATAAACGGTAATACTAAAGCAGAATTATCCCCCAAAAAAGTATTCTAAAAGTGGATGTAGTTAAAAAATACAAACTGAAATAAATACAAGACAGAATGCAACACGTCAGTAGTTTGCTTGTGTCTGTAATGAGTCATTGAAGTTCAATAGTTCAATATCGAAACTTCTACAGCTCAAATCGAAAAATGAGCCAAATTTTCCCACTAGAACATGTGTCAAACTCAAGGCCCGCGTGCCAAATGTGGCCCTCAACATCATTTTATGTGGCCCTTGACAGAATAAATTAAAAGGTATGACGATGTTAACATGTTATTTTATCAAGAGATACACCATTACACAGCTATATTTAAAGTATAGTGTATTTAAAAAGTAAAAAAAAATAGTTACATTTATTTTACGTCTGGCCCTTTGAGCGCAGCCATTTTGCTGATGTGGCCCTTTGTGAAAATGTGTTTGACGCCCCTGCACTAGAAAGTAAAAAAAAAGTCCCCAAGATAAATACTGACCTCTGAAAATGAATATTACATTCTTTCTCAAGTGCAGCTTTTGTCGATAAGCATTGATTTGCGATGTATGTTTAAATAATAAGATTCTGTTCAAAGTTCACAGTTTAAACGTGTCAAAAGAATAGACCAAAAGACTGAAATATGAACTGACAAACTAAGGCAAGAATCACGGCAAACCCTAGAACTAGAACAGACTGTATTTGCTAAAATGAGCCCATGAATCCACTGTGTACATATTGATTGCTACACGAGCAAGAATCACGACTAAGAATAATCAATCACGTTCATCATAGAAGAATCACGTTTCAGAACCTGTTTGTTCAGACCTAAACTACACAGTTAGCAGTTTTTTTTCTGCAGAATAAGACAGGATTTCGATTCAGTTGCAATGAATCTTGACGCCCTATTTGAAACTTATTTAAAATTATTTATAAAAGGAACCAAGAATACACCTGTAAGCTCATTTTGGGTCTTTTGGGATGTTATTACTTTACCTGAATGATATTATACCTACATCTATCTCCATGGAGACAATCAGGTGACACCAGGCGACTACAATCACTAGTACATAATATACTTTCATAGGTATAATTATACACTCATGTACTACATTCATTTTCACTGACACAGAGAAAACGTTGCTCCATTTTTTGTTTATATGTGAGATTTACGACCCTATAGCCTCTGCCGTAGTATTATATAGTATTATAGTATTATAAATGGAGAAAGTGTGTAACATGTATCGACACGCTCCCCTGCTCCTCTGCCCTCCGGTCTGCGGCTTTGTGAGGCCAGCACGTGCTCAGACAGACCAGCGTAAAGCGCCTTCAGCTGCTCCCACTGTGGAGTCGTGTACTGCACATGGATCTAACCCTCTTGATACTTTGTTGTTTATAATATTATCATCATTACTGCATGGGCGTTTTTTTTCTTCATATGATAAAATCTGGATTATCTGGATAGTGTTTTGGAAATCAAGACGTTTTGACTTCCACCCAGACGTCATTTTCAGTTTAAAAGTAGCGACCTGAGACAGTAAGATTTATAATACGCCGGAATAAACAGCCGAGCGTCTCAGAGCAGTTCCATTAATCTGACAAATACTTCTGGATGGGAGTCAAAACGTCTTGATTTCAAAAACAGTGGCCAGATGACGAGCGTTTTCTTCCACGGACCATTCCAGGACAAATGAGTGACTGCACTGACATTTCAAAATGGATGTTATTATTTTGCCAATATTACGATAACGCATCAAAACTCTCCCATTACAACAGCAAATATTATGTATATGGAAATCTGTATGACTGTCACAATGGGCCGGTTAAAAATAAGTGAGCGGTAACACAAAATAAGTACCTTTTGGCCCGTGTCTGTAAACTACAAACGTTCCACTGCGTCATGGAAATAAAATATAATAACAACACAACGCAGAGTAATTCAAACACAGGAATACGCATTCATTTTCCCGTTCACATCATTTTCGCTGCCCTTGGTCTGACTCAGTCCCTCCCTCCCTCTGTCTCTCTCACGCACGCACGAAGAAGGCGAGGATGAAGAGCGGCAATCATGTGACCCGCTCGTGAGGTAAGAGGAGGAGGGGGGAAGGGGATCGGGGAAGGGGGGGGGCAGGTGTTGTGACTGTTATAATGTGAGTCTAATGCAGTTACCAGAAGGCCGAGAGGAAGAGAGGAAAGGAAAGGAAAGGAAAGGAGGAGGGGAGAGACTGCTGCATCACCGCCCCTCCGCCGCCGCACCACGCTCATTCATACGGAGAGGATGGTGTGTTGTTATGTAAGACGTTTCATACAACTGAAGAAAACAAGACAAGACTGAGTGTATAAAAGGAAGGTTTAGGGGGTATAACAAGTATTTTATAGTACATAGAAAGGAGGCATTACTAAAATAAACCAGCACTTGCAGACTTAAGCCGGGTGTCTACTGCAGGATTTGGGCTGTCTGCGATGACAGATTATGACTGATTATGGGGGGAATTGTCAGCGGCGGCGCAAAATCGTGGGTCGCTGCTTCTAAAATCAATCTCTCTCGAACATGTGAGCAACGCAAACAGTAGAAAGAAGTGGACTAAGGAAGTGTGACGTCACCCGTAGCGTTCGGCTCCAGTTAAATGAAGCTAATCGAGGCTAGCGACTAAAGGGGAGAATATGGCGCTACCGGGAGTGACCTCAGGGAACGAAGGCGTCTGATTCGTCTGTTTTTAATGATTATATCTTGCTTTACAGACACAATAGTGAAATAAAAAAACACCAGGATCATGTAGAGCGGGTTAATACGGACATTTTAAGACCAAAAATGATGAGCCTGACAGCAGTAGTTGCGGAGAGAAGCGACAATTTTTCAATGTAAAGTGAATTCGAGCCAGAAGCGCGCCCATGCTCACTTCCTGTTTGGAACGTGGCGGCTAGCAGGTTAGCTATGTACGAACAACAGTAAACACAAAGTAACAGCAGAAGAGCTCAGCCGTGAATCGGGACCATATCTTCTATTTTCCCCTTTCCATTCGCTAACACGTATAAACGCCAAAACACTGCTAGCATCTAATGTTAGCCTCATGTAATCGCTACAATGTGACGTTCACAAATCATTTTAGGATCGTTTACCAAGTCAGTAAAGTGTTGGGAAGAAAACAAAGTCAAAAAGACATGACCCATGTTTAGCTCCAGTCAAATTAAGCTCAACGAGGCTTGTGGTTATAGGAGCGAATTTGGTGCCAAGTTGCGTATTAGGAATTCTGACCGCGCGTATCATAGCAACCAAAGAGCTAATCCGGAGCAAGGTTGTTGGAGCGACCTCGGGGAAAGAAGGCGCCTGATTTGTCTGTTATTAATGTTCTATATCTCGAGTTACGGACACAATAGCGAAATGAAAATACCAGAATCATGTAGAGAGGGTTAATATGAACATTTTAAGACCAAAATGATGAGGCTGACTGCAGTAGTTACAGAGCGAAGGGACGTTTTCTAATGTAAAGCCAATTGTAGAGCCATAAACCAGAGCATCTTATATTATCATTTATCATTTGGGAGAGCTATTTGTAACAGTATGATCTAATGTCTGCTTATTAATATTGCTTGTTTTTATAGCTTGGAATGCTAAGAGGAATCGTGTGATGGAAAATATGATTAGCAAATAATGGTTATGGCAGTACTTCAAGAGACCAGTGCAAATACAGTCTGTACAAGTTGTTTTGAAGAGGACCTAAGACGACATTCTGTGGTTCACTGGGCTCGTGTATGTTGTGGTTTTTTTGTGTTATTTCCTGACAGCATTCATGACAGCGTAACACAAAGACAATTAATAGTCGAAACTTGAATGCAATCTTTGACTGGTAAAAGTAAAAGTAAAGTAACGTATTTTCAGTCAGTGTGTCAGCGAAGTGTTCCTTGGAGAAAAAAAAGTCAGATTTAATTTAAAGAAGTCCTATTGTGCGTGTATCTGCTCTATAGCTATAATCTACAACACCAGTGGATCGTTATGTTATAATTTGCACATTTTAAATCGGAATATTCATCTTAAATGCCTGACTTTTGGGTTGGAAAACTGCGATGCCCAATGGATGCTGATGTTGCCGTAAACTTTGGGTGAGTAAATGTTGAGAAGAAACAATTATAGCAAAGTTAAAAGCTCTAAAAAGTTGACTCTGCATAAAAAAGTCTGCTATAAGTAATTCACACATGCTGTTGTCTTTTATTGATTTATTCCTATTGATTTTATTTGCTTGATTTATTTGATTTTATTGTTTTATTGGTAATTGTTTTATTGCTTTAATATACATATTTATTATTTTAATTTTGCTATTTGATTGTAGTCTAAATGTTTATTTACTTTACTAATTGTTTTTATTTATAATGTATTTGTGCAGCACTTTGGAAACTGCATTTGTTTGTGAAATGTGCTATATAAATAAAGTGGATTGGATTGGATTTAAGTGAATAATTTATTATTTTGGAGCGTCCTGATCAATTTCTGAACCAGCTGAGGAAGCAAAACACTCCTTGTTCCCAAATATAAGGAACCAGACACACAATATTTGGTCTTGTTTTTTTTTCAAAATGGTGTGATTTGGTAATGTTGTACTCAAATAAGGTAAAAAAACAAAACTAAAACACTGAGGTAAGACACTGAGGACGTATTTGTCATTACATAAACATTGCACAATCAAACCCAGGACCTTCTCGCTCTGAGGCAAACGCAGTACAACAAGCAGCAGCGCTCTTGTCCTTCAAAAACCGTTATGCAGAGCTCAAATCTGTTTTTCTTGTTATGTTTGTTTGTATGCTGCGCTCACTTTGGAATATTCTGTGTGGCCAAAACAAAACTTTGATGATGATGATGTCAATTGTTTCAAACCACACGCACAGAGACAAAAGAATGAAGAATGAAACCAAAGTACCATTATGTCACCTGTCTCTATGTAATAAACATATTGTACAGTACACCATATCCTTACTGTCCAGCACGTACACACATTCCGACTTTCAATGTAGTACAGTGTTCCTCCGACTGTGGCACACAAGCTCCCTCAGGTGGTACGTAAGCAGCTCTTCAGTTTGTAGGTTAGGCTAATTTTGAGTTCATTTTATCCACTTTTCTGTCCTCCTTTTGATAATTTAGCTTTTTAGACTCGTTTTAGCCTTAGATTAGACCTGGGATAGTCCTGTTATAGACCAGCTAAATCTTTTCTTTTGGTCTATATAACATTAAAATACTTGCAAAACTTATGCAAAAGTCTTGCATCTGTTGACATATTGAAAAAATAAGCAGTTTGTAACAAATACATGCAAAAGTAATTTGTCTTATTAAAACATGAACACTGTCAGTTTTTTGTCCTCCTTTGGATAATTTACAGCTTTTGACCTGGTTTAGCCCTAGATTAGACCCGAAAAAGCCCTGTTATAAATCTGGACTAGCCCTAGATTAGCCCCGGAATAGTGTTGTTATAGACCTGGTTTAGCTCTAGATTAGACCTGGAATAGTCCTGTTATAGACCTGGTTTAGCTCTAGATTAGACCTGGAATAGTCCTGTTATAGACCTGGTTTAGCTCTAGATTAGACCTGGAATAGTCCTGTTATAGACCTGGTTTAGCCCTAGATTAGACCTGGAATAGTCCTGTTATAGACCTGGTTTAGCCCTAGATTAGACCTGGAATAGTTCTGTTATAGACCTGGTTTAGCCCTAGATTAGACCTGGAATAGTCCTGTTATAGACCTGGTTTAGCCCTAGATTAGACCTGGAATAGTCCTGTTATAGACCTGGTTTAGCCCTAGATTAGACCTGGAATAGTCCTGTTATAGACCTGGTTTAGCCCTAGATTAGACCTGGAATAGTCCTGTTATAGACCTGGTTTAGATCTGGTGGTACTCAGAAAGCCAAATCTTTTCTTTGGTGCTGTGAAAAGTTTGAGAACCAGACTAAATCATAATTACATGACTTCTTGCAAACTTTTTGGAAAACAACCCAGGCTGTTTAATTAGTGATAAAAATATTCCCTTTGTTGATGAAGTGAAGGGGAACAGGAAGGTCAAAGGTCAAACGCTTAGCTCCGGTAAAGACATATGGGCCTCATATTTGGGGAACTCAAACTCATGTGGCTTTAAGAAATCTAACAGACCGTGAACGCAACACAAGGATCAAAGACGCTTTAATCCTTCACTACAAATATTTGATCACAATTTATTTGAAAGAAACTGGTCTGAAATGCGTCTCTTGAGATTGTTGTCAGAACGAGCTTGATCCTAAGAGTAAACGGTGACGAGAAGAGTAGTGTCAGACCAAGCTGCTGTTATTTTGTCCTAAACAAACCAGGAAGTGGTCACAGTGACCTCACAATGAGACTAGGAACGCACCACATTCCGTTCCCAGGGTCTGCCCGTTGTGAGGGGACATGCATGACCACCAGCAGGGCCGAGTACAAGAGTACAAGAGGTACAGGAAGAACATGTACTCACTACTGCTGTTAGTACGATGACTACTGCAACGACTACTGCGACTTTACTAACACTGTAACCACAACCACTGACTACAAAGACACAGTGGGTACAGGGTAAATGTGTACTGGCAAGTACTGTTACTACAACTATGACTACAACGACAGTTACAACAAATACAACTACTACTACAACCTACTATTACCATTACTACCTACTACTACCATTAATACCAACTATTACTGCTACCTACTACTACTACCACTACTACCATTAGCACTACTACAACCACCACCACTACTACCACTACTACTGCTACCACTACCACTGTTACTACTACTACTACACTGTAACCACAACCACAACTACAACAATAATTACTACGACTAGTACTACTACTACTACTACTACAACCTACTACTACCATTACTACCTATGACTACCATTATTACCTACTACTACCACCACTACTACTAATATCACTACCACTACTACCACTACTACTACTACTACTACTACTACTACTACTACTACTGGTATCACTATCAGTACCACTACTGCTACTACCACTGTCACTACTAGTACTACGCTGTAACCACAACCACCGACTACTGAGACACAGTGGGTACAGGGTAAATGTGTACTCACAAGTACTGTTACTACAACTACAACTACAATGACAATTACTATAACTACTACTACAACCTACTATTATCATTACTACATACAACTACCATTATTACCTACAACTACAACCTACTACTACTACTACCACTACTACAACCACCACCACTACCACCACCACTGCTACTACTACTACTACTATCACTACCAGTATTACTACTACTACTACACTGTAACCATAGCCAATGACCACCGACACACAGGTCGTCCAGGCTAAACGTGTACTCACTACTACTGTTACTACTACTACTACTACTACTAATACAACAACCGTAACCACAACCACCACAATACTTCAAGTACTTCAAACTTAAAAGGCAGATTAAACTGTTTCAAAAACTCAGCATGTTCCAGATCTGACCTGTAACATGGTCTCGGTGACATTCCCTGCTCGTCTCCATGGAAATGCAATACAGTCATGTCTAACGCAATACAGTGGAATATTCCGACGCAAAGCAATAGACGAAACGCTTCACAGTAGACGCTTCACAAGTCAAAGTTTTAGTGCGGTTTAAGTAATGTAATATTGTAAGCTGAATACTGCACATTAGCTTGACTGAAAGGACCAGTTAATTAGCGAACAAACAAGTCCATCTGAGAAAGTCAAGACGTCACTTTCCTGGAGATTTAATCCGTTTTAAATGTTACGTGGTGAAAACATGATTCCTCTGAACTGGGAGGTATGTAGGACAACACTGCTGCCAGTATAGACACATGTATCTTTAAGACAGAGTACTAAAGAGCAACTGTGGAACATTCTGGACTCAAACTATTGTTCTTTGGAAATGAGTGTACATCCCCAGTCTGAGACAATGTGGTCTCAGGGTGACAGTGGAGATGAACCGACTTCCTGTGCAGTAATCGAGAATAATAATAGATTTTTATATAGTAAATCTGAACAGGATATAACACGACAACCCAGTGTTTTGCTTCTGTTGTCAGAGATTCCAGGATGGACGCACGAAAAACACAACTTTATAAGGAAGTGACGTGTGGAAATGTACAAATGTATCAGACTAAGGTGGTATTATTATCTCACTAGGGTCATGTGTGAATTCATAAGAAGTTTACTCATTTGGCTGTTGCGTAAATACTAGCGATGGGACTTGTGGCTCGTTTACTGGATCTGAATCTGTTGGATCCATTCGTTTCAAAGAGCCGTTCCAAGGACTGGCTTTTTTATTATTTATTTATATGACAAAAGCCAATGTGAGAACTAATTTTATCCACAAACGAATCGCAGAGAGAAACGATCAAGGCTCAGATGTGTTTAAAAACTGTTATTTTGATGTTTTTCGTGTACAAAGCTCGCACTCGTGTCGCCTGATCTGCTTCTGTGCTGATTCTTGTGTTGATTTACAATAAAAATGCATAAAAATATGAGAAAGAATGAGAAAAAAATGAGATCCGGCTCACAGTTTGCGTAAAAGAACCGTTCAAAAGAGCATCACATCGCTAATAAATACTAAAATGACTTGACAGAATGATATCTTTTGAGTGTCAGTCGACTTTTTCTTTGCACTAGTGGGAAAAGTTTGGGTATTTTTTTGTACTACGATGAGATTTACGCTGTAGAAGATTGAATTATTAACTTCTACGCCTCATTATAGACACAAACTAAGTACTTAAGTATTGCATTTTATTATTTATTTATTTGTTGCAGTTCGTGTTTTTACGTTTACTTCATGTTTTTGCTTCAATATAATCGTTTCTCGTGTATTTTTACTTCAGCAATATCTCACACTTCACATTGTGTTACCGTGACAAGCTTCTATAATATTAAAATAGCAGCAGAGTTTACGCAGAAGGCTTGCATCTGCTGACGTATTGAAAAAGTAAGCAGTTTGTGACAATGTGTGGTTTTTAAGAGGGCGACAGGCTCTGAAGACGGAGACACACAAAGTAACACAAAGCACAAGTGTTTTTTTCTTAGTAAAAACAAGCACACTACCAGTCAAAACTTTATTTTCATGATTATTTGCATTGTAGATTCTCACTGAAGGCATCAAAACTATAAATGAACACATACGGGATGTAGTAAACAAACATAAAATCAACATAAATCAATAGTGGAACGGGTGGCTACTTTGAGCATTTGATAATAAAATATACAAAAAAAATGTTATTTGACTTTTTTCTTTGCGGCATAAGTCCTCACATGTTGCCTCATATATTTGATGTCTTCCATATGTAAATAAATGTAGAAAAGGTTAAGGTTTGGGTTAAGTTAGTGGTAAAATACATAGAAAAAGGTGTGTGCATACTTTTGACTGGTAGTAAACATTTTTAATACTTCACAGATATAGATATATTGACAAAAATGACATCTCATCATGATAATACTATCGTTAGTTAGTTAATCCTTGAGAAATGTCCTGTAAATGTCATGGTTAACATTCAAGTATTGCACAATAATACACTAAAAATGCACCACTAAAGCTTGTTTTATTTAAAATCTTTGAAAGGTGTTTGTTATAATTACACATAACCTCCAAAAAGCTATTCAAATATGATAAATCCTTCCACACATCCTCCACCACTAAATGCTTCTTCCACCACCAGTCACTCAGGTGTCTTGCCTAAGGACACACTGACAGGTTAGAACGAGGACACAACCATCAACTTAAATCAGGGATCTTTTTGAATTAAGAAACATTTCCCAACAGAACAGTTATTCAGAATGATTCAAGCTTCCTAACGACTTAATGGATTAGAGCAAAGAGCAAACTAAAGTCAGAAAGAGCCATGTTTTTGTGTTTTTTTTACAAGTAACATGTTGTATTTATGAGCTTTGTGGACTTATTTGAAGTGTTTTTCAGGGTGTTGGGGGTTTTGAGTAAATTATATGTAATCTCCTGCATTCTGGTGCTTTTTTTTCATACGTCAGCTGATTTTAATTTACTCTTGTCACGATAAATGATCTTTAAGTCATGTATTGTGTGGTAATAACTGCTAAATAAGAACAAAAATGAGACTGTTAAATGTAATCGATTCATTTTACATTAAAACTACCATAGAACTATAATAAAACCTGGTGGGTGAACCCAAGATGGCGTCATATTGTTTACAATGGCCTGTGCTCGTTTGCCCATGGGCCCAAAAATACAAATTTTCCCTTCCAGATTACTTCCTCAATAAGGGCTAGCACCTCCCACCATGCGACATAAAAAAACGTGTGCCGAGTGACCAGTTCTGACCAATCCGTGACAGCTGATAGAGCGGAGCTACGTGGGCTCAGAGCGGCGCTATTCTGGTGCATTTTATGTGTAATATTTACCAAAAAAAATCATAATTCTTTCCGATTTTATGCATGGGATTTGCTCAGAGTTGTAAAAAATCTAGAAAAAATATATAAATAACTAATAATAATAATATATATATATATATATATAAATAAAAATGATTTCTATAGAATTAATCCACTTTGGTATGCTACAAAAACTGTCAAACACTATGACAAACTTCAGAAATAAAGTACATCCAAACATTTTTTTCCTAAACTCTCAAAGGCCCAGATGTAACTGTAAGATAAATGTGACTAAATGTAATCAAATGTA
This sequence comes from Periophthalmus magnuspinnatus, assembly GCF_009829125.3. Classification (NCBI taxonomy): domain Eukaryota; kingdom Metazoa; phylum Chordata; class Actinopteri; order Gobiiformes; family Gobiidae; genus Periophthalmus; species Periophthalmus magnuspinnatus. The sequence continues at coordinate 27,301,503 of NC_047129.1, forward strand.
ATGTAAAATAAATGCAACTACTTTTTATCTTGTTAATTAACCAGTTCTATATGTATTACTTATTCAAGTTACAAATATTGCATATGGATTTGCATAGATATGAAAAAAATGTCTGTGTAACTGTGTATCTCCTGAAAAACTGATATTTTAAGACAGTCATACCTTTTAATTTACTTTGTCGCGGGCCACATAAAATGACGTGACAAGCCACATTTAGCCCACGGGCCTTGGGTTTGACACATGTGCTTTAGAGATTGGTTGCAGACGCCTGGGGTAGAGTATTCCTTTAGAAGTTACCAAGGCTGAATCATTCTTAATAAACCTTTTGTTCAATAAGAATTAAGTCTTTATTCATGCTTTATTAAGGCCAATTATTATTATTCCGCCCCACCCACGTTTTCCTCTAAAAGCTCCAAACGCCTCTTTCTTTGTTGTGGCAGTAATGACGAAGGTGGCGCCCACGGCAACTTCCAGAATAAGGTGAGTAAAGTGTTACTAAATGCTTTTTATGTCCGACGTACGACAGTGATATTCTTCAGAGCCAGTATGTAGCATAGTCCTATCACAGAGACGTCTCCCTACATGATTAAGTCTAAAAATAGTCCTACGATCAGGACTTATTAGGAGCGCTGGTCTAAACATGCACTCACAGCTCGTAAAACTGACGCCGCTCAAAACAGGATCAAGATCTCGATAGATATTTCAACAAATAGCACCTCTTTTATTGGTCTGAGGCACAAGGAAAAAAACAAGTCAAGCCCTGTACTTTTGGAGTGACTGTGGGAACTGAAGTTACCTTTAGAGCCTTTAAAGAGCCCGTATGCCGCTGTTTTCTGATCTATGTTGTAATCTCGTTTCCTCATCACGAACATACCTGGAGTTGTGTTTTGTTTCATTCACTTGTTTAACACACAAACCCGGCAGATTTAGACTGAGTTCTTCTCTCAAACTGACAACACTCTGTTCCACTCTGGAGATACAGGAAGTGCTCTACTGTGTTTTCAAACTCTATACACCTTGGTCACATGGTTCCAATGACAGTATTCATCCAAGGAAGCTCTACCAATGATGTTTTGTTTTTTTTTAGGTCGAGAGCGGGATTCGAACCACCAACCTTCAGATCAGTGGATGAGCACTTCACCAACTGAGCTACTGTTGCTCCTTCACTAGAATCATTTGGATCATTTCAGGCCTGGAATTGCCAATATCTACTGAACAAAAGTTAAAAGGTCGCTGTTAACTTGAACTTCCACTTCGTGACATCACCAGGTGGAACGGAGCATTTTGAGCTTTGCAGATGTAGACAGACTAATTATAAAGTATCACTCAAACATGTGTGAATGAAACAAAACACAACTCCAGATATGTTTTTAAGGAGATTTTGACATGCCTTAAATCTTGCAAGAGTCATTTTTGTGTAATACGGGACTTTTAAAGTAGCACCTTGTGGGGGGTCGTGTTTTTGCTTTGCTGGAATGTCCCACGTTATGGCATTATAAAAAGCAAGAACATCTCCATGACAAGTAGGTGTCAAATCCTGCATTATATCAGTGCACCTTTACATTATGATTTAAACAACAAAACAAAACTTTAACATTTCATCAAAATATCCTAATAATGATCATACTGCATGTTAAAGGTACACTATGCAACTTTTCTAGTACGCTTGTCTCTATGCTGATGTCCCACACTATGGCTTTAAGCTTGCATATCTCCATGAAGACAAGCTTTTATAATAAATAAACACAACATAGACACGTTTAATGCTACAGTAGAGTGGACTATTCCAGGTAAACCAACATCTCCGTCGAGACAAGCAAGAGCCAGACCAGAAAAGTTACATAGTGCACCTTTAATGCCACTATAAAAGCCCAAAACAAAAAAATAAATCTAGTTTTTTTCCACCAGACGTGACACTTTTAAGTAACCAGTCATTATATTTGCCGCTCAACACACTGGTCTCGCTGCCGCCCGGGTGTCCGTAGAGCTAAGCAGAAGCGAGAGGCTGTGATGATGTCAGAGAGGTGAGCAGAGGAAGCCCATCTAAATGTTTACACGTGGTTTAAAGTACAGGAAGAGCCCGAGATGGTTACATATAAAGGTGCGCTTGTTTTCGATGCATTCCTCTGCCTGTGGTCAGTGGCACAGTACAGCATCCATCTGACTACACAGACCGGACTGTTCCAGAGCTGGCACTGCTGAGACTCACTCTGAGCGAAGTGAAACCTCTGTGTTCAAGATGAAGTGTGGCCTTTGGGGAATAAAAGTAATGGTATTTCTTAAACATTCAAATAATACGACTATAGCTGCAAGACGAGGTATCTTCAGGCAGGACTCATTGGTCATAGTACTACTACTAGTACTACTACCTCTACTATTGCTACTACCACTACTACCCCTACTATCTCTACTACTACTACCCCTACTTACTACTACGTACTACCACCACTACTACCTACTACCTCTGCTACTATTACTACTTCCTACTACCTAATACCTACTACCTCTACTACTACTACTACCTCTACTCTTTACTACCTACTACTTTGATCTATATTTCATTGTACAACCTGTGCATAAAATTACAAATAAATAACTTAACTTTACTAATACTACTACTTACTGCCCATAAACTGCTACTGCAAACTCCTATACTTTCTACTACTATCACCTACCGATTACAGCAACTAATACCACCTACTATTAGTTAATGCCTACTCCCAACAGACTACTACTACTACTACAACTACAACTACTACTACTACTACTACTACTCAGGACTAACCACCCACTGTGTTGTACAACTTGCATGTATAGAGGACAAAAATTTACTTAATTAGTGCTAGGCCAACAACCTACTACTGGGTGCTACCAACTACTACTACTACTACTACTACTACTACTACTACTATCATCTACTACCAACAACTACAACTAAGTGCTACTACTACCAATAACTACCCAGTTCTGCCTACTCCAAACAATGGACTACTACCAGCACCACCTAGACCTACCACCACTACTATGACTACAACTACCACTACTAGTACTACTAGTACTACTACTACTACTACTACTACTACTACTACTACTACTACTACTACTACTACTACTACTACTACTACTCCATATTCATAACTTTCATTTTAACTGGCGACAGTGGCGAGGTAAAACAATTTAGCACGTTGTGTCTGCAGTGCTTTGCCTTTACAAGCCTGCTTCATATTTCTGTGTATTCATCTCCATGACAACACATTATACAGTCAAAGAATGGCACCACAAATGAAAACAGAGGAACCACAAAAGTGTAGCCTGCTCCACCCAGAGGCAAGCAGGCACAACACACACAACACACCACCATCACTGCGGTGTAAGGCCCGGGGAAACCTAAACACATCCGACGATACAATGGACACTTGTTCACTTATAACAACAAAAATGGTATCACTTTTCTGTTTTCTAATCACAATTCCTGACTATATTGTATTTATTTTTTAACATGTAAATAAATACGGTTTTAAATATGGGTTTAAATCATAATTTCATGACCGTAGACAAAACGGAGGCTGTGTCCGAATATCCACCCTAGTCCCTAACTCCTCATTCACTACACAGCCCACGTCATTCAGGTCACATGACTCAAAAACATCTGCTAAACTTTGCTAAAACTTGATTTCTGACATAAATAATGATCAGATTCGGACTAATAATCACCCTGCACGTTTTTGTCAAGCTGGATTTCACGTAAACAGACTGGATTTGTGAGCTTTTTGTCTGAAATGTGGAAATTATCGCTCTTTTAACAGCTACAAGCTAAGGTAAGCGGCTAATGGTAGCAACTTTACACAGAAACGGACCTGTCTGCGTTCGCTGTTGTTTTCCCAACTCCTGCAGTGCGTTGTGGTCTCTATTGACTCATCTAGTGACCGCCGATGTCCACTACTTTTCAAGGCGCATTGTGGAAAGTTTTGAGTGCACTACTTTGTCGCCAACTGGACATTCGGACACCGCTAAAAACGGCACGATCAATAGTGTCCTAACTAGAGAAAAATGTGGACATTGGGACACGGTCAGACTTTAAAGCTGCCGAATCCTACTTGTATCACTGATTAAGAAAATAAAATCGGATAATGAAGTAAGTACAGAGCAGTGGGCGCACGTAGGTGGCAGTGAAAACGCAGGCTGATTTGCAATATGGCGTCTTCATAATAAGCGATTAAAGATTGTTCAAACATGCACGGATCAACCCAAATGCAACTTTTGGTAAATACTACAAGACGAAGAGTTAAAATCCTAACATAATTCTGACCTGTCGTCCAACTCGGTTCTAAACTATAGGAAGTCGAGATTCTATGGAGCCGCCCATTGTAGCTGAGACAAATGGGACATACATGTACAGACTCAAGTGTGTGTGAATGTGAGGAAGCAGGAGGTTATTAGATATGCTCAAAGACGGCTACGTTCATTTTGTTGATTTTGACATAGTTTTACATAAGCAAATCACAAAAAGTGCGCATTTTTGTAAACTTATATACTCACTGAATAATAAAAACCAAGCTCCACTTTTCAATCCTAGAGCTTTAAGCCAAGTTATAATGTTGTTACCTCTTCAAAAACATACCTGAAGTTGTGTTTTGTTTCATTCGCTCACGTTTGAGAAATCCTTTTTCATCAGTCACCTCTAAAATTCTCTGTTCCACCTTGTGATGTCATGAAGCGGTAGTTTTCAAGTTAATAGCTACCGTTTACCTTTTGTTTAGTCCAGATCTGCAATCCTGACACTGAAATTATCCAAATGATTCAAGTGAAAGTGCATGGAGTTTAAAAACACAGTGGAGCACTTGTATTACCACATCATGACATCACAAGGTGGAACAAAGTGTTTTCCGTTTGAGAGAAGAACTCAGACTAAATCTGCAGGATTTGTGCGTTAAACATGTGTGAATGAAACAAAACACAACTCTGAGTATGTTTTGATGAGCAAACAACATCATAACATAGATCAGAAAATGGTGTAATACTGGCCCTTTAAATGTCGTATGAAGCAATACAATTTATTATAGTTAAAAAAAACAAAAAACAAAACTGAAACCATGACATTTTCTTTGGTTAAAACTTTAGTCACCACAGTCAACCAGGGCCAAACCAGGGCCAAACCAGGACCAAACCAGAACTAAACAAGAACTAAACCAGGACCAAACCAGGACTAAATCAGGACCAAACCAGGGCCAAACCAAGACCAAACCAGGACTAAACCAAGACCAAACCTGGACCAAACCAGGGCGAAACCAGGGCGAAACCAGGACCAAACCAGGACCAAACTAGGACCAAACTAGGACCAAACCAGGATGAGTGAATGCACTATAATGATCTAAACTAAACATTCTTGTAAAAATGAACACAGGGACACAGTAGCGTTAGCTCCGTGCTGCATTCAAAGACAGCATGTAGAGTGGTACAGAGGACCATCTGTTCACTACAACTCAGGCCTAGGACTTTCCACAGGATACACTCAAGCGCTGAGGTGGGCCCGACCTCAGTACTGTCTCCAAGTACTGAAACTACACACTTCTCTATGGAGACATAAGCATTTTAAAAATAAAAACAATACATGTCAACCAATCTAATCTACAGAGCTGCCCAAACACTGGCTGCTTAGTGTTTGGTCAAATGTTTCTTATCTGCTTCTACTTTTTCACTTTGTACCGCACAAATGAGGAAACACAATATTAGCTGTTATAATTGAAGTAAAAGTATGATACGTGTACGTTTGAGTGAGCGTTTAGCCCTGAGATCATGATGGTTAATGTTGTTGTTTAGCGAGAGACAAGAGCACGTCATGCCTCTGCTGTAAAACCTGCGCTGGCTCCTCTTTCATATCAGGTCAATTCAAAACATTATTGATTGTGTTTAAATGTCTGCGCTCTATGGGTTCTCTTTATTTGAGGAAGTTACTGCAGCGCTATACTCCACCCAGAGACCAGAGGTGACCGATCCTTTTCTGTGACAGCGCCCAGACATGGAACAGCAGTTTTAGACTAAACTGAAAATCCACCTCTTCTCCCTGGCATTTAACACAAGCTGAACAGGATATCTTGGTGTTTTATTGGTGTTGTATTGTTTTTTTTTAATGTCCTTTGCCTTCGTATCGTGTTATCTGTATGACTTTTATGTGAAGCACTTTTGGCCACTTCGCTACAGAAATAAACTTGAATTGAACTGAGCTGAAGCCTTGTCATCACTTTGCCTTCGGATGCGGTTGTGACTTAACAGCGCTGCTAAAAAAAATCAACACGCTAACCATTTGTGACCTCTGCTAAGCCATTCTTTAAAAAAATATTTCCAAGCTGATGTTAAACGTTATGATTGTTTTTGAAAAGGTGCATTATTATTATTAACTTTTCTAATGGAGAGTACACCAGCCACTTTTGTCGCTAATGTTCCACAAAATACTGTAGCTATGAAGGTATTTATCATCATTAAGTGTTAAGCAGAAGATACCTGGATAATCTGAGATACTGTGGAACATTTTTTGTGCAATTTTACATGCTTTTTTGACAGCGTATGAACGTGCATTGTGTTCTGCGTCCCGATTGGCTAAGGGACCGTAGAACATTGTCAATTAGTCTCAAATTTGCATAAAAGTTGGATCCCAGTGTGACTCTTAAGTGCTGTGTGTTTGCAAGTTTTCTCCCCGACAAAACCCACAATGTCGATGAAACGTTCTGCACCGACAAAAGCACCGACAAAGAGTTTAAACAAGAGAGAAATGTGAGAAAATGTCAATGCCTGTGTGAAAAAAGTGTATAAAGTGTGCGGTGGTATATAGTAATAGGGACCACTGTATTGCATAATAGTAGAAGGGCATCTGGCATGAACGTGAACACTGTTTTCTTTTACATTTTAGGTTACACCAGCTACCGTCACGCTTCATTCAAGTTCGACTGACATTTGAACCGCCTATCATGTGGTTGGAGGGTGGTTACATGGACGCTTCACCGCTGTCGTCCCACACACGACCCTTACCCCAGTGTCTTAAGCCTAAACGCAAGAGCGCCGCTAACCCCCGTCCCCCGGAGGTCTCAGACTCAGCCTAGTTTTCACACCGCTCTATTTCCTCCTCTCACGTGCACACTCATCAGGGGCGTGCACGTGTCCTGTCCATGTCCTCTTTTCACTGCAGCCTTTAGTAGACGCAAGCCCTGGAGTTATGGATGCACTGGTAAAAGAGAAGAACCGCAGTGTTTTCTATTGGGCTATTTGGCCTATGTAGCGCTAGTCAACAGGGTGAATATTTTGCAACTTGTTCCACCATAATTTCCTGGTCGAGTAGTAGAAATTCAAACCACAGTGTCCTGTTTAAGCTGTACATTTGTGGTATGTTTTACGTACTGATTCACTCTTTCGTATTTTTATTTTCTTGTTCTTATCGACTTCAAAAAGTGAAATAGTTGAGCCTCCAAGACGTGCCGACTTCAACCCAAGCATTATTTTAATACATTTCTGTCTGTAGTATAACCAAAATTATAAATGCAAATATTAACAAGAATTTGTCCATCAAATTTGAACTGAAATGGTATCTAATTGTTTACAACAGGTTAGCCAGTTGTGTGGAGGGAAAAAAGTGGTTTTGGAGGAATAAATTAATGATATGAAAGGAATACGCGCCCGGGAGCCTCACTTTTAGCATCGCCACTTCCTGTCCAGTTTTATCTCAATGAGGTTTTAGCCAAGTCCTGCTAACATGAATAAATATTTAAATATCAGGCAGTGGACAGGGAGCTGTGTGTGGATGTCACTGAAAACATGTTAAAAACTACACAAATAAAATTAATACTTCACTGGAGGACACTTCTGTGTTTAGAAGTAAAGATATTTGTGTCTCACTGCTAATGCTAATTTTGAAGCATAATACATTTTAAAACAGCACAAACTGAAGTATTCTACATATATAAACAATCAGGTAGTCTTTATTTTAGTTAATTTGAATTTTTTTTAGGTTGTTTATGTCATGTTTTCCGATTTTAATAAAAGTGACTGTTAGCACAGCAGTGCGCTAGCTAGCGTGCTACTGTGTACAGAACTTATTGAAGCCTTTAAAAACAGAAAAATCTGCTTTAATCAAAGGTGTGAGCTTATGGAACAGTTTATTTTTTTTTATTATAACAGCTATATTTCTACTCTTTAATTTTTTTTTTATTATTCAGTGTTTCTGTGTTGCACTTTATCACTGACACAAGTTCCTAGTTTGTGAGTTGTGTTCACTGACAATGGCAATAAAAGTCTTCTGATTCTGATTCTGATTCTAAATGAAAAAAATCTAAACTTCAAAATCTCTCCAGATGTCGTATATATGTCACAAAACTGAGATGGCACAGTCCTTTTGTGTTAATAAGTACTTTATATTGCTCATAGAATTCATGTTGTTTAAGATAAGGTTTGTTTTTGTTCATAAATGTTACTGTTGAACTTTGAAGTTGTTGAACTTTGATACTTTTAACGCTCTCATGACTGTTTATGTCTAAAAAGTGGCCGCACCAGAACTGAAATGGGAAAAAAAGCTTATTTTGCTTCCCAAAAATTAAATACTGCAGAGCCCCAAAGATGACGGAAAGGAGAAGAATAATATTGACCAAATTAAAAATTAAAAATATATTATCTTGAGTGAACAAGATATTATATTGAGGGAACGACATAATTATCTTGAGGGAACATAATCATTTCTATACATTTATTTTCACAAGTGCACAAGATATTTATCTTTTACTTAAAAAAAAACTAATAATATCATTCCATTGTGATAATTAAGTCATTCTATCAAGATAATTAAGTCGTTCCCTCAAGATAATATCATGTGGGAAGGTGATATTATCTCGTGGCCAGGCATTGATATTATATTTTGGAAATGTCCTGTGCCGGGCTCCGTAGGTACATTTCTAGGTAAAACATGTAAAACTGGATAATTTGATGCTACAAATGCACTTTAATAATGTGGTGATAAACATTTATACTCACACCTGCTCCTGTTCTTAATGTTTTAAATGGACCTATGTCGTTATTAGTTTTGTTTTTTGTCTTTATTGTTCTGTATTTTAACAGGACGCCCATGAAAAGGAGCGTCTGAGTGTCTCATCGGACTCTCCCTGTATAAATAAAGTCATATTTGCTTCTTATTTAACTAAAATTGAATCAAATATCAAAGTTGATCTAAATGAGGAAAAAAATATCATTGTTTTTTATTTTAAAGTGTTTAAAATATACATATTCAACCAATACTGATGCATTTAGCATGTTGTTTTGATTGTAACTAACCACATATTGATAGAGTCCCTCTGGTTTCAGCCTTTTAACAGCACTAAGCAGCTGCTGGTCCAGAACGAGCCAAAATGTGTTAAATCTGCTGGAAACTAGGTCAGATTAACTATGGAAACCACAGGCCGTCTCCTGTGACGCTCTGCAAAGTCACCACGATCGTATCTACGTATGATCGCACCTTCATTACGTGTTTGAATGAGATTGTTCATATATTAATACTGACAAAACCTGGTGCTCATTAAGGATCCATTGGAAACGCAAACCGCACAAAAACAAAGAAATGATCGAATGGATTAATGACCGTATATGGTTAGAGGTTCAATTCCCTGAAGTAGAGTCAAAAAAGTGCCTGTTTTAAAACCTGGAGAGGATTGTGTTACAGTGGAAAAGCATCTGACATAACATCATAGCCAGTTTATATAAATGGACATAGCCAGAGTTGTAGCCGCCACGTTCCAAATCGGACGTGATTATGGGCGCGCTCCCGGCTCCATTGACTCTGGCTCCAATTAACTTCACATTAGAAAACCGTCTCTGCCTCTGCTGACGTCAGACTCGTCGTTTTAGTCTCAAAATGTTCGTATTGACCCCAAATTTCCCCCTATAGCCGCTAGCCCCGATGAGCTTTATTTGACCGGAGCCGACCGCAATGGAGGACGTCACGCTCCCTCAGTCCACTTCTTTATACAGTCAATGCATAACACGGATTATTACTTTTGTTTATACATCACCATCATCTATCCATCGCTCTGTGCAGCCAGACAAAATGCAAAGTGCCATCACACGCTGCATTTTGAATAGCAAATAACTGAAACTACCCAAGCCAACCCTGAAAACATTAAAAACACATAAATTGGCACTCACAAACAGCGTCACTGGTGAAGCCTGAAAGCCCATCACACACAAAAAGATTCTGACCACGATAAAACCAAGTTATGATGACTCAAGATTACTGTCAAAGCTAAGAATAAACCAAGGGAAGTGGTATAATACTAAACGAGCACTGAGTAACTGTTGACTGGGAATTACATCTGATTGTGTTTTGGCATTAGTGTAATCAAGTTATTTAAAGCCACAGTATGTAAGTTTTCGTTTTGCTTTTCATTTTGGTTGTGTTTATTGCACTGGAAAATGTGTCCTGTCACAATAAATACTGTACGGACTTACCATGCAATATATGATAGGCGCTTTACAATAACGGGGAGATTTTTGTTATTTTATTATCGTGCTTCAAAATGTGTTATGGTGACAGGCCTAGTCCTTTTACTGTGAGCCTGCTTGCATCTCCACAAACCTGGCTCTTAGTTGGTCTAGAGCAGGGGTGCCCAAACTTTTTTCACCGAGGGCCATATCTTGAAAAATATTTGACACGGAAGGCTTGAAATATTAATATTACGTCTGTATGACAATGAAATGTGATGTTATTTATGTTATATTGGCAGGATTATTCAAATTTGGCACCAAAATACTGATTATGATCAATTGGACTAATTCAACTGAAGGTCTGAGGGCCAATAAAAACTTGTCTGAGGGCTGCATTTGGTCCCCGGGCCATAGTTTGGACAACCTGGTCTAGAGGACGGTTGTTACTTTTGCTATAATCCACCGTATGGCATAAAACATCTATCACCATGGAGACTGTATGATATGGTTTTAACTTTCAAATTCCACAGAATCATGCATGACACGCCACTTCCAGAAAGTTACATATTGTTGATGTTTTAAGTACATTAGAGTATCACTAAATACAGAAAGGTATTCAAGTATTGCTGAGTTTATATTACTCAAATACATTTAGATGCCTGGCAATACAATTTACCATACAGTGATTTTATATGTGAATACCACCAAGACATGATTAAAAGTGAAACTGGATATGAGCCTATGTGATGTCTCATTGTACAACAGCAGTATACATAGTTTATACATAATCAGGGAGGGCAGAGAGAGCAGCGTGCTGACCTGTTAACATGACCGTGGTTGGCGGCGTGGAGTTTCCTGATGACTTCCTCGCTAAAGTCAAAGTGCACTCTTCCCCGGGCGCAAGGTGAACGCCGGTACATGGCCCCGGAAGACGCGCGCACACAGTCAAACGCACCCTCATGCACCCAGCACAGACACAAGATAACAAAACAAACACGCCCCAAAGGAGGAGGAGGAATGTTAACTATTGGTCATGCAAATTTAGCCGAAAAAGTCAAAGCATTCACGCATAGCCCGCAATCAAACGCACCCTTAAGTAGACTGTTTCCACGTCTGATCAGCTGGACTAGACAATAAAACAAACATACCTATGAGAAGTTAAGAAACTGTGGGTCATGCAAATTTTGTTAGCCCACAAAGTTGATGCTACAAACTAGGGCTGCACAATGTTTTAAAGTCTTGAATATGTGGTTAAATTTGCGATTTAGGCTTAAAAAGTTGAACTAAATCATGAACTGATAAACTAATAGAATCCCATGCATGTCAGAATATATTTGCAGAGGTCTAAAAACTCCAGGATCGTAATCTCGTCTACTCAAATAACAATTTTGATTCAATTTCAATGTATTGTGCAATTGCTATTATCAAACGCAGCCTTATGCAAACAGTAGAAGCATCAACATACCATCAGAGCCGCGAGACAAAACAAACAAACCCAAAAACAGCAGACAAAAATCTAATATGGACCATGCAATTTCACCTATAGAAAAGCTGAAGCGGTCACTGTTTGTAATCATAAACAAATAACTATCAAACGCACCCTTATGCTGACAGTAGTATAAGTTGACATAGCACAGGCAATAAATCAAACATACCCAAAACAAAACTGAAAATACGGGTCGAGATGATTATTCACGATGGCATATCTCTGTCATGAACTTGGCAAAAAAGTCGCTCAAATCAAACACACCCTTATCCAAACGTAGTAACCACAACATATCATCAATTCCGCAATTAAACACAGTTAAACCAACACACCCAAGAGTGAAACGAACACACGGGCCATGCAGTTTAAGCTAGAACGCAAAGTTAAGCAAAAAGCCCCATTCATTCACCAATAGCGTGCAAGAAAAAGTTGGAAAAAGTTGCTTAGAAAATCAGCCGGCCTCCATTGCCAGCATGTAAACAAAATGCAAATCCGAAAAAAACGCAATCACTCAACAAGAAGAGACATCCACAACGCGCTCATGTCATGATTCGGACTGGCCCGGTGCACTGTCTGTGTGTGTGTGCGAGCCTGTGTACTGGATATACTTCCTCTCTATGGTCGGCCAGTGTTAGCCCACATGTGAGTGAAAGAGAGAGAGTGTGTGTAGTGCAGTCACGGTGGAGCGAGGAGTAAAGAGTGACAGATAAAACGTGGACAGGGCTGCACGGACTGGAGTCGGGTTTGTATGTTTCACTTCAGACGGACTGGTTCATACTAGACTGGGTGTTATTGTTATTGATCAAATGCAACACAGGATAAGGCTTATTTTAAATGGTACTATTATAGATACTAATGAGTACATCACAACAAGATACTGATCTGACTCAGTATTGATACACTGGAGCCTTTACAAAGTATAATCAATAGTGTTGTTTTGATCTGATTTTGGATAAGAAAAGACACAATAGTTCTGATAAAGCAATTATATATATTTTATTGATTGATTGATTGATTTATTTATTTGTATTTAGATGGACCAGTGTGACTGAAATGTTTGTCACTGCACAAGTGAATACGTTGCAAGCTGTACTGAGAACTTTAATGTGCAGGTTTATCTGCAGACTGAATAAGTCAGAAAATGAAATTATACTGTCACTCACAAGCATAAGATGCAGTGCAATTCGCTACCAATCCAGAATGTGGAGATATTGGTATGGTTGTCTTTTTAAAACATAGATGTTTATTGTTTTGTATTGTTACTGTCTGTCTGTTTTTTGTTTTTTTTTAAATGGACCACGAGTCCGAAATAAAGATGAATTGAATTTATTTATTTATTTATTTATTTATTTTCAATAGCCAGTCAGGTTCAACACACAATAATATATAGGTTGTTTTTTTGTTTGTTTGTTGTTGTTTTTTTTATATTATCGTGACTTAAACTAGTTCTGATAGAGATCCAGACCATTCTACTCACTAACAGTAGCTTCGTAACAAAAAGTACTGTACTCAAGTAGATTTTTAAGTGGATACCTTTTACTTTTACTTCACTACATTTGAGAGCAGTATCTGTACTTTTTACTCCACTGTATTTTTGAACTGGATTGTAAAAGTAAAAGTATTTTTTATTCCTGTTTGGTGTCTGCTGAAAAGGCTGAGGGTTTATTTTTTAACATTTTCATAATTTGAGCAAACAAAAATATACAAATAAAAATAGCTAGAAACCCCCCCAAAAAAATGATCAATTTAATCAGTATATCTGAAGCTTCATTAGATAATCAAAATCATCATACTTTTACTTTGTACTCTTTAAGTACATTTTTAAACAAGTTCTTTAATCATTTTACATAAGTAGAGTAAGTTTTTTCATGTGGTACTTTTACTTGAGTTTTTTTGTTTTTTTGGGTTTGTTTTTTTTGCTTCAGTATCTGTACTTTTACAAACCAAAACTGAATACTTCTTGCACTACTGCGAACTACTACTACTAACTTTGTTGTATGTGCCATTTAGTCAGTATCAAAATCTGCTCAAATAGTATTAATAATGGTAGTTTTGGTATCGATTAGTGTCTGGGTATTGAGTTTTTGTCAACTATGGTCAAAATAAATAAAACAATTCTATTCTGGTCTGAAAATGACATTATACTGAAGTAACTATGGAGAGAGTAAATGAGTACATGGAGACATATAGCACAACATTAAAAAGCATAAGTTATGGTATAAAAATCAAGTTTGGACAGAAGTGAACCTTTCCTGAATAACTTTAGAATGATCTTGGGCTGTACCAGAACAAGTATAAGACACACAGACTCGTGTACACACATGGACCACTATGGAAACTACCTGGATCACAGAGGTATTACACAGATATAAGGCCACATGAGAATATAAACGAAAGTACTACCATTTTGTATCCCCACGGTGTCAGAATCAATATTGAGCATCAAGTCTATTCCTTAGTTTTGAATTTTTAGTATCGCGACAGCACTAGTTTATTTAAGGCGGTAATGGGAGATGTGGTTGGCAGTTCTACCTTAACTGTGTTGTGTGGATAGAAGGTGGCATCTGGCGCTCTCACAGGGGGCCAGCGAGCAGGATGACACCAGTGCCCATGTGTTCAGACTGTGAACGCTGGACTAACATAAGCGACGATGAGAATGTAGTTATGTAGGTTATTAAAACAGTACCCAGATATTCATCAAATGCTGTGTTTCAGGAGACATCGCAATATTATATTTAATGCAGATGGGGGCAGCTAAAATTAATAAAAATTCTGATTTATGTGGTTGTGCAGTGATTTCTGGGGTCAGGTTCAACATTTGTGACCTTACCTTTTAGATTAGACCTGTCCAAACTACGGCCCAGGGGCCAAATGCGGCCCTCAGATCATTTTTGTTGGCCCTCATGCCTCCTCCTAAACTGGCCCATTTGATCAGGAAGTATTTTTTTCACTACAAACTGCAGATATTCTACCTCTATAACCTGAATAAGATCACATCGCACTGTGACAGAGACCTAAAAATAATCTTCCAAGTCTTGTTAAAGGTACGATAGCTCCGTCAAACCTATGTTAAATCCAACATTTTACTGCCTCAAATATGTTTCAGTATGTGGACCTTGGTGAAAAAAGTTTGGACACCCCCGTTTTAGATATTTAACGGCAAAGTACAACGTGATTAATAGGAAAACCGGATCATTTCCTGCATCTGGAAGTATGACAAAACACCAATACTAAAACCAGTATTCAACACACACAAAAATGACACAAAAATTTGAGTAAATATAGCATAAATACAAAAGAAATGTCATATATAGAACAAAACTGAACCTGATCTGATTATTTTAAATGCTCTGGATGTATATCAGAACTAGTATAAGCCCTTGTGTTGAAAATTACAATAGGTTTTAAACAGAAAGCGTGTTTTAATTATCATTGTGGTATTGAGATCTGTATCGAAATCCAAAATTGTGATCCAGAGTAAGTCATGTTTTTGTTTGTTTTTGTTGTTGTTTTTTTACGTGAAAGGCATTTGTGTCAATTTTAACACTATTGCTAATGATGATGCATAAAAAACACTAAAATAACACCACAAACTGAAATAATCTACATATAAAAACAACTGAACACTCTTTATATTCATATATTTTAATTTTAATGGGTTGTTTATGTTATATTTTAAGCTATATTTTGAGTTTGATCTTACTAACAGCATCCATTATCTTCCTGTCACAAAATGAGCCTATATTAGTATTATTAATCTTAATCCCACAACATTGAATAGTGGTAATATAGCAGCTAATTATGAATGTGCTTGTAACTCATTCCTCTTGTTCAAACCTGGATTTGTACAAGCAGCAGGCGAGTGACAGATGGCACTATGTGGACGGCAAATAAATACATACAAAAAGGCAGCAATACATCTGTTCATTTGCGCATCAGAATCGTTTTCCACAATGGCTCATATAGAGTTTTTCATTCAAAAGACCTAAACGCGGCGCAGTATTTAGACTATGTACCAACGAATCTGTGATAATCTGCACCGTAGACTCTCAAATACACACATCAATCACTCACACTTTATATTCAGTTTGTATAAAGCTTTTGTCCACTGATTAGAACAGGGGTGTCAAACATATTTTCACCGGGGGCCACATTAGCAAAATAGCTGCCTTCAAAGGGCCGGATGTAAAATAAATCTAACTACTTTTTTAACTTGTTAATTAACTGTTTCTGTATTTATTACTTGTTCAAGTTACAAATATTACATATGCATTTGCCTAGATGTAAAAATGTGGCTGTGTAACTGCTGATCTCCTGATAAAATTACATTTTAAGACCATCATACCTTTCAGTTTACCCTGTCGAGGGCCACATTTGGCCCCCGGGCCTTGAGTTTGACATATGTGGATTAGAAGGTTAGTAGTGATTAGGTGAGGTATGTTACTGAAGTGTCTTGCCAAAGGACCTGAAAGTACCATATTTCATAATTTGGCTTATGCTCAGATATAAGACATATCTAAGTACATAACATCACAACTTCATTATGATCACAATGAAAACTTGACAACCATTTTTCTTCATTATTATCAATTTTTTGACTTATACTCTGGAAAATACAATATGTCCCATCCAGTTTTGAGGCAACAGCTTTTCCAAATCTGCACCTGAATCAGCCACATCAAGCCAGCCGACATAAAGTAGTGCATTTTTGCGATTAAAGTAATTATATGCCTTTAGCAAAGCAGTTATGTATTATGACTTTAAGCGATTGCTATGGAAAATACCTAGTTGCAACATTTCTGGCAAGCATTCAGATTTATGTTTTAATAGTATGATTTTGTTCAAAGTTCACATTTAAAACTTGTGCAAAAGAACAGCTAGAAAGAGCATGTTTGTACAGATCTGAACTGCAGTTTTTATGCAGAATAAGACTGGATATTTTGTTGTTTGTGGAGGAAACAATCATTGGGCTGGGATCCAAAATACACAGTTCTTCAATAGTCTGACTTGAAAAATTGCAGCCTTTGTGTGTTTTACTAATTGAAACATTCAAACATTTCGATTTGATTTCGATTAATCCTGCGACGGCACTTAAGCACATCAGACACACTGCCTAAAGCGCGCGGTGAACTATTGAACAGCTAATTTGTGCACTTACTGTAAGCCTCGTTTGAGTGACACCCTGAGGTACTACGATCAAGACCAGACAGGCCGTCTCTGGAGCACTGCCGCTAGAAGTAGACTGTGTTACTAAAACGTCCCACAATGCACCGCTGCTTTGGACGGACACAGTGAGGAGAAACGAGAGAAGTGGCCACAGGGCTGGACCGTGTTTGACAAAGGCTTTAGTGAAGATGACCTCCAAACTGAGCCAAAAATACAAGACACACGTCACATTTAAAGTTTGCAGTGGGTTGATCGAATGTGAATCGTCATTATCGTCAACACGTTTTATTATATTTTATTTCAAGTTTAGTTTTCATTTGGTCATACGTTAAATAGTGAAATCAAAGGTGAAACTCTTTACAGGTGTTAGCTGTTTGTCTCCATGGAGATGTTGTTCTGCAGCATGGCATTAAACGCATGTAACTGCATATATTCTAGGTGTTATTATTGCTAAAAAATACACTGAACAACATGTACTTCTACTATGAGCAGGATATCCTGTCCACAGACCTAACCTGTAACATAACCTGCTTGTCTATTTTGAAATGATATGATCTTTCTTTAGTGCCTTTAAGTATCTAAAACTGCAATATGTTAAATGTATTTGTTATTAGTAGTACACAAACGCTCATAAACACAACACTTTCTCTGCTCAAGCGAGTTTGTGTAGAGATCACACCCACAACCACTAATTAATCTGGCTTCCTTTTAATTACAAACAATGAAACGTGTAATTATTCTATCATAGTATAATGTTACTGAATACTGCCCCAACCACTACCATTGTTTGATAGTTTATTCAACTCTATTCAGTTCAAGTTTATTTATATAGCACCTTTAAAAACAATTCAGCTAAACCAAAGTGCTTCAATAAAAGTCAACAAAAACAAATGTATTCTACAGATAACACGATACATATGAAAAGGACAATGAAACACAAAGATATCCTGTTTAGCTAGTGTTAAATGCCAGGAAGAGGAGGTGGGTTTTTGACAATGTGATGATGCAGATGCTTTGAATGTCCACTAGAGGGCAGTGTCTAACCACTTCCCCAACTGAGCAGACATCCAATTGTCCTCCAGTTTTCTTGAATCTATACTCTTAAAATACTTTTCTTGAATATTTATAATTATAATACATGTTTGAGGATGAAATACAAGTTGAATTGCTCATAGCTTTATTTGCCCATGAGCTAACAAAGGAAACAAAGCTTTAACATGTTATCCTTCCGCTATAACTGCACATTTGTATGATTATTTGGTGGTGATTATTTTGGTGATTATTATTTAACAATGATTTAATTAGTTTTACCTTCTGGCAAAAGTAATACTTATGATTTTTTTTTTTTTAAGTACTAAATTTGAAAAAAAAATTAAATAAATAAATAAATTAAAAATAATAATAATACAATAATAATCTTTTTCTTATAAATTTAAACATTTCTGGAAGCGCAAAAATATCTAAATCAATACTGCCAAAATCTATAAATTCTTAACTCAATTTAACTTTAATTTTAATATTAAGATGGTATAATTTAAGATTTTTGCATTGTAGCATTGTGAATCTTGAATTGTTGTAATACCTCCCAGTCACCACCAGAGGGCAGTAGTGCCTGTGAGACTAAAGCCCTCTGTGGATCCTAATATCTCCACTAGATGGCAGTGTGTGACAGGCCTGCACATCACAGCAATGACACCACATGAGCTGTGAATAAGGGATTTATA
Organism: Periophthalmus magnuspinnatus; assembly: GCF_009829125.3. NCBI lineage: Eukaryota > Metazoa > Chordata > Actinopteri > Gobiiformes > Gobiidae > Periophthalmus > Periophthalmus magnuspinnatus. Next base: position 27,320,337 of record NC_047129.1, read on the forward strand.
AAACTACTACAGAAAACCACAATAAAATAGAACTAAGAGCCCATTAAAAGATGATTATTACAATATGATGATGTGTAGCAGCCATTACTACAATTAGTACATATAATTTTAAGAGCTCTGGCACCGAGACATACATTTTTCATAAGTAAATGGATTTAAACTGACGATTAAGATCAGCGTACGCAAGCATTTTCAGTATACAAGTGGTCTCCCTTAAAAGCATAGGCCTATAACACTATTACAGCATACATCATTTATGAGCACTTAGAAAATCAGCAAAATCACAGTGGAAAGGTGGTAAGCGCAGTTCTAAGAAAAGTAGTGTCTTAGAACTAAAACATGCATTTAAGGTCAAATAATTATATCTATTTTCATGTATATTTTGTACAGTATTCTCGGACCGGAGCCATATTTTGATGTATTAACCCACCATTATTGTACATAGTATGCATTATTGACACCTTTAAATTACAATTTTACAGGCAAAATGTTTATATTTGAGTCAGCCTATAGCAGTATTTCTCAAACTGTGTACCGCAGTGTTGTGTTTGTGTCTCCTTCTTTGATTTAGACCCACTTTAGAGCTATATAATCTTGTTTTACACCTGGTTTAGATCTGATGGTGCATGGAAAGTCAAAGATTTTCATAAGTGGGACTGACTCCATGCGCTTTGTCTCGTTTATTTGTTGGTTTATTTCCTCATTATGTGTAACCAAGGGCCAGCTAGTTTTCCTGTACTCCATTTTTAAAAGCACTTTCCAGTTTTAATCACATTGTAAATCGTCCCATTTTTACGTAGCGCTGTTACAACTTCGTCACTCTAAGCGTTTTACATCAAGAAACCACTCACCCGTTCACACATGAAGGGGGTAAAGCGTCTTGCCCAAGTACACAACGACAATACTCATGTGTGGGACCTGGAATCGCACCGCCAACCTGCTGGATAGCGGATCTGACCCCTCAACCGATCATGTATGTTTACGTCGAGAGCGGGATTCGAACCGCCAACCTTCAGATCAGAGGACAAACACTCGAGATGTAGAATAATATATGTATTTTTCAGCCGCCCCCGTTTCATTCTCAGCAATTAAAAAGAACAAATATGACAAAACATGACGCTACGCCGAAAGGAAAGTCGCGCCACACAAAACCCTGACGCTATAACCTTGCCAAAAGTGACTGCAAACTACTTCACCAAACCGACAATAAACCCGCCATTCAGCTTCAACTATACCGAGTCCGACTCTCGCCATCGGCTCCGATCAATACGACTTACGATAACTGCAGATGAGATGCGCTATAAAAAGCAAAGAATCCCACAACGTTTGCTTTCGTTCCAGCAGAATCTTTTGATGCGTTTGACAGACAGTGACAAGCCCGCGTCACCTTTGACATTACGACTCTAAAAGAAACACACATCGTTTTAAATCAGGATCAAAACTTCAAACCAGCCGTAATCCCTCTGAGCTATTTAAAACGGAAAAGCGAGTGACAGGAAACAGGAAAGGACAGAGAAAAAAAAAAAAAACAAGACAAAAACGATGGGACTAAAGACGACGAGACAATAGGCTGCGTTTGTGTGAAAGTCAGAGTTCAATGGTGGAATTTGCTGCGTAACCGTCTATGTTTATGGCTAATATCTCTGTAATTACACGTCCTGTCCACATGAAACAAAAACTGACACAAAGCTCATCGTCTTTTGTCTTTTTTTTTTCTTTTTTTCTTTTTTACAACAGCTTCAAAAAGTGGTGCCATTACTGCAACGTCAAAAATGCGATTATTGTCGGATGAAACGACTTTAAAAACACATTTTTCATTCTTGTCGATTTAATTCCTTGTCGTTATCTTTCCCCGTGAAGACGAGCAGGTCATTGTGCGAAGTTGCGAGTCAGATCTGTGGAGAGGCAGCCCTGTTTGACACATTTTCTCAGCGATAAAACAGGTGTAACCGGTTAAATGCGAGTTAGATACGTTTAATAAGCAATAACATGGAGGCAAGCGGATAGCGGATAGCGGATAGCGGACTCTCAATCAAAAAAAGTAAATGGTGCACTTTTAAATATATAATTCAGCAGGAGTAGGCTACTGCAGTATTGAGGTCAACCAATCTCATCCCTGCCAGAGTTCAAGTCATTTTAATTACATTTCTTGTAAAGCGCCAGCCTCCGCAGACTCGGGGTTAAGCACGCTAACTCTACGCTCAAAAAAATGCCTTTGATATCAACATTATCTTAAGCCTATTGCTGCGCTGCTAACACAGATCCTATTGTCACTATATCTCGTCATACCCGTTTCATTCTCACTCCTTGAGCATATGTGCGACTTGTATGGAGTTGCCACGGAAACCTGGTCGGGGGAGATTAGCGCCTGCACACATACTTGGCGGTGACGGGGCTGACTTTTTGATAAGCGTCATCCCGCGTAACATTCATTCTCTCTGCTCTTGACACCTCCTTTGGTTCGCCGTGTCCTCTGGATCTACACACGGTGAAGGAAAAATCAAAACGGAATTGAAAGCGACAGAAATGGCGGTTTTGAAGGCGCAGGATTGACAATAAAAGGATTGGATGTCAAAACTGTAACGTCACTGACAAAATCCGCCATTGTTTGTTGAAAGAGTCCAAAATATATCTATTAGAGCAGACATAAAAAACAAAAAAGTACCATGGAACAATGTGAAAAACTGCTGGGTCACGATCATACTTTTGTGATTGCTACGCTAAAGCAACAGTATGTAGCTTTTTAGCAAAGAAATAGACTAAAATAAAGGCATGTTTTTTCATATTGGTTGCGTTTATTCCACTCAAAATGCAGGAAAAACACGCATTCCTATTGTAAACGGGCTTGCATTTCCACAAATCTGACTCATATTTGAAGTTAAAATGACAAACCAATGATTTGACTGTAAAACAAACATTATTAAGTAGCGTTGCTGAAGGTTTTTTGTCCAAAATTGTAATAACTGCACAGCCCTAAATGACTTGAAGCTTAAGTCTCATGTTTGGTAGAGATGTTAACCATTTTTTTTTCATTTAAACATGGATATTTCTGACCAGATTTAAGCAAACCGTTTATGCAAAATCGACTTTTCAGAGCTTTGAACCATGTTATTGTTTCCTCTTCTAATTTACCCTCTTGAAGCTGTTTTTGGAGTGATTTGTGCATGTTTGAGCAATGTTTAATCACTTATTTCATTCATTTTCAACCCGTTTGCTCTTACTTACTTCATTCTTCAATTTTATTTTCGTTTATTTTAATGATATGCATGGGATTCAGCAGCGTTGCGTAGTCATTTTTTGGTATAAATGAAAAAAAATCTGTTACTCGCTAGTGTGATCTACAGCTGTCCATAGGAGGCGCCGACAACTCAGACCATAATTTTCTAATGCAATTTAATTAGATGAATACTGTGATTTCAAAAGTGCAAACTATAACATAATAATCCACGTGTGTCATAGATTAAAACCATGAAGAAAATCCAGTATGTGAAAAAAACTAGCCAAACTATGACCTTTATGTGGAAGCAGAACAAATCTCCAAGTGTTTTTTTTTTCTTTTTACAGCAAAGTGAGGTGTAGAAAACGTGATTTTCGAAAACGCAAAATCAGATACGTCAGTGGCGACAGAATAGACTCTTATCAAGCGGCTGCCACCTTGGATCTTCAGATACAGGCTGCATTATTGAAACTCCGGGCCAGTCCGTCCTTCCCGTCTGAGCACCTCCATAGCCTCTCCCTGCATCTGTCCAACTCCCCGTCTGTGCGATAGGCCAATACTGTGGGCCTATGGTGATCAGACTAATCCCTTGGTAACAGCCCTCGTTTTCCTGAGCCAAAAACATGCAGGACGTCAGAAACCTCCAGCCGGACAACCATAGGCCCGACTAGGGAGCGTGACAAACACAGCATGTCTATATGAGGTGATCTGGTTCAAAAAGCAGCTACAGAACATTAGCAAGATTCTCTTTTTTTAGGTCCTTACAGTTCTTTCAAAACCATCGCGCTGATATTTCGTATTGTGCAACTAGAATAAAAGCAACAAAACGCAACCCAGTCCTATTTTCTTAAGAACGTGCAGCGCCTCAACCTATTCCACTGGACTAAGGACAGAATCAGAGGGAATATTGACAATCGTAACACTGATCTAAGACTTTTTTAAAGAACTAAACCTCTCCAGTGATGCCTGAATAGGAAGACAACCAGTTCGAGTCTTCGTCAGGGCATGATATGGGACCAAATTCTTAAAAGGGCTCATAGTGGGGTATTTTCTGATCTACACACATGGACAAAATTGTCGGTACCCGTCGGTTAATGAAAGAAAAACTCACAATGACCACTGAAATAACTTGAACCTGACAAAAGTAATAATAAATAAAAATTCTATGAAATTTAATCAATGAAAGTCAGACATTGCTTTTCAATCATGCTTCAACAGAATTATATATATAAAAAAAAATAAACTCATGAAAAATGGAAAAATGATGGTACGCCTAGAAAAGACTGCAAAAAATGTGACCAAAGGGACATGTTAATCCAAGGTGTGTCCACTAATTGCTATTTAGTGGACACACCTTGGATTAGGGTTACTGTATGTTATAATGTTATTTTCTCATCAAAAACATATCTGGAGTTGTGTTTTGTTCCATTCACACGTCACAAACCCTGCATATTTAGGCTGAGTTCTTCTCTCAAACAGAAAACACTCTGTTCCACCTTGTGATGTCATGTGGTAATACAGGAAGTGCTCCACTGTGTTTCTAAACTTCATTCACCTTCACTAGAATCATTTGGATAATTTCAGCCCTGGAATTGTCGATGTCTGGTCAACAAAAGGTTAAAAAAAAACAGCTGTTACCTTGAAAATTACCACTTTATGACATCACAAGGACAAAGCAGAGCAAAACTGAGCATTTTGAGGTTTGAAAATGTAGACAGACTAATAATAAAGTGTTACTTAAACATGTAAATGAAACAAAAGACAACTCCAGGTCTGTTTTTGAGGAGGTAACAACATTCTAACATGGCTAAAAACGTAAAATATTGCATAACATAGGACCTTTAACAGGAGTTTCAACTTATATTCCTTCCGATACCAGATATTATTTGTATATGAAGAACATTTGATTGTAATAAATGTGTATATTGTGTCAAAACAGCACATACACTGCCTAATTGAATAACATCAATTCTTACCAAAACCAGACCAGTAAGTTTGGTTTAATTTGGATTTTTATCATCTCAGAGTAATTCAAACACTTCCCTTCTGCCTCCAGTCGACTAAGTACCACCTACGTTTGTCAAAAGTATCGCAAAACAGATACTAATCAATACTAAAACTTTTGAGCAGGTGTCGATACTAAAACGTCACATTCACAGGACAGACATGAACCTTTCCTCAATAGATTTAGAATGATTTTGAGCTGTATCAGAAAAAGTTAAAGACCAAACAGACCAGTATACGCACATGGACCACTATGGAACCTACCAGGAAAATCCCTCAGTCGGATAAAATACATTTAACTCCACATGGAAATATAAAGAAAGTACAGAGTGGCCCAAAAGTCACTGACAGTTGAAAAAAAATCATAACTCTTTTGTTTCTAAATATTTTTCTTTTATTTTTTCAGAGCATGTAGAGCGACCCTTCCGACATTAATATGAACAAATACAGCACCGAGGAACGAACCCTCATTGTACAGTGGTACTTTGAGAAATAATAAGTGGTTTTCAAAGACAGGGGGCAGTATGTGATCTCCACAGACCTGACTAGTCCCAATTTCTTCCTGTGGGGTGATCTTAAAGAAAAGGTGTTTGTGAATAAACCTCAGAAAATAAACAAGTTAGATTAGAGAAGTGAGATTAGGTCATTTTAACTTCCCCTAGTTTAAGTAGTGATATGTTAAAGTGTAAGTGAACAATTATAACCGTATGTATTACCAAAAATCTCAGAAGGTTCAGTTTACCTACTGCTAAAATTTGGTGAGTATAACTTAAGAATTACAGGAGCTACTGAAGATTTAAAAGTGTCAGTGACTTTTGGGCCACACTGCACTATCACTGTGGTATTGTAATCATTATATTGTAATTCAAACAGTTTCCTTTCGCCTCCAATCTCCCACGTACCACCTTGACATCACTCCACCGTGTGCACAGCTCAAGCAATTTCAAGAGGAACTTTTCACTTTAGACCCGCCTTGTCCCACTAAGTCCCGTGCGTCATATGTCGTCTGTTTCTGTCATGTCCAAATCCCCGCACAAAGGAAGTCGGATCACTTGTGCTTAAATATTTAGAGCTACTACGTTCGCGGTACAAAGACAGCTGTGGCGTAGGCTCTGTACATTGTCACGCTCTGAAGAAGGCGCTATAGATGGTAGTGATGTGTGAAGGGTAACTAGCACTGACAAGATGGAACAGATTATCGAAGGTTAGGAGGGTTCAATCTCAAACCAGCTGCAAGAAACTAGGCCCTGCGTGTGGTATTCTTGAAAACTGGCGAATTTCCAGTTTAATTCACACAACAATATTTGCGTTGATGAGGTTGGAGAAGTGTTTTGCCTTATGACACAACTGCAGTAGGCATTTTTGGAGTCGCAATTGACATTATAACATTGCTAACATGATATTTTAATAGATTCTTTCTTCAGATTAAGGTTTCGTTTGTTTTCATACCTGACAGGTTCGTCTGCTCACTAGCGCTCTGACTCAAAATGGTCACGTGATGTTGCTGTGACACGTTCGTTCAGCTGATTTAAGCAGGTTTTGGCGCCGTCTTCCTACAGGTGGAGGCAGAACGACAGCGCCATCTGCAGTCCGACTTCTTCAGGACAATATGCCAGGTGTGTGAGAGTAAAAAAGCCCCCTCGTCCCAGTTTAAAGTCCAGTTTAAAGAAGAAGTCAGACTGCAGGTGGCGCTGTCGTCCTGCCTCCACTGCAACATTACGTGAGCACTATGAGGAAACAAACTAAACCTTGGTCTGAAAAAAATGATAGATTAAATTTGGACTGTTGTTAACATGTTTCTAGAAAATCACATTACAACTAGTAGAGTAATAGATTCAATAATATAGAGCTGTAACTGATGTATGAGAGCACGGACAAACTGAAATGTGGGTTATTTTTTAACAAAAGAATGGCATAAAACAATTGTTAAATATGTAATTTTACTTGTCAGGGTCCATCACCTGCTTGTCTCCCTGAAGATGTACTTTCTTTGTCCTGGATGTTCCACGGAATAGCATTAAAAGCATTTATATTACATTTATTCATTTGCAAGTGTATTTTATTACAAAAAAAAAAAAAAAAGTAGAAAGCAGAAAATTTGAGTGGAGTGGATAGCTTCTCTACAGATGGGGCATAACCTGTTTGTCTCCATGAAAAAAGACAAGTTTAATGTCATATAGTGGAACATTCTAGGCAGAGCAGTAACATCCGTAGAAACAAGTATAGTTGATCCCCCAAAAGTTATAGAATCTTTAAATATTTGATAAACTGACATTTTAAAACAGTCATACATTTTAATTTACTTTGTCGCGGGCCACATAAAATGATGTGGCGGGCCGCATTTGGCCCACGGGCCTTGAGTTTGACACATGTGCTTTAATACATTAAAATATTAGATTAATGCTTTTGTAGTCTAAGCATAGACTGTATGTATAAATGGACATAGCTAACCTGCTAGCCGCCGCGTTCTAAATAGGAAGTGATCATGGGCAAACTTCCAGCTCCATCAACTCTGGCTCCAATTCACTTTCTCTCTGTAACTGCTGCTGTCAGACTTGTCATTTTGGTCTTAAAATGTTTGTATTAACCCGCTCTACATGACCCTGCTATTTTTATTTCGCTATTGTGTCCGTAAATCAAGACATGAATATTAATAACAGATAAATCCGACGCCTTCTTTCCCAGAGTCGCTCCCTCTAGCGTTAGCAACACTCACTCACTCTCTCACTATTTCTTTATACAATCTGTGAGTCTAAGTATGAATAGATTTAACTGTCCTCCTGACGAGCCTTATCCATGTCAAAAAACAACAAATCCACCCGAGCTGTAAAACTCAAAGGAAACATTTGTGAGTTAATGAAACCTGTCTCACATTCCACATGGAACACCTGAGACACATGCGCCTATTTTCACCAGGATTTAGGTTGAGTCTATATGTAGAAAACTGCAGCTCCTTCTCCCTGTTCTTCTCATGCATCTCAACAACAGAAGCTGAATTAATTAAACCCACGACACTTAGCGCGCTGACATGACGGGAGACGCTGGGGGGAGTGCAGTTTTCACACACTCCGATCTGTTTCTCTGTCTGTGCAGTTTGTGTTGTTTACTGCACAGAACCACAACAAAGCAAAGTGAATGGAGTTTGAATAAGAGACTATTGTGTAAATGCATGTCAATTTGTGTGATTTTTAATGTAGAACTTGATGGGATAATACCTGTTGTAAATATTAAGCAGTTTTATGCCGCTACAGTTGGAGTTTGTGTAGAAAAGTTGGAAAAAGACCATCAAAAACAAACTGATTAAATTGGAAAACTGAGACACACAATTTCATCCATAGTTCGGTTGAAATTGGCACTTTTTTTTCCAAAATAAAGGACAACTGCTAATTATTGTGCAACCTTTGTCCATGTGTGCGTACAGTGTGGTTACTAGGCGACTGTCACTGGCCACCATCGCGTTGGTATTTAACAATTAAGATCTTAAAAGTGCACTGTGTAACTTTTCTGCATAAACTTCAATTGTATGAAGGTGGTACTGTATTGCCTTGAATGTTCCGCGGTATCGCATTAAACAGTTAATTCAATTACTGATGTTTACATTGCTAAAAATGACACTGAAAAACGTCTTCTTAATGTGAGCTGCGTGGAGACAGATAAGTTTAATGCCCCTGTGTGGAACATTCCAGCCAATGGATTCAAATGTATATTGGCCATGAAGAGGACAGTACTCATTCAGTCTTCATTAATTTTTCTGTTGATCAATCGTTAGTTATTCATATCCTTTAAACATAAAACATAATCTTATTGATATTCCTGTATTTTGATGACATACCAAACCCAGGAGTGCCGGCGGTTGCAGTACGGGCTCATGGGAACTTCCAGACCGGATGACGATGTAGTCATCGTACTGGCTACGCAAAGTATTCAACACTTTTCTGTAAAAGTCTCCACTCTGTAACTTACTTGATTTGATTCATTGGTGCTCAAAATGTAACACTGGTTTAAAGGTGTTGCAAATTGAAATGTCACATCCTAAAATCCCACTCGTGTCCTACTTCCTGGTTGGGGTCGATCGAGCGAGTCATGTGACGTCAAAAGGATTCGGGAACGCTATAACACAATGCTAATTTGCGGTCTTCCCGTTCATGCTACTGCTTATCCAGACTGCAAGACTTCAACGAAACCTCTCCAGAATCATTGCAGTGGGTTAAAATCCAAATTCCACCCAAGTCGATCTTCTAAATCCACAATACTCCAAAGCAGATCTGTGTCCAGTGATATGTCCCTGTGGTATTCCTTGTTGTAGTCCATGCAGTGCTGAGCCGGTGTTTACAATGCGTTGTATTGGAGTACATAGAGCGGAGGTTCAGGTGTCTCGGGCTCTGACGCGCTGCCTCTCTCCAGTGTCCTGGCTCAGTTCAGAACGGCTCAGACCTCATAGACACAGGTCACGTTTCATGCGTGATCCCTGATCTCACCAGCCACACCAACTATCAACCACCGTATGGAGACACACAGGGGCCAACTGTTGCACTGTACATATAAATGAGTGTATAAATCACAAAGAGTTTAGTTGTTCCTCTACTACTTCATACAATTAAAAATACAGCTTTTGCACTGACAGATCTGGAAGTTGTACGATCATTATTCTTTTTGTATGTACCATTATTTATTTATTTATTTATTTCAAGGGCAGTGCATACAATGAACATTTCTGTAAATATGCCATAATTAGCTTTCAGTCCCATGGCAGATTCCCTAAAAACCAAAGGAATAAATATAGTTTTGAGGTAATAATAAATTTTTTCAGCATGTTTTCATTAACCCATTTGATATAGTTACTCCGACTTATTTACTTGTGTGTTTTCCTTTTACCATTTTTGCAATTTGTCAGTGCATGAATACACATAAGAGCCTTACACACGAACATTCGATCTATCGTGTATCGCTTACATACAAAGCGGGTGGCACTCCCCTATAGTGCGGACGCAGGTAGGACACTTCTTATCGCCCTCTATCTGCAGGAATGCGTCATGAATATTTCAGATGGTGTAACCTTATAGTGCTCAGAGTGATGTGTCCCTCTCACCTGGATCCACTGTAAACATCAGATAAGTGCTGCTTTGATATAAGAAGCTCGGGCCTTTTTCTTTAATTGAAAACTGAAATAATGTTGGACATACAGGTCACTTTAATTAGACTGGCCGATCAGGCTAAGTTGCATTCTCACATATCACCACTAGATGCTATCTGTGTTACTGCAGTCTGATGCCAGCTTTGGTCTGACAGATGAAGACCAGAGAGCACAGGTGAGTCTGAACAACGGCCAGGTGAGGGGACGGACGGGGAACAGGTTTCACATCTGCCATCTACTGGTAAAAAACACAAAAAACTAACTTATGGATGGTACTTTTAAATGTGTAATTTCAAAAACTACATAGAATAAAGTGAAGTACGCTCTTATTATCACAAACATCTGGAGAAAAGAGTAAAGCGTTCTTCAAGGTTATGGACTACTTCTGAGCAGCTTATGATAATGATTGAAGTTTTTCTCCTTTGACCATCGCCAACACATTTATATGCTGGGTGAAATGTCTTGCCTAAGGACACAACAACAGTTTTCACAAGAAACACTGCTGCCCCATTGCGCCAACCAATTTTCCCAACAATTTCCCGTCCAAGCACAACCAGTCCGGACCCTGCTTAGTGTCTTAGAGGCTTTGAAGAGATGGTTTGTCCACCTTGACCTAAAAAAATCAATGAAACTGTCACTGGAGTGTCGCTTAAACGTGTCCCGACCCAATAAACAAATCACCAAGTCAATAAGTAATAATGTGAGTGAAGAAGGAAGCAGTAAACCAGTGATGGAAGAAGTACGCAATTGTGTCACTTAAGAAAAAGTAGAGATACCGGAGCAAAAAAATACACAAATAAAAGTATTAAAGTACCTGTTTAAAAATGTACTAAAGGAGTAAAAAGTAAAAGTATGTCTCGATACTCTAACGAAGCTTCATATGTAGTGATCTGGATAAAGATTCACGTTGAAGTTTGAACAGAAACAACTGAATCAACCATGTTTTCTAGCTGTTTTAATTTGTATATTTTTGTTTGCTAAAATTATGAATGTGTTAAAAATAAATCCTTCAACCTTTTCAGCAGATTTCAGACAGTAATAAGAATATTTGTACTTTTCAGCCCTGTTAAAAAGAAAACTGTGGAGTAGCAAGTACAGATACCTTCTCTCAAAAGTAAAAGTAGAAAGTATGCACCTTAAAATGTACCTAAAACTGATACTTTACTTATACTTTTACTTCGTTTAACCACTGCTTTAGGGATTCTCACAGATGACGTGTCCTTCTTAATTAATTATGTTTAAATTTCAGCTTTAACATGCTACAAACATCCATTTATTGTTCCCGGCTCAAAATAGAGAGAGGCAGGGCATCCGGCATAACAGGCATAACACCAGACCACTTTACTTTACTTTTTCTTCCATGCTTGTTATTGTTACAGCCTCAGTTTAAATTGCATATCTTCAAAGCATCGCACAGTATGAAACGATAAGGTCCACCGCGCCATCTCCAACCGCCACATCGACTCGGCCCGTTCCGCCACTCCAGATCCCAGCGTGTATCCCAATCCAAATCGCCCCGTGCAGCTGGCTCATTCTCTAGCCGACCCTCGAGATTCCAAACATCAAATCGCACAAACAACAACAACAAGTCCAGCTAGATACCAAATATGCTCCAACACCGGTGCCCACTTTGCAGGTCTATTGAAAAGCCTTGATGAGAAACAGCATGTGGAACTGCCTAGCAACAGCCGGCGGAGGGCACTTGACTCACGGCCATTGTGTGCCCCGAAACCTGCTGCTTTTCACGGTGACGAGCGCGAGGCTTGGATTTGAGGAGAGGGAATTAGCGAGGGCTTTTGAATAAGACCTATAATGACGAAGGTGAGGGCGCTAAAAGTGAAGAAGCCAGACGGAAAATTCAGACGGGAAATTTCTATTCATAATCAAATTAGGCTGCAGAAGCTTACGGGTAGAAGTTTTGGAGAAGGTTGATTGGTGCAAGGTGTGGCGTCTTAGTATAAGGCATGAGGTGGTATTAAAGTAGTGTTGTAGTAGTTTAGTAGTAGTAGAGATGTCAGTCACAATGAAATGTTGTTTTAAGAATTTTTATGTCAATATATGGCAATTGGTCACATATTTATATAGCGCTTTTCTAGCTTCAAGGTTCTCAAAGCTCTTTACGTCAAGGAAACTCACCCAATTACACACACATTCATACACCAGTGCACGCAGACACTAGGAGAGAGGCGGGTGAAGTGTCTTGCCCAAGGACACAACGGCAGCATTCATCTGTGGGTTAGTAGATCTGATTCTTCACGTCCCGTCGAAAGCAGGATTTGAACCAGCAAACTTTGGATCAGTGGAGAAAACCCTCTACCAACTGAGCTACTGTCACTGTATATGTATATCAATGTAATGTTACAGCCGTACAAAGTATACTCCAATAAAATATTATAAAGTAGCTCAGAGTAGATCCACTGCTCCTCCAAATCAGACGTAGTGGCAAGACACCTTAAAGAGCTAAAGCAGTGTTTCTCAAACTGTGGCACATGTACCACCCCTGAATATTTGTTTAGAGATTATTTTATGAATGATTTTGTCCTCCTTTGGGTTAATCATCATTTAAAACGGTCTGATCCATGGTTTTAGTGTCATTTTATACTGGTTTTGTCTGATTTTAAGCATTTTTAGCCCTAATTTAGGCCTGATAAAGTACAGATTTAGATTTAGTAGATGTCAGAAAGCTAAATTCATAGGTGGCGCTTGGTGTGAACACAAAAATATGATAAAAAATGACACATCTTTAGTTCAACAGTAACAATACGGATCCATTTCTTAATTTTTCTTCTGAATTTTGGGTATTTGTTCTTTTCTTGAAAACTTTAGTCAGAATGTTACCATAAAAAATAACCCCTCAAGTACTTTTTACTTTTCAGTCGAATTTAAAAATGTAGTGGAGTAGAAAGTACAGATACTGCTCTCAAATGTAGTGAACTAAAAGTAAAAAGTATCTACTGGAAAATGTATTTAAGTAAAGTTTGAGAATCTGTGAGCTTGAGGAAATGTTTGGGATCAAAAGTGTAGCCTTGTTTACACTACTGTCTTTGTACTTTTGCTCTTGATAACAGAAGACGGCCTTAACCAAATCAAAAACAGAACATTTGGTGCTCTACATTATGCATGGCAGCGCATAAATATGAAATAAATGTAAATGTTACCACCTGTTACTCACTGTAAACGCCCGTCCCATCCCTCTGCCTCGTGTCTCTCTGCCCGTATCAGCTCTCAGACACAGACGGGAGAGATTCAGGACGCAGCTCAGACTAAAACCAGCGCTGAATCACCACAAGAAGACAAGCGCGGCCAGAGAACGCAGACAGAACCTTCTACAACCATCACATTCAAAGTCCTCTGAGGGGAGACCGGAGTAAGGAATTCAGGTGTGACTCATCGCCACGGCAACCACATATTTCGTCTACATCAACGAGCAGCGAGCGAGGAGAGATTCAGTAATAGTTTGGATTAACCCAAGCTTGGAAACGTGCAAAATCTGACACAAGAAAAAATGCATAAAAAAACAAAACATTGAGACATTCTGGTCTGAACAGAGGATAAATCGATTCTTCTAAGTGACTGGAAATTTAGGGTAATTGCAACTGTCCAATTGGTTTGATTCATCTGCAAGAAAACTACTTGGAAATGCCAGATTATCAAACCATTTATTGATTCTTAGCTTGTAGGACTGTAAAAAAACATAACATGAGTAATAATTGACACAAAAACTGGGATAAAAACTAGATACTGACACTCAAAAAGCAAATAAAGGACAAAACTGAACCTTTCCTGACTGGTCTTTACCCAAATAAGAATCAGTAATAAGACCATGTGGTAATTTCCATTTTCCTCCATGGAGAATACTGTGATAGCAACACTACGGGATCAAACATGTGAGTATTTATCCTGTGCCAAAGGGTTAGAGAGAGCTAGGAACTTATTGGGATAGATTTTCTTGGTTTGGACGTTACATTCTATTGTCTAGTAATGTTTTTTTTACAGCCATACAAGTTATATGACTTAGTATTGAGTTTATTTTAGTATAATTACAGCATGTTTCATTGCTACCATAGACTGTATACACCACCGCCGTGTTCCAAATAGAAAGTGAGCATGGGCGCGCTTCCAGCTCCACCAACTTTGCTTCCAATTCGTTTTTATTGAAAAATATAAAGTAACTGCTACTGTCAGTCTCATTATTTTGGTCTTAAAATGTTCGTATTAACCCACTCTACATGATCATGGTGGTTTTATTTCACTTTTGTGTCAATAAAACAAGTTGTGAATGTTAATACCAAACAAATCCGGCATCTTTTTTCGCCTGAGGTCGCTCCCGTTAGCGTTAGCAACATGTTTGAGCGGCGTTGCCTTCAACAGCCTCGCTCCAGATTGGCTGTTTGGTTGCTATGATACTTGGAAGTCCAAATATGGGACTCTCGGCTCCAAATTCGCCCATAAAACTGCTAAAATCGATGAGGAAGCTGAGAGCAATGGGTGACGTCACACTCCCTTCGTCCGCTTCTGTGTACAGTCTATGATCACTACAGAAAAGCACACATTTTTAGACAGATACAGCTAACACACGAGAGAATAATGCCATTTCGTGACATATTTACCAGTCCTAGGTCTGTTTACCACACAATCCAATTAGGAGTTCAAACAGCTGCAAAGGTCTGTGCTCATCAAATGCTTTCTGACCTACACCGGTCGAGTCAAACAGAAAGGGTATGAGGTAATAATAGCAACATCCTCCCATTCTTTAGTAATCCAGGAAGCAAGAAGAAATGACATTTTTGTGCTATAATGGGCTTATTTCAGGAGTCGGGCTGACCATGAGAAAATAAAAGAGAGGATTTCGCTTTGGTGGAAGATAATCCAAGCAGGCAGCGTTGTGATAAAGGATTAAGAGAGAGCGGTGCAAGGAAACGGTGGAGGAATAATTAGGACTATGAAGACCCACCAGGCAAAGTCAACAGTCTTTACATGAACCAATTTCAAATGTAAACAATATCATGGGAGATTAAACAGTATCCAGTGAAGACAACGGTAAATATAGCGTGGTAACTACAGTTGGATTAGTGCGGTAAAGTGGGTTAACAAATGCTTAAAAAGTGCTGCAATTAAAGCATATGTGCAATAATAACGTGGAGTGTCATGAAAAGCGATAGAGCAGATCATCTATAGTACACAAAATGGACTCTTGGAGGATTTAAGTCATGTTATAACGTGACCTTATCTAAAAAAAATGCCTGAAGTCGGGTTTTGTTTCAGTTTTCAAGTTAACGACTACCTTTTACTTTTTAGTACAGTTGAGATTGGCAATTCCAGGGGTGATCCGATTGATTCTAGTGAAGGTGTGTGGAGTTTAGAAACACAGTGGAGCACTTCCTGTATTACCACATGATGACATCACATGGTGGAACAGAGTGTTTTCTGTTTGAGAGAAGAACTCAGCCTAAGTGTGCAGCGTTTGAGTGTTAAACGTGTGTATAAAACAAAACATACAGTAATTCCAGGTATAGGCCCTTTAAAGATGCACTGCGTAACTTTTCTTGTAAGGAACCAGCTTGGCTTTTAAAGTTGTAATTTATGTACATTTTTGGTAGAGGGTACACCGCCCCACCTGCTTGTCTCCATGGAGATGTTATTGCTTTACCTGAGTTATATTTTGCACTTATTCAATCGCGGGCGTTTTCATTGCTTGAAAAACATATATACTTACTGTGAGTTTTATTCAATTCAATTTCAATACAATGCAGTTTTATTTTTCACAATGGTCCCACACACACATCTACACACTCCGCGTTTACGTGCTACATACAGAAGTGTGTATTGTTCTCATATTTCTGTTTACATATGTATGCAGTGTATCAATGACCCTGTGAAAAACACACATCTGAGGCTTGGCAGGTACTTTTACTTTTGTCATTAGAGTTTGACATGTTGTTTTATGTAAGCAGAAAATTGTAAGAACAGAAAAAAATAAATTAAATTAAATTAAATTAAAATATAATAATAATAATAATAATAATAATACATGAAAAAATAAATACAATAGAGACAAACAGAAAGAGGTATATATACTGATATAATTAAATGAAAGAGAAAGAAAAGTAATATTAATAAAACAAAATAATAATAATGATATGAATAATAAGATGGTAATATAAAGGAATAAGATCAAAATAAAGCAAATGCAATGTTGATAAATTTAAATACAGGGTTCTTTCATAGTGTTTCTTTGGTCACTATACATTATTGCCTCTCCACAGATTTGACCAGTAACATAAACTAGTGTCACCTGCTTGTCTCCATGGAGATATGTTCACGTCCATACAAAGCAAAGCAGTAACATCTCCATGGAGACAGAAGAAAAGTTACATGTTGCACCTTTAAATCGGATAAATTAGATAACTCACTCTTGTAATTATCAGTATATTTAAGTTTTTACGAAAAATCTTGCCTAGTTTTGTTTGTTGTTTGTTTGGTTAGTGGCATAAAGTCATTCCGTTTATCGCAAAATTTCTCGTTTATCGCAATATTTCAAGCTTCAAAATGTGTTATTGTGACAGGCCTACATAGACAGAGGTATTCTGTTTAACAACTCACTGCTACTTCCTGTATTTCTGTACTTTCCTCTCAGTTATTCCACAGAAACTGCCACAAAACTGATGTAAAACTATGAAACCCTGTCGTACGCAGATCTGTAAATCCACATATAACAAAAATAAATCCTACGTAGGTCACCGTTGACATCAGCTACTACACAATGTGAAAACAATGTGAAATAACATAATAAATAGGGCCATGTGTTTCTCCCTGTCCTCCTATGCTTCCTCTGGCCCTGTATTTACAGCCGAACGACGTCGCCCGGTTGCCATGGCCGACCGCACCAACAAAAGATCCAGCGTCAAATAGCTTCCTGTATCTCCTTTCCATCTTTCAAGTCATTACTTTCTGCTCCTCGCTCCAATCTCCCTCACCATGTTTTCTCAACAGAACACTTTTACCCCTGCCTGTCTAATCTGCTCGGGTTTATCGAGTTACGTTGTTTACCTTATCTAATTTTCCGTCAATAATCTCATATAATGGGCCATTTTGTGTGCTATACATTGGGTTCTGAGGAGATGATGTATGCGTCGTGCAATGGCTTTCAACCAGGCCTATTGATCTATTTGTGTACTGTCTGAAGTCTGCAAATAACAAGATGTCGCCAGAGACTTCTTTTATGAGCTGTTTATGATTCTTAAACACAGACTCACAATCGTGCACGACAACAACTGATGTTAACAAGAACGTAGACTCAGGATATTCTATGGATTTTTGGAAGCTTTTTCTGACCGGTTTACATTATTATTTTATTTTAAAGCAGATCTATTATGCAAAATTCACTTTTTAGAGTTTTTAACCATGGTATAGTTCTTTTCCCTCACTAATTTTTCACCTGAAGTTGTGTTTTGAATGATTCGTGTATGTTTGACCTTTAATCGTCTATGTTCAAGACGCCATATTGTCGACCAAATTACGTTTTCACCTCCACCACTGCTCAGTACTTATTTCGTTCTCAAGTTTTAGCTTCTTAATCAGTGACACGCACAGGATTTAGCAGCATTTCGTAGTTATTTTGGTGCAAATTAATTAAAAAAACTAAAAACGCTGCCCTCTTGCAAATCATTTTAGATGAATATTGCGATTTAAAACGTGCAAATTACAACATAATGATCCACGAGCGTCATAGATTGTATAGAGCAGAAACAAGCACAATAAGTCTTCTTTAAAGGTGCATTATGTAACCTTTCTGAGGGCCCACCGCCTACTTGTCTCCATGGAGATGTTGCTTTCCTGTGTGGTGTTAAATTTATCCCTCTTGGATCTATCTTTATTCAATTGCAGGTGTTTTTTATTGCAAAAAGAAACCTTAAAAGACATGCATTCTTACAGTCAGCGCGCTTGTCCCTGCACAGATCTTACCTGTAACTTGGCCTAATGGGTCACCTGCTAAACTGTATGGAGATAGATATGTTTAATGTCATACTGTGGAACATTCTGAATTGGCTTGGTCCTGGTTTAGTCCTAGTTTTTTCTGAGGTTAGTCCAAATGTGGATGTGATGTCCATGCAAGTCTGATGTATCTTGAAAAATATCTTGAAATTGTAATAAAAAATACAAATAAATAAAAAAATACAATAAAATAAGTGCAAAAATAGATAGAAATTAACTTGTAAAACCACTCAAGCCAAGATGAATATTCTGAATCAACATTTTAACATTAAATTCTTTTTGCACATTTAAGGTAGTTGAGTTATTTTTGTGATCTACTGTATATGGCAGACAAATTGTTAAGAGTGTAAAATTTGTCATTTCGGGAAAATCACACGTTCACACCTGCACAGGAAGCACAGTTTTCTCAGAGGAGGAATGTGATATCTTGATGTTGCCAGACTTTCACGACAGTCACTAGTCCCTCATCCAATTAGCACCAACTCCGAACGCCAACGGGACTGAACAGTGTCTTTTAAAGTGATGAAATTAATTACTACATTAATCAAAGCTCTGTCAAGATGAAGCAAATTTCATCACAAGAATGTATTATTTTTGTAACATTATTCAAGTTATTTTAAGATGAACTGCGTATTTTGTTTGCTGGACTGCCAATAGAAATGATATTACTTTGCTTAGTGTTTCAAAGTATGGCATTAAATTTGTTTATCACCATGGAGACAAGTAGGTGACAGTAGCTCAATTGATGTTTATCCACTGTTGGTGGTTCTAATCCTGCTCTCGACATAAACATCATTGGTTGAGCAATCAGATCCACTGACCACTGATACACAGGTTGATGGTGTGATTCCAGCTTCCACAAATTAATACTGTTGTTGTGTCCTTGGGCAAAACACTTAACTTTGTGTACACTGGTGTATGAATGTGTGTGAATGAATGGCTGAGCAGTTCCTTGATGTAAAATGTTTTGAGTGACTAGAAGGTGGAAAAATGTTATATAAAACTGTGACCATGACCAAACTCCAGGCCAAATTACAGGCGAGATCTGTGGAGAGACGACCCCACTCGTAGTAATATGTTATTAGCAGTTTTGAGCAATAACACCTGGAATTCGATAAGTATTTGGGTGTGATTATTGTGCAATTTTCACAACATATTTTACTGACAGATCAAACTAAACTGGGCCAATTTGCCAACAAAAAAAGACAAAAAAATATAACTTTTGTATAAATATAACTGAACAATCCATCATTAAACTTTGTAGAAATCTTGGCAATTTAAATCCAAGTAGTCAACGGCCAGAGAAGGAACACAGGGAGAAGGGACTTTGCTCTTGCTAGCTCTCCAAACTGTGCGAGCTTATCCCGTGTCATGCTCAGATGACATCACAGGTGACACCCAGGGTAGATCACGTCCCGTCATCCATCCAGTCACATGACTAATATACAGGACAACAGTCAGATTATATGCGCTGCACACGCATAAACAAGCGCGAGTTAGCTTAACCCTATAGCGTCAGATCCTATCGTCGCTGATAGAGCCGGCAGCAGCGTAACTCTGCGCCCAGTTGTGCTCTCATGTAAATTCAAACGGCGTCTCAAAGCGGAGACATGGGGTTATCTAAATATTTGACCGTCATTACGGTAATCTGCCTCTGTTGTCCCTCGAAGGTGACCAATGAGAGCGCGGGGGCTGCGGGGATTTTCCCAATCATTTATTCAATGTGTAAAAGAAAAAATACGGATGGATGTGTAAAATGGAAGTAGTTGTGTGAAAAAATGCAGTAAATTCTGATACTTCGTTTAACATGATTTTTATGGCTATAAAAAAAAGACAAAACCGTAATAAACATGATTAGCTCTGTTATCACTTTCAAACGAAAAATGCAATTTTACTCCTGGCTGGTTGTCAGAAGCTACTGCCTGAACTATGCATCCCTCACTGATTCTATTCAGTGTCATCAGAGCAGTAATCATCATTCATGTAATTATGAACATGTAGGAAGTTCAGTTGTGTTGTGCAGTATTATCTCATGTACATCAAAATGCACTGTACATGTAAGAATTCATAATACATTTACAAATAAATATATGTTTAACATTTTTGTATTAGGTCAGGGGTGTCAAGCACATATTCACCGAGGGCCACATTAGCAAAAGGGCTGCTCTCAAAGGGCCAGATGTAAAATAAATGTAACTACTTTTTTAAACTTGTTAATTAACTGTTTCTGTATTTATTACTTCTTCAAGTTACAAATATTGTATATGCAGTTGCTTAGATGTAAAAATATGGCTCTGTAACTGTGTATCTCATAAAATGACATTTTAAGACCATCATACCTTTTAATTTACCCTGTGAAGGGCCGCATAAAATGATGTGGAGGGCCACATTTGGCCCGCGGGCCTTGAGTTTGACACATGTGTATTAGCTGGCAGATCTTTCAGATACGATCATTTTAAAAGTAGCACCCCTGCCCAAGTGCTTCCTGTCCACGAGGGGAGTGCCTAGCTAGGGTTGGGTCTGTGGGGGGTCCTTTTACTGGGTGAGCGTTGAGTCGCGTTGGTCCCACTTTTTGGAGGATTACCCCCTACAGCCACACAGTCTACGCACACACTGAAACCCAAGTCTAGGAGTCGTCTTACCTCTTCAAGACACAGGACAGGGACGACTGATTTCACAAAGGAAGAGCGAGATGGATATGATCACAGCAGAGGTCATAATTATGAACTATTCGACTTTTTTTTGTATGTACGTAACAAAATAATACACATTTCCTGGACCGAAACATCTTCCAACCTTCACATGGATATTACATAAGCTTCTGATCATCCACCCACAAATACAAGCGCGACCTCTCACCTTACTTCCAGTGATCCTCCTCCTGTTTTATTCAACAAACAGGAGCATGGTTGTGGTAGAAAAAAACAGGGAGGGGATCACATTTTGGGATTAATTTATATTAAAGGTGCATTATGTAACTATTCTGGTAGGGATCTGCCACCAGCTTGTCTCCGTGGAGATGTTATTGCTTTGTCAGGAAAGAATGAAGGGAATCCAGCTTAAAATCCATTGTTGTGATTATCCAGAAGTCCCTTTGTACATCATAACTGCTTTTTATTTATAGCCGCCACGTCCCAAATAGGAAGACTCTGGTTTCAATTCACTTTCTATTGACAAACCGTCTCCCTTCTCTCTGTAATTGCTGCTGTCAGGCTCGTCATTTTGGTCTTAAAATGTCCGTATTAACCCGCTCCACATGATCCTGGTGTTTCTATTTGGCTATTTCATCCATAAATCAAGATATGAACACTTATTACAGACTAGTGAGGCTCCCTCTTTCCCAGAAATTACTCCCGTTAGCATTAACAACATGTTTGATTGACAGCTAAGCACCCAAAACCTGCAAAACCCGCAGTGCAGGCAGTTGCTATGATACACACACTTGGATTTCCAAATATGGGTCTTGGCTTCAAATTAGCGGGTATAACGGCTAGCCTCATTTAGCTTCAGCCAAACGCTGGGTGGTGTCACACTCACTTAGTCCACTCCTTTATACAGTCATGGTTAAAGCTGCACTTCAGAACATTCCCTAAGGAGATAAATATGTTTCGTGCCATACTGTGCCACATTATAGCGAAAGGAACAACATTTCTATGGAAAGAGGCAGTTGGAGACTCTCATTCAGGCCAAATAAGAATCATGTTTGTGGAGATGCTTGTTTTTCCGTGCAATAAACACAACATGAACAAACACGCTTTTATTTTGGTCTATTTTTGGCTGAAAAGTTGCTAAAGCTGTCGCTGGAAGAACGCCAACAGACAGAAAATAGAGAAATCATGTCTTCTTCAAGGTTATATATTTACTTTGATAGGATAAAAAGAGCTGCATTGAAGTCTCCTGGTGTAATTAGTGACTCTTTGTGTATCTCCTGTCTCCAGCTCCTGTGTGCATCACTCCGGGTGTGGGGACCATATGGTGGCGGTTTGGTATTCTTCACATTTCACCATGAGGATGGAAGAGACGGAGGAACTAGGCTTTGATAAAGATTTAAGGTCTGGAGTATGGATGGAGCTGGACTAAAGATCTTTTAATACCTTATCATAATGAACCACATACTAAGACTAAATGGTATCAGCGTCACTATAGGTGGTTTTCAGATAGGATGTGATGACGTCATACTCCGAGAAACAGGAATAACTGCAAGAGACAGTTATTCCCATTTATTAGACTGTACTTTGCCATGAAATAACCAAAAAATAAACTCACAAATGTTGAACCTGATCATTTCTATCAGTGGCTACACCCAGGAACTCACTGTACTACAACAAAAATCAGCATTTTTCCCCAACATCTTTAAATATTGTTGGCCTATAGAATGTTATAATGTCGTCTGAAACCCAGCAGTTCCAATGTCAATGATCGTTTGCAGCGTTAAATGGCTCTGATCGACACAAATAGAATGAATTTATTATGTTTAAGTACGAAGAGCTTTCTCAGTCTGGTTGCTGGGTTTGGCTGAGTCACTCACTGCAGAGCGACTGCGGATGGGCGCCCCCTCTGGTCTGTCCCATACCCCCCTCTCCACAACAGCAGCAGCAGAAACAGCAGCAGCCAACACCTCTACAGCTGCACAGTCTAACACCCGCACCACTCACGCTCACACATACGCGGCTAATGATAATCTCTATTTCAGAGATTAGCGCCTTTAAGGTGACTTTGAAGAGGAAAGAACTGGGAACGTCTTGGATGTTTTGAATTGCGCTCAGTGTCTTTGGCAAAGATGACAGATAACATTTAAAGGGGGAATTACACAGAGAAATTGGGTTATTCAAAGACCTCAGTATTTAAGCATGCATTAGTTAGTCATGCCTGTAAGGAGAAAGGTAGGTTTCAGTGTCCTATCCCTGACTTTACAACTCATCTGAGATATTTACAAAGTCATTCCCCAACTCATTTTCTTGTCTCTTTGGATCTCAGTCTTCTCGGTAACGTTGTCCAATTGGATCCAGCTTGAAATCATCTTTTATTTGCACTGTTCTAACACTGTTTTTTGTTTCAAGTGCACAACAACAGCATTAAAAAAAAACAAAAAAAACAACAACCTGGGTTCATCAATCACGACACTTATTTTTTGTTTTTTTTCTTTTTTGTTAATCATTATTATTATTTTTAATTTTTCACCCATTTGCATTGCCTATATCTTCTGTTCTCACTTACAGATTACTAGTACAAGCACTCTACTCTGCTGTCTCCACCTTAACCACTACAGAATCACGGGAATAACACACACACACACACATATAGAATTGTCACATACAACTGTAAATATTTATGACGTCTACAAAACATGTTATGTCTTGCCATGTCTTTTTTTGTCTTTGTATGTCGTGGTATGTCTTGGTATGTTTTGGTATATGTCTTGGTGTATTTTTTTCGTATATGTCTTGGTATGTCTTGGTATATTTTGGTATATATCTTGGTATATTTTGGTATATGTCTTGGTGTATTTTTTTCGTATATGTCTTGGTATGTCTTGGTATATTTTGGTATATATCTTGGTATATTTTGGTATATGTCTTGGTATATTTTGGTATATATCTTGGTATATTTTGGTATATGTCTTGGTATATGTCTTGGCATATGTCTTGGTATGTTTTGGTATATTTTGATATATTGGTATATGTCTTGGTATATTTTGGTATGTTTTGGTATATGTCTTGGTGTATTTTTTTCGTATATGTTTTGGTAAATTTTGGTATATATCTTGGTATATTTTGGTATATGTCTTGGTATGTTTTGGTATATTTTGATATATTTTGGTATATGTCTTGGTATATTTTGGTATATGTCTTGGTATATTTTGGTATATGTCTTGGTATGTCTTGGTGTATTTTGGTATATGTCTTGGTATGTTTTGGTATATGTCTTGGTGTATTTTTTTGTATATGTTTTGGTATATGTCTTGGTATATTTTGATATATGTCTTGGTATATGTCTTGATATGTCTTGGTATGTTTTG
This sequence comes from Periophthalmus magnuspinnatus, assembly GCF_009829125.3. Taxonomy (NCBI): domain Eukaryota; kingdom Metazoa; phylum Chordata; class Actinopteri; order Gobiiformes; family Gobiidae; genus Periophthalmus; species Periophthalmus magnuspinnatus. The sequence goes on from NC_047129.1 coordinate 27,344,706, forward strand.
GTATATGTCTTGGTGTATTTTTTTGTATATGTCTTGGTATATGTCTTGGTATATTTTGGTATATGTCTAGGTCTGTTTTGGTATATGTCTTGGTGTATTTTTTTCGTGTATGTTTTGGTATTTGTCTTGGTATATGTCTTGATATGTCTTGGTGCATTTTGGTATATGTCTTGGCATATGTCTTGGTATGTTTTGGTATGTCTTGGTATGTTTTGGTATGTCGTGGTGTGTCTTATCACCACTTGTCACTACTGTATATGACTGTGTTTGTCGGTCTTGCATTAAAAAAAAAAGTATATTAGTGGCATTTGTAGAAAAAGTCAAACAGTCAAAAGCGCCCCCTCGTGTTAAGCTCCGTTTCTACATCCTTGTGTTCACTTTCCTTTACCAGATGTTTTCATGACTTGCTCTATTAAAGACATGGCAGCCTCGTGGTTTCGCATGAGAGACGTTATTCTCAGATTAAGGATTTAAATGACTCTTTTACCTCTGTCGTACTGCGTGTTAATGAACCCCAAAGTAAGTGTAACCGTGTTTGTAAATGCAGATGTCATTGCCTGTAAGTGCGTTCCGTGTTTGTGCATCTGTTTTCTGCTCACCATTTAAAGCTTTGTGATATTGAAGTTTTCAATTCATAATGTAGCCTACGGGTATTAGAATAGTCACCTGGTACAATTATTCATTTTATCTGTATTCTGCTTTATTTCAGACCACTCACTCTGTCAAACACATAAATCATACAATCTTTATGCATATGTTATTTCTTTGCCCAAAATGTTCTGCAGTATGTCATTATATTTATTTAACTCCATGTAGACAAACAAAGTTCCACCAGGCCTCGTTACAGGTCAAATCTGTGGAGAGGCAGCCCTGCTCATATTAACAATGCATATTTTTCAAGGTATTTTCGAGCAACGTCGAATAAATGCAAGATATGTTTAAAGCCATACTACTGAACATGCAGGCAAATGTCCATAGAGACCAGAAAAAAGTATAGTGCTCTCTTTAAGTCATTGGGGTGCATAGTTTTGAGTTATATTTAAAAGGTTTGTATTATTCATTTACCCATTTTACTTTATTTGAGACTTGAGACTTTATCCCACTTATGTTGAGCACTACCCACAGTCTCACAGGGCAGTTTCTCTCTGCCTCCTCTCTCTCTGCAGTATCCACACAAACAGCACTTTAATGGGCTGTAATGGTGTGAGTATAGTCTGGCCCTGTGCATGCTGGGAGCTCTAATGAGGCACCACACAAAGAAGTGGCAGATTCACCGACTCAGCTTCACCCAAGGGACCCAACTCAGACACACAGCTCCCTGTGATAAACAGATAAACTATGTACTGGCTACTATGACCTACAAAGTCCTCTCCATCCAGGGCAGGAAAAGAATAAAGATATAATCCATTATATTTACCTTTGTCCAATACAGATGTCTATGTGCATTTTTTCTCTTATAGATAATATATGAAATATATCTAAATAAATATAAATAAATAATAAAACACAAAAAACTAACTAAATCTTATTTTTCCCAAATCTACCTCATACTTTCCTTGTTATTTTGGCAAACCTAGGAACCAATAAAAATCTTAATTAAGAGTAAATGAAAAAAAATTATTAGTCACAAAATGTTTTCACAAAGAGCTCTGGCAGAAAGTAAAAAAAAAAAAATGAGATTGGCTGCTATTTTTTAATTTAATTAAATTTTTTTGCATGGCCCATACCAATTGTTCAGAATCTGGAGAAACCAATGGCTTTGGGCTGATGTTTTGGTGTCATTATTTTTGTGTTGAAGATTCAAGAATCTGGGACAAAAATATGAGATGGAAACACATAACTTTTGTAATCTTTTATTGGAGCTATATTCATTGGTTTCAGCTTCCTGTAGATCTGAATTTCAGGATTTTTCACCCAAAAAGCTTTAAATTGTTAATTGTTATTTCAACAGTACTATCTTTTATCACTCTGAAACCTATGTATATAACGTGGCTGAGTGAGCTGATTATGCAATAACCGAAATTTTGCGATCTCCTTCCAGCCATACTCCATTCCTAGTTTCTCCCACTTTGAAATGCTCAACAATCTAGACAAAATTGAGCGCATTTATAACGTGTCAGCGGGGACTTTTCAGCATCTCCAAATTGGCTGGAGAGTGGCGCTAAAGCCTGCAGTTTGGGAAGAGAAAGTGACAAAATGGGCTCACACAAACTGCATTTTACAAAATGCCTGTGACACTGGGTCTCTCCACTGCAGCAGTCTGCGTGACATTAAGGAGGACCAGAGGAGAGAAGAAAATGGTGGAAAATGCTCCGCTGTGGGGTTTTTCATTCAATTACCTGTATGTGGAGGTTTCAAAGAAAGAAACACCCCCCAGCGCTCCATTGTGAGAGTGGACAATAGGTGCAGGTGAGGCTGGAGGCCTAAACAGTGGGAGAACATGTATGCTATTATATTGAATAATGCTCCAGGATGCAGTTTTGTGTGGTTATGACTGTCACTATTTAAATGCATTCAATAGACTACTTGCTGTGACAGAAACATAGACTGTATATAAATGGAAATAGCTAACCTGCTCGGCGCTGCGTTCCAAATAGGAAGTAGGCATGGGCGCTTCTGGCTCCATCAAATCTCTCCATAACTAGTGCTTGTCAGTGACCAGTCAGACTCGGCATTCTGACCTTAAAATGTTCATATTAACCCGCTCTACATGACCCTGGTGTTTGTATTTCTCTATTGCGTCTGTAAATCAAGATATGAACATTAATAACAGACGAATCAGGTGCCTTTTTTCTCCGCTAGTCTTAGCAACAGGTTTGATTGACAGTCGCTAAGCAGGACTCCTAATTCGCCGCTATAACTGCTAGAGTCAAACGCTGTGGGTGATGTTACACTCCCTCAGTCCACTTCTTTATACAGTTTATGGACAGAAAGCAGTATTTTTTATTTTTTATCTTTTTTTTTTGTGATCAATTTTTTTTTTTATTGTTTACATAATAACAGCAAAAACACAATCCCACTAAGCACTAAGTAACTTTTCTGGTAAGGGGTTTGTCACTTGCTGTTTCCATGGGGAAGTTATCGCTTTGCTTTTAACCTTCCACAGTATGATGCCAAATGAATCAATCTGTATTTAATTAATTACATTTGTTTTATTGCTTAAAAACACATTGAAAAACAAGCATTCTTATAGTAAGTCTGTTCGCCTCTCCACAGATCTGACCTGTAACTTGTCTCTGATGGTGTCACTGGTTTGTCTCCATACAGATACTAGATAAATGTTATATTATGGAACATCCCAGGCAATCTTCCCCTCTCAACATGTCCCTGTGCAGCATTTAGGTTAATAATACAATCGTGAATGAAGAAAATAGGTTGCACTTTGCATCACCCGGCGAGTTTTTCAACGTTAAACTGCACCATTACTCAAGGATTCTTGGGAAAAAACACCGGGCACCTTAGCAACTGGTGACGTCGAGGCACATAACCTTTTTAGTTTACACTTTCAGCTCAGCACAAGTAACTAGAAGCAAGTCGCCTTAAATTATACTCGATACCACGAAACACTATTTTAAGACAATAACGTACATCTTCAACACAAATGGTGGTAATTTCTCTAACCACCACGTCTTTTACAAGTTATACCTGCTTGTTTCCATAGAGATTCCACAGTATGGCATTACACTTATCTATCTTCTTGGACACCGTGTTAAATTACAATGGAGAGGTAAGCTTCTTCACAGCAAGCAATAAAAACACTTGCAATTGAACAAATGCAAGACAGACGAGATGAATGCTATACGGTGGAACTTTCCATAGCAACTGACAGACTTCCTACCATAGACTGTATAAAGAAGTGGACTAAGGCAGTGTGACGTCGCCCATAGTTCACTGAGGCTTGCAGTTTTAAGGGCAAATTTGGAGCCGAGATCCAGATTTGGAATTCCGACCGTGAACTTCCTCAGGGAAAGATGGTGCTTGCTCTGTCTGTTATTAATGTTCATATCTTGCTTTACGGACATAATAGCGAAATAAAAATACCAGGATCATGAGCGGGTCAATACGAACATTTTAAAACCAAAACGACGAGTCTGACAGCAGCAATTATGGAGAGAGGGGTGACAGTTTTTCAATACAAAGTGAACTGGAGCCAGAGTCAATGGAGCCGGAACCACGTTAACGCTCATTTTCTATGTGGAACGCGGCGGCTAGCAGATTAGCTACTCCCATGTGTACATTCAGTCTATGTTCCCTGTCAGAAAAGTTACGTAAAACTATGTCAGCTATGCAAAAGGGTCAGACTGTGCCCTATTTATGTAACGCTTTTATACTGATGATGCAAATGGGCATCTATAGATTCGATAAGAGTTTTGGTATCGACTCTACGTTTCCATTGACTTCTATATCGCCCGTGTAGACTCTTACGGACAGACATCGCCATCCTCTGCACTATTTATTCCATGACAATTGTATTTCCATAATATCAGGGTGAAAGACCGAACCAACGCGGGCAAATGGGAGCTGTGCTGTCTGCTGCCCTAAATGCGGCGCTCTACGGCTGGCTGAGTGCTCGGTAATGACAGATGAAACGGCACGCACAGGGACAGATAACACCCGCGGGATCCATTTAGGTGACAAAAATGACAGCGGTAAACAAGTGCGTAATTAAAAGCGCTGGTCTTTTCATGTGAGCGGTGGATGGAGTCAACATGATTGACCCTGAGTGCTTCAAAGCCTCGTACATCTCCGGCTTTGAAAGGAGAGGATGAGAGAAGGCTCGCAACAACAGCTGTCTGCTCCTTTTCATCAGCGCTGTGGAGAATTTTGAGTAGTGTCATGTTTGGAAATGCAGTTTATGTTTCGGTTTTGGCAGAGGTCTAATGGCACGGAATCGGGCTAAAACGTACTCGACGGTAGAGCAGCGGAGTCGTACGTTTTTGGAAGGTTAAAGATGGGATTTTCTCTCTATTTTTGCAAAGTATTGACATTTTAGAGTACAGGATGTCCACAAGAGTCTTTAAAATGAAAAAATTATATTGCAAATGCTACTGATAAGATATAATCAGACTTGTTCTATTGTAATTGAGTTGTTTCGCAAGTTTTTTTTTTTTTTTTACCTCATTTAATACACCTCTATATGGGCCCCATTAGTCGCACATCAAGACAGTACTGGATTTCTTGCCATGTTTGCAGTAACATAGCCTCATCAATGGTTGCAATCGTATCTGTTCTCTTTAGCTTTAGTTTAGTAATGTCCCATGTCTTTGTTCGATACGCGATATCTTTAACTTAGCTCCAAAGAAAATAAAAATAAACCATGACACACATCGTCCTTTCTCTTGAGGAGTCGACATTTCTTAGGGGTTCATTCAGAAAGATGCCTCTGCCTGAAATACAAAAACGTAACGTGATTAAAAACCTTTATAACCACGGATTACAATAAAACAAATGTAATTAATATATCTTATCAACTGCCTTTGTAAAAGCGAAAGCAAAGCAGAACGTGGACGAAAGAGCCGCTATGATTCCCTCTTCACCCCTGCATCATTTTATGGTTATGGTTAGCCAAGGGGTTTGTGAGAGTGAAAATCTAGTTACATTTAAATACCAGCTTCCTCCTCCCACAGTTAGTGATTTAGAGATAAATTAATAATATAAGAAAAAACAAAATCGGCTTTTAATCCCTTTTCTATTGCACGAGAAAAAGCTGAATCAGAGCCCCTCCAGCCCATAGTGCGATGATTCAAATGCCTCACACAACTCCTGCTCTGTATTTTTTTTTGCTGTTAATAAAAAATATATAAATAAATATAGACTGCAAAATAAAAATAAGAACTACATCTGTAATTACAACAAGAGAATAGAAAAACCCACTCAACAGCACCTGCCTCTCCAAACTTCTTCACTCTCTGCTGCATAAAAATGTACACAAAAAACAGAGCAAAAAACAAAAACAAAACAAACAAACAAAAAACTATATTTATTGCAATAAACAGAAACAATTTTATTCACCTTATATGGAAGTTGCCATGTGCGCCGCCATGTATTATTTTGCATGGGGCTGCCGATCTAAACAGCAAAAAAGTTCTAAAGCACTAAAAAAAACAAAAATTTTAAAGCCTCTCAGAGAATCGTACGAATATTGAATATTTTAGACAAATCAACCTAATTTATATCATACGTTCGTGGCAAAACTTTTCTCAAATATTCCATTAAAAAGACCCCAACAAAAACAATGCAAATACAAAATTAATTGCAAAAGTAAAAACTGTCACTGTGATTATTGTAGTAAATAAATATATTGGGGAAAAAAGAAAATAGGAGATGACACATACTCCAGCACCTGCCTCTCCAGCCTTCCCCACTTGTGCTGTCGTGACCCTCTCTGCTGCTGATTGCGTCTATGGCCATTACACGCCATAATCACTGCATTAGCGTCGCTCCGAGCCAGTGCCTTATCTTCCCTGTCCTCAGTTACATCAGCCTCCAGCCGACAGGAGCTGCATCCTGATCAGCGGCGGGCGAAAGAGGAGCCTGACTGTGGGGCAGAAACTGGACTTTGGGGGGGAAAAAAACAAATTGCAAAAACAGCAACAATAAAAAAACAGTATTGCAGTTGCGGTTAGGCTTGCAATTTATGTTCAGAGTGTGCATTGTAAACAAGTCCAGATGCATTAACATTTCAGAGAAGACAGAAATTTGAACTGATAAACTAATACAAGATTAAAATGCATTTCAGCACATGTTTGTAGGATATATTTTATTTTGCATATAAGACATTAAATAAATGCAGCCTTTATGATTTGATAATTGCATCATCTCAAAGCGTGATTTCATTCGGTTGTGATATTGTGCACGGTTTGTATTTGATGTATTTTCCTCAAGATTTTAGATTTTTTGTAAGGACTTGACTAAGGACCGGGGCAGATGGCACGATTTGGCACATGTTGGCACATTTTCTGGTCACTCTGGTGTAGAGAGTCAGCTGTCAGCGGGAGAATGCTCCAAGCAACAGAGAGGCGTTTTAGAGGCAGACGGGTCAGTGCATATGACAGGCTAGACGACTTATTACACAAAAACATAGTCAACATAATTGTAATTAAGATTTTACAAAACATCTATCTATCCATCTTCTTCCACTTATCCAGGCGTGGGTCATGTGGGACCCCAAGACGTTCCCAGCTCAGCCAAGAGACATAGTCCTCCAGCTCGTCCTGGGGCTTCCCTGGTGAGAGATGTTGATGTGGAGGAGCAGCGGCTCTACTCCGAGCTCCTCCTGTGTGACTGAGCTCCTCACCCTGTCTCTAAGGGAGTATTCAGACATCCTGCAGAGGAGACTCATTTCAACCCATCTTGTTCTTTCGGTTATTACCCAAAGCTCATGACCATAGGTGAGGGAGGGAATGTAAATTGAGATCTTTGACTTTTGACTCAACTCCTTTACCAGAACAGTCCGATACAGCGACTGCATCATCGCATCCAGGTCGCTCAACACTGGACCAGCTCTAAACCCTCCGCTGGGTGCTCAGGGGTTCATGGGAGTTGCCTAACCTGTCCACACGGGCTTTGTGGATCTGGAGAAGGCATTCGACCGTGTCCCTCGCAGAGTCCTTTAGGGGGTTCTCTAGAAGTATCGGGTCCGGGACACTTTACTAAGGGCTGTTTGGTCCCTGTATGGCCGGAGAAGGAGCTGTGTTTGCATTTCCGTCAGTAAGTCCGACCTGTTCCCAGTGCACATTAAACTCTGTCCGTCAGGGCTGCCCTTTGTCAGTTTAGTTAATTATTTTTATGGATAGAATTCTAAACGCAGTCAGGGGCCGAGTGTGAAGTGGCTGGGATGAGAATCAGCTCCTCCAAATCCGAGACGGCTAGCAGGTTAGCAATGTCCATTTATATATACAGTCTATGGCACTCACAGTGGAACAGCCCAGAGGAACCAGCCAAAGACACACGACTGTTATAACTCATTTTGGGGGCTGACTTTTCTAGGCCAGTGTAAGGTCTGGTTTTCCCAAGGGATAGAGGTGCCAACATAAAATGGGCGATTCTCAGTCCATAACTAATTTCAAATGATACAATTGTGTCATCTGAATTATAATGGTGTCAGTTGATACATTTGCATGGCCAGAAAAAATGGGACAAGTAGAATAATCAGACTCAATAATTAGACCTGCACAAAATAAATGATCAAATACATGTGTCAGTATCTATGGATTTTTAGAGTATCTGTTGTATTTAAAAGGCAAAGTGCAATGTTTTTTTTATATGTATAGGTTCTGTTTTCTGCTCAATAGCGCTTTGCCTTAGAATGGTCACACGATCAGGTGATTTAAACAGGTTTTGAGCGCCGTCTTCCTACCGGTGGAGACAGACGACAGCGCCATCTGCAGTCCGACTTCTTCAGGTATGAGACTAAAAAAGCCCCCTCATCCCGATAGGAAGCCAGCGCCAAAAACCTGTTCGCATCAGCCGACCGGACACTTCACAGCAACATCACGTGACCACTCTGAGGAAAATCAAAACTGTGACCTACGTTCTAATAGAATCATTATATTATTTTTGCCGTATCTCTCACCCTTAACACTTATTCAATGTAAGTTTCGCAGAGCTTCAACGTGCAAGGATAGCTGAGGGTAGAAGCGGTGCATTTACATTGATTGTGCTCGAGAGGTGATCGATAAATGGGGAAAGTTGACAGGCTCTTATTAGCAGACGAGAACGAGAACATGCAATCTGCCAAACGGGTTGTTAAAGCTTTCTTTCTGTGGGGGTCACCATGAATATCAATGACTTCAGAGATACATTTGTTCAATTGCTCTGTTAGTCATCACGCCTTTTCATAGCCATATAGAAATAGTCCTATTTATAATCAGTCTTTTCTGTGTAAGAGTAGTAAGAGCTGCACTACAATGAGCCCTCCCTATCCTCGGATGACTCATAGGTTTTCAAAGAGGAAGGAAATTGCGTTGGGAGTGTGTGTGTGTGTTTGTGCGCTCCCCTGGCTTCTTTACTAAATGAATAACTTTGCAGGACTCCATTCTGTGGTCGCATTAAAGCAGCCAATTAATTTCCAATTAGCCACATTGACTTGTATCTACTGTGCCAGAGTGTGGAGCTGTCAGGTGTTTTGTAAACGGTTCTGAAGACCACAAAGGCCGACACAACCAACACAAGCCTGGTTATGAGAGAGGAGTTCATCGAAAGTGCAAGTCAAATCAGAGACGTCCAATCTTTTTCTGTCTCAGTGAGTTGTAGCATTGCCCCGTCTCCACGCACCGCCCGACTTTTGGCCTTGACGGAGAGCACAGGTCAACAGTTCATGTATAAAATGTTAAAAAGAAAGTAGAAGTTCGGGAATCTGTCGGTAAATTCAGAAATAGTGCAAATTTTGACATTTTGATTTTGAGTTGAGTTGTGTTTTAGTCACATTTCAGTCTCAAATTTCATTATTAAGAGTCTATAGTTAATAATCAACAGCTTGTGTTTTGAGCCTCATTTAAACTGTTCCACACTCCCCGTTGTTGCCAGGAGAGGGCACAGGAACTATTTGAAACGTTTCATATAGTAGCTTTACTTTAAACTTTTTCCTCCTTGGCAAATCAGCAAATTTATCATTTAAAGTTAATGTAATTATAACAACAAAACATGCACAAAACCAAAGAACCGACAAATGGGACAAAGTCAATCATATCTGAAGGAACGGAGAGGAGGGTTAGTCAGTGTAAACCTATTTTCACTAGACTCACAGTCAAATATCTTAAAACACATAGGTGTCGAAAGCTACTTCAAGATGTACAATTGATTAAAATGCAAAAGTACTGGAGTAAACTGTAGTAACTAAGTACTAGTCACATGGATAAATGGGACACTTTCATGAATCACAACATATTTTTGTCTTCTTACCTATAGCTGGGCTTCAGTTGACATCAGAGCCCTCTATAGGTCAATTATAGGTTAATCTAATGCAGACGAGGGCAGATAAAATAGTTAAAATGCAGATTTGTGTTGTAATACAGTGAGTTCATGGGTCTAGTCAACAGCCAAAATGATCATGTTTAGCATTTGGGGATTTACCTTTTGGATATTTCATGACAAAGTAAAATGTAATCAACGTCTCTGTAATCCCTCAGTCGTCCAGGTATGAGCCATAAAAAAAGAAAAATTGAAAAAAAACAGGTGTGTTAGTTTGAGTGTGGTTAGCTCCTCCCCTTCAGACAGATTTAAGGCAGTGTCCAGCAGTAATCTGACCAGAAATGAAGAAGTGGATTGGATGAGCAGCAAAACGTCTTCACTCATTCACTCAAAAAACGTTTATCTAGCTGAAAGAATTTACTTTTTTTTTTACTACGATGTAATCAATTGTGAAATCTGGCTCTTGCCCTCATCTGTTACTATCACATCATCACATCCAAGATTCTGAAAACAACCAACGTCTCTACACCTATCAATTATTTTAGTAATCGAGAAATGCACTGATTATTTTTACTTTACTTTTTCCTTTATTTTACTTTGATTTATCGAGTAATCTTTGAATTTTTATTTTATTTTTTATTTTTTTAACTTTCAATAAAATATCCTTAAAAGTTGCATATTATTATTATTACTATTATTATTATTATTATTATTATTATTATTATTATTATTATTATTATTATTATTATTATTATTATTATTATTATTATTATTATTATTATGTATTTATTTATTTATTTTTAGTTTTTTGTTAAGTTATGGTTCAGTTTTCTGGGGGTTTTTTTCTTTGTTTTTTGTTTTGTATTTTTTACTAATCAAAATAATTAAACAAATCGAGACAATAAAATAAAATTTGCTGCTTTTTAGTAATCGAATTGACAATTTATTAGATTAATCCTTTCAGCCACATTCCACACACGCACAGACACACACCTGGGTTAGTTTATCACAGGTCCGGACACTCGTATTGATCGGATGTTGGAGCAGAGCCTTAATGAGGACTGATTCACTCCTATAATAATTATCGGAAGGTGGAAAAACACAGCGTCATTAGAATTTAGGCAATCGCTAGCTCAGTTGAATCCAGAAGTGCTATGGATTTGAGCATTGACCGAGGAGGATGACTTGCATTTGCCGTTGACAATAGGGACCAGGGCTGCACTATTGGAAAAGATTAGCTGTTAAAGTGCATATGACAGGTGCGCATGTTTTTCCAAATTATTACTTGGTTTGGCGGGACGGGAGCTATTTATCACAGTTTTATGTCAGTTAAGTGGCAGTATGTGGACAAAAAAGGGGGAAAAAGAGTTCTAAAATGGCATGTTATGTAATCGATAGACAAAATACCGTTTAAAATGCAGAGACAATTAACGCACAATGGACACAATTTTCTGGCAGTTTGAACGTTTGTCAAATTAAATCTATTGTGTAAGTTAAATGAGATTTGGCCCTTGTTTAGAGTACGGTTGCTAGGTAACAGTTATGTCACACCTGCCGCCCGTGTCCAACCAGGAAGTAAAATGATAAACTTCACCAAAATTATTAAAATACTGAAAACTAGGCAAGATTATTAGTAAAAAAAAAAAATTAAATAAGGGTTAATTGAAGACTTACTACAGAAAATAATAAATGAAATCAGTTTTTTTTTCATTTAAAAACACATTTTCGCTCCAAAAAAGCAAATTTCTATCAAAAGTAGAAGTTTTGTGTTATTACTGTATTTTTTTTTTGTTGCAGTATCACCCATTATTGCCAAATCAATACTTTTGTGATATATTGTGCAGTTATTTACATCAGTGACAGACAAAAACACCACGAGAAGCCTCAAAACCCCAAATAACACATACATTTTAACTGCATTTTCGCCACCAATTTCAGCTCTACCTCACCTGCTATAGATCGAGGCACGTTGTAGCAATACCCCATGGTTTTTGCTCCTCCCGTTACCATGGAGACCGGGCAGCAGCCGTCTCCGTGGACTGAATGAAAAGGCGGCGGCTCCACCCTTGGCATTTAAGCGTCCAAAAGGCGCACAGAGACAGAAAATAAGCCTATATCTGGAGCTCAGACGAGGATGAAACAAAAGAGATCAAGGAGATACTCGTGTTATCCCCAAAAGGTCAAAACAAGACTAGACACAGGTCCAAAAGCCTGATATAGTTAAAGGTGTGCTATGCAACTTTTGTGGTGGTGGATCTGCTACCTGCTTGACACCGTGATAATGTAAGTGCTCAAATTATTGCTCAAATGTTCTATAAATTAAGCCGATCGCGGGGTTTTTATTGCTCAAAAATACTTTTAAAAATGCATTGTTATTGTGGTCGACTCTCAGCAGATCTGACCTGTAACTTTACTTGGTGGCTTGTCTCATTGGAGATAAGTTTAATGCCATACTGTTGAACATTCCAAGAAAGCAACAACATCTCCATAGAGACGAGGAGGCCACCAACACCAATTTATTATTATTTAAAACAAGAGATTGTAGAAGCGGGAAATATAAGAGGGATAGGGTTTCAAAGATTAAAGAAAGGTTTGTTGCTAGAAACCTGAAAACCTGGCAATGCACTGAGTCGTTGTGTCTTTGGGCAATACACTTGGTAAATGGTCACACTATAATATGGCGCTTCCACCTTCCAGGCACAGAAAGCGCCCATTCATACACCAGTGTACACAGACACTGGGGCACGGTGGGTTAAGTGTCTTGTTCAAGGACATAACAAGAGCGTTCATCTGTGGAAGCTGGAGTCGCACCGCCAACCTGTGGGTCATCGTTTCTGTACGTTCTCCCGATGATGTTTATGTCGAGAGCGGAATTCGACCCGCCAACCTTCCAATCAGTGACAAACACGTTACCAGCTCAGACACTTTTGCCCTTTGGTTGTTTTTCCACCACGCAGTGCAGCATCAAATCCGTTGACAAGACTGTTTTTGAAGGAGGCAGACACTATTGAAATTCCAAAGTTTATGTATATTTTCACGTTACGGACCAAAAGACGAGCCAACTTGAACCAAGGTAAAGTAGACAAGTCATACAGTAAGCCCAAATAGATCTAAAAAAGCATTCAATTTCATATTTATTATCAGCGTGTAGCCCAGTGCACGATTTAGACGGTGGGAGAAGCTTAGATGAAAAGAGGCTGTACCACGGGGAGAGCAGAGACGTCACTGGCAGACGCCCAAGGATCAAAATTATAATCGGAGTGCTGCGAAGTGCCAACCAATCGTGATCCAACCATGTTACATTCCCCTGCACTGCACAGGCAACAAGTCACTTTGAGGGTTATACAATAGACACGGCCAATAGAATGATAAAGGGAATAAAAAGTCAAGACAAAACGTAGCGATTGAAGAAACCCAAGATAGATTTACGTACTTTCATTTTGCTAGTTTTGGGATCTATGATGACGGCAGGAACCTAATGGATTTGTAGAGACACTGGTTTAAGCAACAAGGTTTTTTAAAAATGTGGTATCTGCTTAGTTCTGGTTTAGACTTGATATGAGGACGACTGGAATGATAAAAACGTTCACCGAAGGTACTAGCGTGACTATTCAATCCAGTTTATTTTTGCGGAGCCCAAAATCGCAGGTGACATTGTTGATTTAACCAACAGAAAGTAGGAAAATTAAAAGATTAAATAGTATTGGTAAAATGCACTACCATTTCCTCGGGTAAGAAACTTCACTAACTGCGTCTGCGTACAGAAGATAGAAGAGCGTCATGATGCAAAAATGAACTGAAAAATGCAAAAAAAGAACTGAAGGACTGAAGAACTTGGCTTAGATGAGCAGCGAAACGTCTTCACTCTTACAACAATTTGTCCAGTTGGCAGATTTAAACTCTTTTGCTAAAAATATAAAAGCTTGATTTCAATACTACCAAAAAAATCGATTTTGGCACCGCACTTTTTAATAAACATAAGATATACTTTTATTTTTTGACATTTTTGACACAGGAACATAATCGTTTGCTGTAGTTTTGCGACGTGAGCATGCTACCTGTGAAAAAGTTTGAGATTGTCCGTCCTTGCTCAAATGAGTATCTAGTTTTGATGCCAGATTTAGTATAAATTAGTATCTGGGAATCAATGTATTTTTCTTGGTTGTCCACGGATCCGAAGGTTGGTGGTTCGAATCCCGCTCTCGACATGAACATCATTAGTAGAGTGGTCATTCCAGCTCCCACACACGCCTGCTGTGGTTGTGTCCATGGGCAAGACACTTCACCTCGCCCTCAGTGTCTGCGTACACCGTTGTATAAATGTGTAAGTAAATGGGTGAGTGGTTCCTTGATGTAAAGCGATTCGAGTGCCTTGAAGTTGGAAAAACCTCAAATTTGACGGCTACAAATTATGTTACCAAAACACAAACTATGGAAAAAAAGTGAATTCTAGACTATTTATTTTTAAAATGTCATGTCTGATTGATGTCACCGTCTCCGCTGCCTCCAGCCCGGGGGGTAGCAGCAGTAACAGAGGGCTGCTGTTAGGATCGGAGCGTGCTCTGTAGCTCCAGTGTGTCATAGACTGCTTCATACATGTTGTCTGGACCAGCCGGGACAGTCTACACGCCTCATTAGACTTTAGCATGCACTTACGCACACGCACACACTAAACAGACGGTCTCACATACAGTTCAACAGTTAATGATCCACGCCATATGACTGCTAACTGCACGAGCCGAGGACGCTAATCGAACCTCGTGTATAAGCCAGACAACTACATGCTGTGTTAAGCTCTGCAATCATTTTTAAAGCACTCAAGCCAATGTCAATTTTTGTAAAGGATAATATATGCTGCATGACCACTGCTGAGGCATTAGCCCTATCTCGCAATAGTAAATTTACTCTCCAAGCCAGGCTCTCTAATTGCCCTTATGTGTAAATCAGATGAGCACATGCAGTTTTAAGATCCCCAATCATTTCTAAAGTGCTCAAGCCAATGTCAATTTTTGTAAAGGATAATATATGCTGCATGACCACTGCTGAGGCATTAGCCCTATCTCGCAATAGTAAATTTATAGTACAAGCCACGTTTTCTTATTATTCTTCTGTGTACGCCGAATCTCTACAAACCTCAGTGTTAACATTTGCATTTATTTCTAAAGTGCTCCAGTCAATGTCATTTTTGCACTGAACAATATCACTAGAGGACCACTGCCAAGGCACTAGCCATATCTCGCAATAGTAAATTCACTGCACCTGCCAGACTCTAATTGACCCGTACACTGAATCATTATAACATGACATTTGCCAGAGCCCAAACCAATGTCAACATTTTGTATAAGGTGATATCACTGGATGACCACTGCCAGGGCATTAACCTCATCTCGCAATAGTACACTTATGTTTTAGTAAGCTTTCAATGCACTGGATGTGTGGCAAAGCACCAATTTCAGAAAATAGGCATTCAGAATAATCATGTTTCTTTTTTTAAATACAAAACTGTACATAAATGGTGATATGTGTTTTTGTTTATGTTCATTATACCCTCCACCCAAACATGTAGGCATTTCAGACCCAGAATGCACCAGCAGATGAGGTTTGTGTTCGCTGCAGCAGAGTCCTGCGTTGTGTTGAAACATTTTGCTGACTGAAAGCCGTCCTCTGATCACATTAGACCGTGACGGAGCCCCTGATAGGTGTGTGTATATTTAGGCAGAGCGGCGGCGTGCTGCTGTCTCCCGCTGGCTCTGCTTCTACCACTTCACATCAGCCTACGTCATACGTGATGTAGCCAACACGCGCACACACAGAGGGAGGGGAGGGAGGGAGGGGAGGTGTAACCAGGCCTGTCACAATAATTACTAATTACTTATAATCAATTTTTTGTTGAATAAATAAGAGCTGGAACAATCTTTTGGGGGTTCAATTATTTATCTTGTGTTTTTTTAAATTATTGTTTTTGGGGGGTTTTTTCTATAGAATGAAATATAGAGAATAGAACAGAATGGAATTATTAAATAGAATATAGTTTACTATATCACTCAGTAAATCAGAGCTGGAACAATAATATTGGCGGTTAAATTATTTATTGTGTCTACATTTTTTTGAGCTGTTGAGTTGTTTTGTTGTTGTTTTGTTTTTGTTTTTTTTGTTTTTGTTTGTTTTTTAAATGTATTTATTTATAGCTATAGAGGGTCGAATAAATCACTTAAATGACTCGTTATAAATAGATTGCTGGGTTTCAGATGGCATCACAACATCCTAAAGACCAATCATATTTAATACAGATGGGGGGAGCTCAAATTAATATTGTTAAAATGCTGATTTTTGTTGTAATACAGTGAGTTCTTGGGTCTCATAAAGAAATGATCAGGTTCAACATTTGCGAATTTACCCATTGGAAATTTCATGGCAAAGTACAGTGTAATCAATAGGGAAATCTGTTTCTTGGCCGCTATCTGGGAGTATAACATCATCACATTCTTGAATCTGAAAATCACCAATACAATAAAATTATATAAGATGATAGAATAGAATTATAGAATGGGATAGAAATGGTGGAAATGATGGAAATTGGTGTTTTTCAGATTTTGGGATGTTTTTTTTTCAGATTTTGGGATGTGATGTGCTACGGATCAGACCTGGACGACTGAAGGATTACACAGACTTAATGATTTTAACAATATTGTACATTTAGTAAAAGGTGTACTGGGCTCATCTTGCTTTGGAGTTACTGTATTAGTGGAACAAAGTAGTTTCAATATTATCGTTTATATCATATTCTCTGTAGTAATATATTGCCCTTCAGAATGTGTTAGCGTGACTGCAGACTACAAAGCGTTCAAATGCAAAAAAATAAAACAACGTGTCCCGAGTCGAACAGAGGGAGAGATTAGTGCATCACATGGGAGTGCATCAGTGTATTTTTGGTCTAGTAAACAAGAATTGTAATTTGGAGTCATTATGTAAACAGGACGCTGGGACTCTCACCAACAGCTGGCAACTGTTACAAAGGCACTCACTCATGGTCGTAATGTCATTTGGAAAAAGCATTTTATATTTATGATGATGAAATAGTAAAACAGTTTGGGTGGCCAGGGATGTCACGATGTTAAATTTTAGTACTTCAGTTATTCATGGTTTTTATAAAGTTTTCAAAAAGATAAAGCAAAATGTGTGACCTAAACAAACTTTTTTTAAATTTTTTTTAACAATTATAGGAAAAAACAATAAATAAAATAATCTCAATAGTTCTCCCGCACTAAAAAATAAGTAGTGATGGTTTATTATTAATTAAACTCAACCCACACTGCCCACTTTTCCCACTTTCTTTGCGATGGCAGTTCTGGATAATCAGGCATCTTATACATTTCACTGGAGAATTTGAGATATAAGGAGGTAAATTTGTGTAAAATCAACAAGTCAACACTGCACCGATTCTCTGGGAGGCTTTAAAACGGCTTTGTAGTCCATATAGAACGTATTTGTGTCAAGATAAGCAGCTCCATGCAAGTAAAATGCCAATGGCGGCGTCCATGGCAACTTCGGGAATAAGGTCAATAGTACTTGTTAAGTGTGATGCCACTTCCAGACCCAAGACAGGCAGAATTGTGGCAAAATTTGAAGTCATATCATCACTTAACGTATTGTGGTTATTTCTGCCTCAGACCTGACTGATGGAAACATGGCTGCCAGTTTGTACTAACAGCAATTCAGACATGGCAAAGGTAGGTGAAGTGTCATGCTCAAGGACAAGTTATGTAAAACCTGCTAGCCGCCACGTTACAAAGAGGAAGTGAGCATGGATGCGCTTCCGGCTCCATCGAATCTGGCTCCAATTCACTTTACGTTGAAAAACTGTCGCCCCTCTCTCTGTGACTGCTGCTGCCAGACTCGTCATTTTTGTCTTAAAATGCTCGTACTAACCTCAATATTGAGACAAAATAATCTCTCTTGTCTTCTCTTCTGAACTGTAATATAGGTTGTGAACCTATCATAACCTGGTCTACATGATCCTGGTATTTTTATTTCACTATTGTGCCCGTAAATCAAGATATGAACATTAATAACAGACAAATCGGATGCCCTCTTTCTCTGAGGTAGCATTCGAAACAAGTTTGATTGACCGCTGTCTAACCAGCAGTGTGGGCGGGAAGGGGCGTTACCTTTAACAGCCTCGCTCCGGATTGGCTCTTTGGTTGCTATGATACTCGCAATCGATGGAACTTGGCACTATGGGTGATGTCACACTCCTTTAGTCGACTTTTTTATACAGTCTATGAACTAGTCAGAGCTGGGATTGAACCACAAACCTTCTAGTTTAAGGATAACCACTCTACAAACTGAGCCACGGTTGATCCAATGCATGCGTTTATAAAATTAGTGACGTGAAACTGACTTGCTCAATGAAAAAAAATGTAACAGAGGTTATATTGTACCCCACCTGTAACTGCAGTGAGCACAAGCAGAAGACGAATGGTTAGATCCCATGACGGTAATTCTCCATTTTAAAGGTCCAGTCTATTTTCCTACAGCAGTAAAACAGTGCTATAAAAGGCCATAAAGACCAAAGCACAACGTTTCACTGGTGAACTGAAAGAAGCCCTTTATTTTATTGAGTTTGCAGAAGTCTGACTGGTAAAATGCCTTTTTTTTTACGACCTATGAGCTTTACCAAAATACATTTTATATCATTTTGTAAGTAAAAGAAAGAGAGAACGTGGTTCACAATGATTTGAACTGTTCTTACTTTATTGCGTCAGCTACATAGGCCGGTCACGATAGCACATTTTGAAGCTCGACATATTGCTGAAGTAAATATAGACGATAAACGATAATATTGAGACTAATTTATGCCACTGACACATCAACCCATGAGCAGATTTAAACCACAAAACTATTCTAAATGAACATTATTGTTAAAAATCATGAGCTGCAATAAATAGCAGAATGAAAACTAGTACTTAGTTTGCATTTGTAATAGTAAATGGTAAATGATCACATTTTTATATAGCGGTTTTCCACCTTCAAGGCACTTAAAGCCGATTCTCACACACATTCATACACACAGACAATGGGGGCAAGGTTAAATGTCTTGCCCAAGGACACAACAACAGCATCTGTGGAAGCTAGAATCTATCGCGTCAATCTGTGGGTCAGTGGACTTGACTGCTCAACCGATGGTGTTTATGTCGAGAGTGGGATTTGAGCTGCCAGTCTTCAGATCAGTGGACAAACCCTCTACCACATGAGCTACTGTCACCCTTACACTGTAATGAGTCATAGTTACTTATTAGTTCAAACTTTTACGGCTTAAATCTCATCATAAAGCCAAAAAATTACCATAAAAAATCTCAGTATTGCAAAGAAAATGTACACACAACAAATGCTGACCCCAACTTTCATCGTGACATGCCTAGTTAGCTGTAATGTCCTTATTCTTTTGTATTTATTCACCTGCTATTTATCTTGCATTTATTCAGTCACTCTTGCTTTTATTGTTAAAATACCTTAAAAACATCAAGTCATACTGAGAGCGAGGTCACCACTCTACAGATTTGACCTGTACCTTGGACTTACAGCAAAGCAAGCTCCACGGAAATAAGCAGACGGTGTACCATTAAGTACTATTTTCTGCCTGTATACAGTATGTTTTTACTCTTCAGATTGGAATCACTACTGCTGTATTTTCCAGACTATAAACAGCACTTTTTTCATAGTTTGGGCAGAGGGGGACTTATACTCAAATGCGATTTATATGTGAAATATATGTTCTTTTGTTCATTATTATGCATTTTTCGGCGGGTGCGACTTATACTCCAGTGCGACTTATACTCTGGAAAGTGCAGTACTTGCTAAATCGTTTTATATCTGTGTTAAATCCATGTTCGAAAATGGCCTATAAGCTGCAGGTTACCCATTTCACTGGTTTAGCCTATCAACAAAAATAATAGAACACTTACTGGACCTTGGTGCGGACTTTCAGGTGTGAATTTTTACAGTTTTTCTCAACTGTAATCACCTCTACAACAAATATTATATAACGTTTTGTATGTTGTACTTTCTATACCAACACGTATCTTGAGAAAAACCCTCCATGGTTCACTGAGCTGGTCTTTTTTGCTTGTTTAGCTGCTCCAGGTTGTCTCCAGCGTGGATTGTCTCAGGCCAGTGTCTCTCATTAGCACCTTACACCATGGACACTCTGCCACAGCGTCTCCTCCGTGTGCCTGCAGGTGTCAGTAATTATGAGGTCCAGATACGACGCTTCCAACAGCGTCCCGGAATGACAGGAAATCGACGTCAATTGCCATAGAGATAGCAGGTATAAGTAGACGCGTTTCATGAGATCGCAATTGTTTTTTACGCTACAAAATTATTTAAAAAGGCTGCATAAAGGAGCTGATGAAAATAAAACCATTACAAGTGTTTTAGTTTACGTAAGGGTGTAATAAAGTGGTACTTCTGAGCGTTTGTGGTTCATTTTATAGTGTGTTTTCATTCTGTGCAACACTTGAACCTGGAAGAGCCCATATTACGCTATTTTCTTATCTATGGTATGATGATGCAAACGCAAAACTCCATACATCTTCACTAGAATAATCTACGGGCATATTTGAGCACATACATAAAGGATAAAGGAGCCATAATATGTTCTTCATATTGTCATTGTGATAATCCAAATAGTAATCATAATTCGGTGTATAATGTCGACCTGTACTGTCGTATAAATCCACACTTTATTTGATACAAGGCTCATTTTTGCTCCCACTTTCACTGCGATGTATTTGATAATGTAATTTGAAGCTTTGATATTTGTTTAGTCGGTCCTTGCGTAGATCTTGCAAACAGCATTAAGGATTTCATTAAGACTCCCAACTCTTTTTAATCTACATTTAGAAAAATAACAACTTCTCAGTATTAAGCAGGATCAGTAACCAGTGTACGCAGTCTAATCTTTTGCAGAATCAAGTTGCCATGCGCGAGTGGTGAGTGGTTCGTTGATGTAAAGTGCTCCGAGTGCCTTGAAAGTGGAAAAAAGCTACATAAAAGTGTCAGCATTTGACGATTTATCATGTTAACAAACCACTAAATGATTTGTGTTCATGGAAAGATGCGCAATAATCAAATTTAGTCACTCAAATGTCCAAAAACAGGTCAATATTGTTCTTGGATGACTAGCAGTTACCAATAAGACTGGTTTGCACTAGCTAATGCACGTGTTGTACTGTAAAAGTGCACTATGCTGGGGGGTTTGCTGGTGCCACGGCTGTTGCGGATGACTCAGGCGCATGCTGTGTACCCGCCAATCTGGCAACGCAACCTTTGTAAGATGCCATCACGCCTCGCTCCCATCTTTCCTGTCTGTCATCTCCGGCTAAAAACACCAGAAAAACAAGTTTGTCCAAGCATGTAGCACCAAAAGCAGGAGTAAACCAGGGATAAAAGAACCCCACAGAGACCACGCAAAACAGGGCTACACCGAGACTAAACCACATCTAAAACCAGGACTAAACAATGCCACGAAAAAGGCAGAGATGAGGTTTAAACCAAAAGCGTCCCTAAATAAAACAAGGACTACCTAAGATCTAAACCAGGATTAAAAATGGATCTAATCAAGACTTTAAGCATAAGACTATGCCTGAACTTAATGATTTTTGCCATAATTGAGCAGTCCTAGATTATCCTTATCAGATAGTCTTCGACATTGTTAAACTATAGAGAAAGTATAAACGTAATAGTATATTTTGGCAATGTTTTGTGACACTAAACATGATCAAATCCAGGTCTTATCCCAGATCGAAACCAGGACTATGGACCAGGCTGACACAAACGAAAAAAGGACTTTACTAAACAACATCTAAACCAGGACCATACCAGGTTTTAAATAAGCACGGACTAATCATGAACTAAACCTGGAGCATACCCAGATAAAGCAGGAACAAACCAGGAAAAAAACAATAAACAATAGACTGTATATATAGATGGACATAGCTACTCCCGTTAGCACTGGCAGCAGGTATCGTTCCTCGTTAAACCTCGCTCCCCTGTCAAACCAGCAGTGCAGACGGGTACAACCTCGCTCCTGACTGACCCTTTGATCGCGCACAGATGTTCAAATATGGGAACTAGTTGCAGATTAGCCGCTGTAACTGCTAGCTTCAATTGGCAGACCCAGAATGCTACGGGTGACATTAGTACCAGCAGAGAAACTCATATCACATAAAAAAATATGCATATTTAACTACTACTAATTTTCTATTGCGATAATGAGCAATTATTTGGTGGAGGATTGAGAGCAGTGGCATTCTGCATAAGACCTTCAGGACATGGTCAATTCTATATCCCTTTATTGATTTCAATTAAGATAACTGTTATTAGCCGGCACGCAAGACACAAAGTCAATGAGAATCAAGAAAGGAGAGGAGGAGAAAAGGAGTGAGAAAAGAGAGGGATGTGGGTAAAGGTAGGGAAGAGGAGAGTGATTTTTATTGTTAGCAGAAAGGAGGAAAGTCGCAGCAGGTGATGTGTTCAAGAGCTCCAATCACTTCACCAAATTGAGCCACAGTCTGAGAGTTCGCTGCTTACAGGCTCATGAAGGTGAAAACCGGAGGGAAAAAAATGGAAAATTACCCAAAACGTTCCCAAAATGATTTATCCATTCAGGATGTATTACCGACATGCGAAAAGCCACCTCCAAATGGATTCAGTGTTGTGATTAATTAGCAATTACTGTTTAAATTCAACTTCTCATGCCTGATTGTGAGTGTTTGAAATGTTGGGTTAAATCCGTGCTTGAAAATGGCCTGTAAGCTGCAGGTTGCACAGTTTCACAATTTTGATTAATACTTTTTTGCTCAAATCACTTTCACTTCACTATTAAGTCTGATGCAGATTAAAGCACATGAATTATGTGGATATATGACACTCGAGGACAGCACAATTAAGAAGGCGCATTTGGCTACATGTGAAATGTTAGTAACTGCCTTTTTTCCAGTCGATGTGGATTTTAGACAGTCACTATCACAAAAGTCTTGCTCATGTTTACTTCCTGAAACAAAGAAAGAACTTTGCAGCTCCTCAATGCTCCACGTTCACGAGGTGCTGCTGTCAAAACGAGAGTAGAGACAGTAACTCCAGGGGAAGTTCCATAGACCAAACGTCTCGGGAACTAACGAAAGTAACTGGACACTTACTGAACCTTGGTGCGGACGTTCAGGTGTAAACGGGCTCTTAGATGTACTTACCAACTTTATAAATGTATTTAGGACTTACAGTGTCCATTCCCACTGGTGTTTCACTCCAATGGCTTTTGTTGGACAGAGGCATGTTTGGATTAGAGCAGAAACAGTGTTCTTTAAGTGCTCTAATCCCGGTGGAATAGAGCACTGAGGGAACTGTCTTGCCGATAGAAACAACATCTGAATGCAATGTTGGTCATCTGTAACAAATACAGAACTGGAAACCTGGAGTATCCCCAGAGTAAAGCAGGACCAAACCAGCCTTAAAACAATAGACTGTATATAAAGATGGACGTAGCTAACCTGCTAAACTCCCGCTAGCTTTGGCAACAGGTATCGTGCCTCGTTGTTAAATGCCCGCCCCCTGCCAAACCAGCACTGCAGGTGGGGAGGGGTAAGTACCTTCAATAACCTTGCTCCTGAATAAATCCATGTTCAAAAATGGCCTGTAAAATGCGGATTACTTCACAATTGTGATGTATAATTTTCAAATTGCTAATCACTGTCTGGTCTGATGCGGCTTAACATACAGTGGTCCCTCGTTTATCGTGGGGGTTACGTTCTAAAAATAACCCGCAATAGGTGACATCCACGAAGTCGTCAGCTTTATTTTTTACAATTATTATATATGTTTTGCAGCTGTAAAACCCCTCACCACACACTTTATACACTTTTCTCACACAGGCATTAACATTTTCTCACATTTTTCTTTTGTTTAAACACTCTCAAAGTTCAAACCATCATATATTATATCTCTCTTTCTCGATGATCGCTTTAAATGTTGTTCACGTGCCTCTGCTCCAGCGTTATCCACACTTTTAAGTCCAAAGCGTTTCTGAAATTTGTCGGTGCAGAACATTTCATCGATATTGTGGGTTTTGTCGGGGAGAAAACTTGCAAACGTACAGCACTTCAGAGTCACACTGCGATCCAACATTTATGTAAATTTGTCTGAACACATTCTGTACTGTACAGGAGACACGGCACGGAGGAGACTGATGGACAATGGTCTACAGTCCCTTAGCCAATCAGGACGCAGAACACAATGCACGCTCATATGCTGTTAAAAAACACGCAAAATTGCACAGAAAAAAATCCATGAAACAGCGAGACCGTGAAAGGTGAACCGTGATATAATAAGGGACAACTGTACATGAATTATATGTATTTTTAAGACACTAAAGTTCTAAACAGTTACTAAGGCATTATTCATTTAGAGAGGAGGGGAGTGTCTTGCCAAAGGACACAACATCTAAATGCAATGTCGACATAGCTAGGATTGAGTGTTCACTTGTCAGTTCAGCCTAGAGTATAATGCAGAAAGTACTTGCATTCATAATATTTGGTGATTTAACCTTTGGGTCCGAAATGTAGAAACATGTTTTAAAAATAACTGTTAACATGCAGAGAGAAACATTAAAAACATCTTTGAATTAATAATGACGACAGCCTCACGAACCAAACCGACCAATCAGACGCGAGGAGACAAAGAAGAAAAGATGCCTAACAGTAACAGACAGTAGCGTAGGAGGAGTGTTGCAAGCAATAACAAGAAAAAGAAAGAAAGGAGGGATGTAGGGATAGAGGAATAGATAGAGCTATGATTTAATGATGGGAGGCTGTGATGGCGTAAAAAACACACTCTGACTGAGCTGCTATGGTCATAGTCTGGACAGGGACTCAAGCGGATTATCACATCAGAATGTCAAAGAGTGACGCAGCAACGGCGACGCGCTCACTGCAGCTTAATGCCAGCGTCTATGGAGATGTGACAAAGCAATTATGAGGGGACCAACGACTCAAAATCAAAAGGAGGAAAGAAATAAACTTTTAATATTTCCTTGCTGTGTAATAATCTCATAGTAGCTACAATCTTCCATTTTTACATTTTTTTAAAGGGTCCGTACCACGCTGGTTTCTGATCTATGTTATAATGTTGTTTTCTCATCACAAACAGACCTGGAGTTGTGTTTCGTTTCATTCACACATGTTTAACACACAAATCCTGCATATTTAAGCTGAGTTCTTCTCTCATACAGAAAACAGTCTGCTCCGACTTGACGCGTGTTCACACAGACAGACTAGGAACTCTATGGACTCCATCTCGGTATTTTGTTATTCTAATGCTGCTTTTGTACTTCTCCCTTGCAAAACTATAACTTCCACATTCTAGGACAAATAATAGTTATATATAATATCTTATAGCTATATAGTATCATATCTTATATCTTAAATGCGCAGTACCTGAGTTTACCGTCTTAAACTAGTTCGTCTTAAACAATTTGTTCAAAAACATGCATTCTTAGCATCTTAATTATTCAAACTATATGAGTTTATAAGCGCTTCTCACAACTTTTCAGTGGCCAGAGAGTTTTCCATCACAGTAATGCTAACAAAAACTATCATTCTAATGCACACTTCCTGGACAATAAAAAAACCTTTCTTATTAGATGCACACAGCGGTTTCATGTTGACTTCAAGAGCTGCTTATAAATGGTAAATGGTTTGTATAGTGCTTTTCCACCTTCAGGGCACTCAACGCACTTTAAGTCAAGGAACCACTCATTCACAAACACATGCAGACACCGGTGTTCGCAGACACTAGGGGCGAGGTGGGTTAAGTGTCTTGCCCAAGGACACAACTACAGCATTCATGTGTGGGAGATGGAATCGCATCACCAACCTTCAGATCAGACGACAAAACCTCCACCAACTGAGATACAACAGATCTATTATATGCATAGGGCAAGACATATTTCACTTGAATACCTGGAAGATTATCAGATATAGTCATTTTAACGTACAGTGGTGTGAAATGGAGGTCTTTATCACTCACTAAACAGCCACTAGAGTGAAGATCCGCTATATCAGTGATCAATAGTCACGCCGCGCTGTACAACACATTGATTTCGCAGTGTGGATTTCCGACGGCATAGATCCATGTTAGAGGTAGCATGAAATAATAATCCCGATTGCAGCTTTGCGTGGTCTCAGTGGGGTTCTAGATAGTGCTATAATGGGATACTTTACTTCATTTAATTATGTATTAACTTGTAGAAGTCTATGAAACGCAATATAATAGGATTGTGGAAATCGCTGTCCAGTGGTGTGTGGTCAGGGCAATCAAGGCAAGCAGTAAAAGTAAATATACTAATTTGCAATGTTTGTATAAAAAGTGGCGTCATTAAATTGTTATCGACTAAATATTGATGTGCACCCCGAGTCTGCTTGGCTACCTATAAAAGTCACCGCACACCACTGATACACCCATATACCCAGTGAATATTAAAACCAGTAAAGTAGTAACCAGACATTTTATTTAAAAGAAATCACATACATTGAACAAGTGTAGACAGTTTGTGAATAATTTGATATTGCTCTAGAAAACATGTGTCAAACTCAAGGCCCATGGGCCAAATGTGGCCCTCCACATCATTTTATGTGCCCTCAACAGGGTAAATTAAAAGGTATGATGGTCTTAAAATGTCCTTTTATCAGGAGATATGCAGTTACACAGCTAGGTTGAAATTGAGTTTGAGATTTCTGTTTCATGATCTGTAATGTGTTATACAATTATTAGAATTTATTTTAAGTGTCCCAATGTTTACAGCAATTGAATGAAATGTCATGTGCTAATTTAAGCATTTGGTTAAGGTATACTTTATTTTGGTTAAGGTATATTTTATTTTGCTGTGCCACACCCAGGGAACCATCTTGAGCCAGGACTGCCTTACCTGGACGACTTTATTTATTGTGCATGTTTCGTGTTGATGGAGAAACTGGAGCGCTGGAAGCAAACCCCCCCTCAGACAAAGTAATAATCCTGCAAACTCCACAAATTCAAATTCAACCCCAGAACCTTCTTGTTAAGATGGCTAACCGCGCTACCAACATGCCCCAAATTAGCTGCTTTGGTAAATGCTAAATGGTAAATGATCACCACAGCACTTTTCCACTTTCAAGGCACTCAAAGAACTTTACATCAAGCAACCACTCACCCATTCAAACACACACACATTCATACACCAGTCTACGCAGATCTACGCCCATTGGAGCTGTACAAAAGTGTTTATTCTCTGCTGCATCTCAGACCTGTATAGAAGTGCCCCAAGCTTCAACTGGCCCCACTGGGACTGCCCTCTTGGTGCTGCGTTGACTTCATGTCATATAGGCTGTGTTCTCGTTTTAAAATGTCATAGTTTCAAATGGCACGGGCTTATATATAACTCTACGGGAGATTCACTGTTTTAAAGGAAATATCCAAACTAGAAACCGACACATTTTTAACCTTATCATTATTTGTTTGGGATTGGCTCCACAAACCAGCATTACTAATCTTACGGCTTACACCCTATTACACAGTCCGCTGTAATCAGTTATTTGGGAATGGGCTCAAAGTGAGATAATGGGAAAGTAACAGTTGTCCCGTCCACAGCACAGCCTGCAGGATCTGACACACCAGCTTTAGCCCGAGCCCACACAAATAAGCAGTCAGAAGTCACAGACAGCGGAAGCGCCAATGTTAGCTACAAAAGAGTGACGTCAGGGAGAACGCACAGTCAAATATAAATGCATACATCAAACAGCGGAATAGTTAAAGTAGTGCAAATACTGAAGTCAGATAGATGGTTTTTCTATTAGAGCTGGGGCGTTTGCTGGTGATATGTTGTGATGAGAATGAGCGAGGGACAACAGACAAACACTGTGGCTCTCTGGGCTTTGCTATAGCTAAAGTCTAGAGAGATTTTGAGGGAGAAAATGAGACGTGAGGAGAGGAAGCAGACTGACTAACTAATCATCGCAAATTTTCTGTTTTGTGAAAAAAAAAAAGGCTGTATCTATGTCAAAACACGGCATGTGCTCACATCATTGGTGGCTACAAAAACGTCAACAAACACAGATCAATGCAATACTGAATGATTCTCCGTGGCCATCGCAATACGATACACATGTAAGGCTCAATTAGCACAGGTCACTTCCCCAGAGCTATGTGTAATACAGAAAATGTCAGACTTCTCCTGCAGTTTTTAAGTCCGTAAACCATCACTGGACTTATTCTAATTGGGTTCACAACGAACGCATGACTCTATTAGCGTAGCATTTGCACGGAATAAGGACCTCATTTGTTTACTTTACGGTTGTTGCTGACAGTAGAGGGAATGTCGATGCCTAAACTCATTCGAAATGGAGTTTAGGAGATATACTTTCCAAATTTCAGTTTAAATACTTATCCCAAGTGACCGAAACTATGCTATCGAGGCAGTAAAACTCCGCACTGGTGTTTGAGAGTTGTGAAAACACTTATAAAGTCATCGCAATAACTTTGGACCAGTGTAAACATTTTTAAGACGGTAAAAATCAGGTACAGCGCTTTGAATCTGGCCCCAGAAAAGAAAACTCCTTTAAATCAACCTTCAAAAGCCAATCTCCTGGTCTCATGGAATCAAGATAAAAGATTATAGGAGGAAAAGGAGACTCCAGACTGTGAGCTAATAAAGGCTATGACGAAGCCAACGTGAGCTAAACCGATGAGGGGTAGTGGCCTCTGGTTGTGTTTGTGTAGTAATGTTATGGAAATGAAGTCTGTGAATAAGCAAAAACAGCAAACAGAGCATGGAGAGTTAATGTGCGTTTGTTTTGAATTACTTTGAAATGAGACTAAATCCCTGTTAGGATTTATACTACTGCTCCTAATGCAACTACTATTACAATGATGAATACTTTCTACTCTTACTATTGTTTATACTACTACACTACTGCTACTGCTGCCACTTTTTTCATATACAATTTGATAAAAATGCAAAATCTGCTGTATATTATATGTTGTGCTGGAAAGACAGATTTCTCTTTGGGTCTTTGTGGTACCTGAATCAAAAAAATAAATATTAATTAGATCATATAATGTACTTCAAAGCTGTATTCAACCAACATCACTTCATCACTTTGTTAAATTGTATTTTATTTGAAATATTACAGAGAAATTTTCCATATATGAGCTGATTTCTGTGATTAATATTCTCGTATTGTATTGTAATCGTAGGTTTTAGATGGCTGTAAGAATAAGCTAAGAGCATTTAGACCACGGGTGTCCAAACTTTTCTCATTAAGGGCCACATATAAAAACACAGACAAAGCCAAGGGCCAAATGAGGGCCATAGACTGGTTGCCAATACAGTGAATACTTCAAATCTGCATTATTATTACAAGTTAGACTGAACCACTAGACCTTTATTCATGCTCACATCCTCAGTGGGACACATTAAATATTTGACATGGGCTTGTTAAAGTAGATTTTCAGAAATATACAGTAAAAAGTACTATTTAAGGTAATATGGGCCAATTCACCTGGAAGCTTGAGGGCCAAGAAAAATTGGTCTGAGAGCTGCATTTGGTCCACGGGCCACAGTTTGGACATGCCTGATTTAGACTAATACGTTTTGTACCAGTTTGCAAGAAAACTGACCTCGGAGAAAGAAGGCGCTGATTTGTCTGTTATTAATGTTCATGTCTTTAGTTACAGATACAATAGCGAAATAAACACCAGGATCATGTAGAGCGGGTTAATACGAACGTTTAAAACCAAATGATGAGTCTGACAGCAGCAGTTACAGAGAGAGAGGCGAAGTTTCCCTACGTAAAGTGAATTGGAGCCAGAGTCGATGAACCAGGAAGTGCGACCATTTTCACATCCTATTTGGAACGTGGCGGCTAGCGGGTTAGCTATGTCCATTTATATATACAGTCTGTGGTTAAGATGCACACCTGGTGGACAAGTGAAGCATGACATGTCGGAAAACCAAGCCAGTTAAAGTTAAATAAAGTGGGTTTAAATGTCCCAAGAATGGTTTGAATCGTTATTATTATGTTTTTGTCTTATATCTTCTGAAACGTGGGTGACTACACAAGGAGGTGGTGTGATAAAAGCTATTTCCATCTTTCTGATTTTGATTCATGGCTGGCACCTCTGTACAGACTGCTTGACTTGTCAGGCTATACACCCCCCCCTCCTGCTGTCTGACTAATATTTACACAGAACTAAACCTGCTGGATTTTCTGGGCCACATCTCGTGAAATATTCCTCCGGTCGACCATTTGTCATCGCAATTAAAACTGTGTTGGCCTGTTCACTCTGCATCTCTGCTCCACAGGTATGTTCCCCTCATTAAGTCTCTAAGAAGACCTAAATATATACTTGTCATCTATACATTTGCAGGGCGTAGAGACTGAGCGCTTGTATACGGTGTTTCCATTGGGCTCTCCTCAAATTCTTTCCTATGTCAGACCATTACCGCACGTCAGTTACGATATTCCATCAGGATAAGCTCTGAAAGGATCCTTACATATATATCTCCTTACAGGCCGCGGGGGTTACTCAGTCAGCTACTCAAGGCATTATGACAAACAGTGAGGTTGTACAGTGGCTAACGTAGTCATACAAAGGATAAAATGGTTAAAGGGGCACTGAAATATTCCATAGCATGGCATTAAACCTATCTATCGCCACTGAGACAAGCCTGTAGACCCACAAGAGGAAGTAGAAGGTCACATCTGTGGAGAGGAGAACCTGTTGACAGTAAGAATGCGTGTTTTTTAAAGTATATTTTCAGAAACAAAAGCGCAGTTGAATAAATGTTGCGTAGATAAGTTGAATGCTATACTCTGGAACTTTATAGGCAAAGCAATAACTTCTTCATGGAGGTGGAAGAGTGGATTTTCAACTGTTTTTTGTGTGTGTGTGTGTGCTAAAAAGGTGTTTCAGCCCTTAAGAAAAATAAATAAATAAAAATAAGTGGAGAACAGCGTCTTGAATGCAGGAGATTAAAGATTACTCAAACATGCATGAATCACTCTAAATACAACTACGAGGGGGTAAATGAGAAGGGAAAACAATTATAACATGGTCAAAAGCTTTTACAAGATGATTTTGCATAATATGTCATCTTTAAAAAATATTGTTAGAGCTCAGACTGCAACTATACTTAATACAATATTGACTTTAACAATATAATGACTCCACATCCAGCGCAGTAATGCCATGCCATATTTTTGCAGGTAAGACTCCATAAAACATTACGTTTGTCTTCTGACGCCTAAAACATATTGAAATGTTATTCATATCATTTAGACACATATCATTGCATCTCTAGTACAACCATAAACTGCATAAAAAGACATCAGTTGTATCATAGCAACCAAAGAGCCAATCCGGTGTGAGTTTGTTGAAGATAATGTCCCTTCCCACCTGCACCACTGGTTTAGCAGGGGGCCAACACTTATCAACAATGTCAATCAAACCTGTTGCGACCTCGGGGAATGAAGGTGCCTCATTGGTCTATTACTAATGTTCATATCTTGATTTACGGACAAAATACTCAAATAAAAACATCGGGATCATGTGGAGCGGATTAATACGACCAATTTAGCCTGACAGTTTCGGAGAGAGGGGCGACAGTTTTTCAACGTTAAGTGAATTGGAACTAGGGACGATGGAGCCGGAAGCGCGCCGATGCTCACTTCCTATTTAAAACGTGGCTGCTAGCAGGTTAGCTCTGTCCACTTATATAACACTCTATGGTTAAAACCTTAATAAGCAGCAAAAGCAACTACCTAAAATGTAAAATAGCCACAGATTTTTGCATCTATGTGGTTAAGCGTGGTTAAAAGCCGGTTCTCTGAGGTGACAGTGTGAACAGGGGAGTGTTTTCTGAGTGTATCTCCTAGTACGGAGCAGGAGCCAGAGCACAGGGCGGGACGGACCCCAGACTGAGCTCGCACGGTTAGAGTGTGTATGTATCACAGTGACAGGGACTACAGCAGCGCCACTGGAGGGAGGGAGAGAGCGAGGGAGAGAAAGACGAATGAGCGGAGGAGGGAGGGCTGCTGCGAGGGAAGAGATTTAGAGTGAGTTATAAAGAGGATAAAGGACACAGGTTTAATTTAGTTAACAAAAAGCCGCCATCTGATCCCAAACCAGTTCACTTCACCTCAGTTGACTATTTGTACTCTTAGGTAACATTTAGACATTCACATTGGCTTGTAGAATCTCATATTCGATACGATTTGTTCATAATAATGGAACAAAGCCATTGACCAATGTTTTTCCTCTTTCACTACATCCCATTTCTGGCTCCAATTCACTTTACATTGAAAAATTGTCACCCCTCTCTCCATAAACGTTGCAGTGAGCCTTGTCATTTTGGTCATAAAATGTTCGTATTGACTTGCTCTACATTATTATTGTGTACGTAAATCAAGATATGAACATTTATAACAGACGAATCAAATGCCAAATCCCCGAGGTTGCTCCCGCTAGCGTTAGCAACAGGTTTGATCGACAGCGTTGCTAAGCGTCTGCTCCCTGCCAAACCAACAGTGCGGGCTGCTCCAAATTGGCTCTTTTGTTGCTATTATATGCCCATAAAAAGGTGCAATATGTAACATTTCTGACCACCATCTGTTTTACTCTATGGAGGTGTTACTGCTCACGCCGGGAATGTTCCACAGTGTGTCTATTCTTGCAGAGAGAAGCAGGGGACGCCACTAGTCCAAGTTACACGTCAGAGATGCAGAAAAGCAAGCTCCTGTATTTTACGTCACTTTTAAGTAACAAAACCACCTGGAATTGGACAAATACAAGATACATAGCTCTATCTTTTAAGCAATACTGCGGAACATACCAGGAAAAGCAGTATCATCTCCATGGAGACGAGCAGGTGGCACACGCCCTACAACAAAAGCTACATCTACGACTCAGTTGGATGTATTTAGATTTGCCAATAGTGGTTAAACATATGAGCTATATGATTTATACCAGGAAGAGTGTCTTAATCAATCCAATCTTTCATTTATTTTCAATTTCACGAAAGATTTGTGATTTTAGAAACAAAGCACATGCCTCTCTCTTGTTTCCTGTTACGTCTGGACCGATTCAGTCTGCACCATTAGGCAAAACGAAACATTTATTTTTAGATTTTTGCAAGCTCATTCCCCATAATCTGTTAATCCGGCACATCCATTCTGTAGCCACATTTTGAGTCACATTTCGGTGTCCCTGGGGGCTTGTTCCCGTGGTACTGCATAAACTATGAAACAGATGGGCAACCTGAAAAACCTCACCCATGGAAGAAGAAAAATAACAAAATAAATCAACTGAAAGCAACTAAAAGAGTTGGTAAAATTGCCAAAAGTATGTCGCATTCTGTTGTCTAAAGAAAGGTGTGTTTTATCATCATCGCGGTATCAGAATCGGTATTGAGTATCAAGTCTATTCCTTAGTTTTTAGTTTTTGAAATTCTAGTATCATGATAACACCAGTCTAGACTTGCAATGTCATGCACGAATACACGAACATGATTGCGAAATACTGCACGACACAAGAAATTTATAACAAAAAAAGAAAACCAAACCTCACCCATGCTTCACCCCAGACCTCTTCTCCTCTCACGAACCTCTGAATAGTTCATCAGATGTGTAGAAAATGTAAGACAAGCGTTCTGTCTGAAATTTGGAGCTCGGTTGCGTCATTGGTTCTCATGAGTTAAGCAGATGACAGAGGAGGGCTTGTTTACGGGACGGGCCCAGGACTATTGAGTGCAGGAGAACTGGCCTCTGGTGATGTAGAAGTAACAGAAAACACAAGATTGGGTAGATTAGATGTACAGATGGAGAAAGCTGCACGATTCATGGCGAGTTTGAAGGGTACAGCAGCACACGATCAGTCCAAAGTTTGTCAAAGTAAATCTCCGTGTGGTGAAGTCTTCGTGAGGATAGCGCTCCATGCTAGCTGTGTTTCTGTGTTTGTCAAAGGAGAGATGGTCCTGTTCATGCTCTTCTGCTTTTACTGAGGAGCGTTTGTGTTTACTGTTGGCCACAAAGATTGATAAATGATAATCGGTCACGCTTTTCCAACTTCAAGGCACTCGAAGCGCTTTACAACGAGGAACCACTCACCCATTCATACACCAGTGTACGCAGACGCTGAGGGCGAGGTGAGTTAAGTGTCTTGCCCAAGGACACAACGACTGAATTCATCTGTGGGAGCTGGAAATGCATCGCCAACTTGTGGGTGAGACTCAAAATATCAGACAAGTTTGATTTCAGTCACAGAAATCGTCAAATCTACTGTAGTGAAAAAATGAGTGCATGAGTGGGTCAAAAGGGTGATCCAAAATTGAAGTCCGGATCCTTTGAAGTACGAACTCTGCTCCAAACCACATGCTTTTATGCTTTTATGCTTTTACTGACAGAGGATTCGCTGTAGACTTTACATTAAAAAGACTTGAGCTGATCATTGACAATTTGAAACGGTTGGATTTTGATTAGACTAAAAGCACAGCAACCTACCACAGCTGTTTGCAAAGAAGCTGTTATAAGGTTTAAAATGTTCTGTACTTGTCCAGACACTAACTAATCTAGTGTTCAGAAACATACCCAGAGTTTGTTCCAGTGACGTCATTGTGGTAATTCAGAAGAGATCCTCTATAGTGCGGTCCATTCAGCTTCACCAGAGTGCTCAAATTATCTTCATTACGCAGCTTACAGACTATAGCATTAGCACCTAGTTGTCAAATGAAAACTGCGTAACAATGATAAAACACTGGTGAACTGCTCCGTGTGTTCTTTATTAGGATTGTGCCAATACATATATAATTTTTCTCAGTCAATACCACTGTCTGATTTGTGTCGCTGTGGCTATAACAGATAATTTAACAGTATCAACATATTATAAACCATGGCAAGGTCCTAAAGTTGTACAAACGTTTCCCTAGCTCTTTTGTTTCCTTTACAACTAGAAAAATCAGTAGAAAAATAAGTAACCCCCATATTGCTAATAATTGCTTATACCGAGACCAATATTAAAGAAAACCTATTGTGCTTATGTCTGCTTTATGGTTATAATCTGTGGATATGTGGATCATTATGTTACAATTTGGACATTTTAAATCTAAAACAACTTAATAAAGGGAAGAAAGAAGAAAGAAAACTGCGGTGTCCAATGGGAGCTGACGTCGCCGTAAACGTCACCACAACAAAGAGCCGCAAACTTGTTGGCTCCTTTGTCGGTTAGCTGCACATCACGCTAGCGAGCAGTGGATTTATTGTTTCATTTGTGCCAAAATGACTACGTGACGTGGCTGAATCCTACATGTATCGCCGATTAAGAAAATAAAATTGGAAAAACGAAGTAAGTACAGAGCAGTAGTGAAAATTGGGGTTGATCAGAGCAATGGCATCTTGAATACAGCAGTATAAAGATTCAAACATGCATGAATCACGCTAAATACAACTTTCGCAGAAGGGAAAACAACTATGAACGGGTTAAAACCTCTGAAAAAGCTTTAATACTGATCCGCTCCCCATTCCCTGCTTTCTGTTGTTTCTTTCACAGTGCACACAGTTCTTTGTTTGGGTGAGTCAAACATAACTGCAGCGCTCAGCCTTAGCCCACATGAGTGCACAGGCGGACTCCTGATGTGAGGGGGCGCTGGTGTCCCCACGGGCTGCATGGGCTGACACTGACTCAGACACAGAAGAACGCACAGATGGGGCACGGTACAAAGCATGAAGCACTCCGCACATGCTTAGATGATATGGTGGAACGGAAAGTAGAAAATGCATGTAGTGGTAAATAGGGTTGTAAGAATAACTGAAGTATCGTGATCTTATATTGTCAAAAGTCTCAAAAAAAAAAGGCTCGAATCACAAGCTCCTCTGCAAACAAAGCATTTAAACAGAGGAAACTACATAGACCATGATCCTTTGCTCCGTTTCAGTGCAAATGACATGAAGAAATAACTACGCAAAGTCCTGTGAAGCATTTTAACGAAAAAGTAGCATTTGCAATTCTGTTATTATCGCAATAAATATTGTACTTTGAGAACTGGCTATTGTTACATCCCTTGTGGTAATTCGAACTAGGAACACTGATTTTCTTGCAGCAGCTATTGTCTTAAACCTCATTCAAACTGCTCATAATTTAAGCTGTAAATAGTGGCTGGTATTTGGAATATACAAAATAAAGTTCTTGTTTTTCATCCAGTAAAGATAACTTTTCTGGTTTCCCATCTCCATGTTTTCCTTGAGATGTTATTACTTTGCCTGGTATTTATCATTTAAGTGTGTTTATATTGTTAAAAAAAAAAAAAAAAAGTCTTGAAAAACATAAATGAGAACGAGCTCGCATGTTCCCAGACGTGACCTGTAAGTTATTCCTCACTTACCTTACGCAGTCCAAACATTCTAACGATTCACCATGATGAGCTGCTTTTCACAACTTTCAGAGAACGGTGCGGAGTTTTGCCATCACGGTAACGCTAACAACACACAGCATGGTAACGCGCACTTCCTGATTAATAAAATGGGCAATAAAATGCTTTGTAATTAGATGCAGACGGGACACAGTTGACTTACTTTAACCTCAAGAGCAAAATGTACATGCTGTGGGACTTTTAAGGTAAAAACAGGCGTCTTCTGGGAGTGTAGCAGCAGTGAGGATGACGCTAACGCTCAGAGTAACAATTAGTGCCAGCGTGAGGCTTGTTTACCTCTTATATTGTGACAGAGCAAAGTGAACCAGACCTTAAGTATGAGACAGGCGGCTAACACAGAGCTCAGGATAGCAACACGCGCTGTATCACCTTCATTAAACCTCATTTGTCTTATTACCTGCAGAATGCTTTCTCAGATTGTGTATTCTTAGTCACATTCCATTGTTTTTTGTCTATTGAGTTATTGTTGAATCTGTTGATAGGAAATGGTAAAATTTATCAGGCAAGAAAT
Source organism: Periophthalmus magnuspinnatus (assembly GCF_009829125.3). Classification (NCBI taxonomy): domain Eukaryota; kingdom Metazoa; phylum Chordata; class Actinopteri; order Gobiiformes; family Gobiidae; genus Periophthalmus; species Periophthalmus magnuspinnatus. Next base: position 27,381,641 of record NC_047129.1, read on the forward strand.
GTCGGAACAAAACAGATGATATGGGCGACTGGGTTTTATCAGAGCAGGCCTTGCAGTTAAGACCCGTACTGGCATTTTAAAAGCATTTTCATATTTTGTTCTGTGGTAATTTTCCAAAATATGAACAAATACATCTATACAACTGTAACTGAATGAATATTTTGGGGGAAAGTCAGATGATTTGATGCACTTTCTGTATAAGTTAATCAGATATTGCATTGAATTTTCCGGTAGTAAATAATTGTGTTATCGTGGTCTACTTTTACAACAGCAATTATCGTAGCCACAGCTGCCCTGAGGTACGCTGACAGACGTGAGGCTGCCAATCTGCGCAATAGGCCTCTCCGCCCATTCTAGGAAAAGTGGTGAAGCATCTCGCAGTCTCCTGTCTAAGTATTAACCAGGCGTAACCTTGATTAAGCTTTGGGATTGGACACTGACAAAGACAATCCGTATATCAAGAATTTTGTTTACAGTAATAAAAAAGAGCATTTAACTTTAGCTTCTTCTTTCTCTCGGCTGACAAAACCATATCCGCCACGTTGGTTCAGTCAAACACAATGGGGTCTATGAGGTTTGACTCGGGGACTATATTCACTGTAACCATCCGCCCCACGTGGCTCATTCAGACATCGCTTCAGAGCTTTTGTTTAAATAATCTTGATCCGAACGCGCTGCTGAGACTCCGCAGCTGTGCCCCATCCACAGTAATGGGTTTAACGGCACTGCTGTATCGTGTTAGCGTGAGGAGAAAGGTGCGCCGCTGAATACGAGGTGTAGGCTTCCAGTTTGACTAATATGTAAATGATCAGATTCACACTTGCGGAGGACCCGAGAATCTGCGAGGAGACACTGGGACGAGATCTGAACGCACCAGGTTCACAGCGTAGAGAAGACTATGAACTTTAGCGTACAAGCATAAAAGCTAACCCTGTGTGACGCCGTTCTTAATATTGATTATTTTTTCATTTCATAGTTTCTTTCCATTTGATTCATTCTTTAAAGGTCCTATATTACGCAAAATTGACTCTTGTGAGTTTTAAGCCATGTTATAATGTTGTTACCTCATCAAAAACATACCTGGAGTTGTGTTTTGTTTCATTTACAGTCTACATCTACAAAGCTTAAAATGGTCTGTTCCACCCTGTGATGTCATGAAGTGGTAGTTTTCAAGTTTACAACTACTTTTTTACCTTTTGTTTAGTAGAAATTGGCAATTCCAGGTCTAAAATGATCCAAATGATTCTAGTAAAGGTGTATAGACTTTAAAAACACAGCACTTCCTGTATTAACACATGACATCACAAGGTGGAACAGAGTGTTTTCAGTTTCAGAGAGAAGAACTCAGCCTAAATATGCAGGATTTATGTGTTAAACATGTGTGAATGATACAAAACACAACTCCAGGTATGATTGTGATGAGGAAACAACATTATAACAGATCAGAAGACAGCGCAATATAAAACATGCTATGGAGCTGTGGAACTGTCCAGAAACTTAAAGATTAGGATTATCAAAACTATCTATAGCCAGATACTCATTTGAGCAGCTACCAATAGTGGAAATTACATTAACAGAACAAAAATGAACTTTTCCTGAATAGTTTTAGAATGGTCTTGGTCTATATCAGAACTAGTGGTAAAAATGGATGACATTATTTTGTGTGGTAAATGGTAAACTGTCACATTTACACACATATAGCGCTTTTTCACCTTCAAGTCACGCAACAACACACACACAACAACAACAACATTCATCTGTGGGAGCCGCAATCGCACCGCTCAACCAGTGGTGTTTACGTCGAGAGCGGGATTCGAACCGCCAACCTTCTGATCAGCGGACAACACGATACCAACTGAACTACTGAGACACTCTTCTGTATTGAGAATCAAGTCTTACATGTAAAATCTGACCCCTGTTACAAGTTTTAGTATCATAACAAGTACAGTCACAGATGAATAAATGACATTTCACAATTTGGAGATGGCACTGCAATACTTGGCAAATACTGCACTATACTAAAAACCCGAACATGGCACTGCGAGCTCATCTCCATTCAGGGCGTGATATAATAAAACAAAAGAAGTGTAGCATCTTCCAAGGGCACCAAATGATGTAAAATGAACTCTGTAATGCAAAATATTCGTGTCTTTGCTGTACTCTTACAAGTTTATGACGCAATAATGGCTGTATCGATTTAACGTTTGATATATGGAAGCTGGAACAACATATTTATTGTGTGTACAGTCTCTTTGCAAAAGTGTGGAGAGATTTCTTTGCCATTTTTATGTAGATTTGAGCTGTGGAGAGGAGAATAAAACACTTCTATGGCTTTATGGATTATCCTGCGTTGTGCCATGGTGCGTTGAAATTGTTTCAGTATTTATCTCAATATTTCTCTGTAGCAATATATCGTGCCCAGGCCTACTTACGCATGGAACTGAATATGTTGACGTTTCTTTCTTCAGTCTTACAACACAAGACGCTTTTTGCTCTCACGAAAACCCAAAGACACTCCTCTCCTCCTTTGTCATCTCTTTTCCTCACAGCGCTCACCCAGATCCAACGTGACAATGTGATTCATCTCACAAGCAAAATCAATTACCGCTGAACTGAATGAAACAAAAAGGAAGAATCGGCAAAGCGAGAGTGGAAACAATTAGAAACACAGAGCCCAGAGCTACAGGGACGTTGTGAGGACTTTAGCATCAATAGAACGTCAGCGCTGCAGACGGGCAGAGGGGGGTTTGTACATGCGATGTTTAAGTGAGGACAGGCCGGGACAAATTTCATTAAGGATACCCCAGGAGTAGTGCTGGAGAGAGGGAGGAGAAGGAAGAGGAGAAATGAGGACACGGACAAGGGGAATGGTCGTTTCTTAAAGATACACTACCTAACTTTTCTGAAGATTTTGACACCTGCTTCATGGAGATATTACTGCTTTGCGTTCTGTATAGGGCTCGATTAATCATGACTATATAAAGTTATCACAGTCATATTTTGGAATAAACAGATTATTAAAGACACTGTATGCAACTTTTTAGCCAAAAAACACGTGATTGTGTTTATTGCACTGAAAAAAATGTGTGTCCATACTGAGTGGGCTTGCATCTCCACAAACCTGAGGGTCTCTTCTTGCTTGTTTCCATGGCAATGTTGTTCCTTTGGCTATAATATTCCATAATACGGCATACAAATTGTCTCCATGGTGAAAGTTCTGAAGTACGATTTGTCATAGAATCACGCATGCAGTACCTTTAAATCAACATACAATAAATAAATCATCAATATTACACTTTATTTACAAAAGTTCTTGATATTTCGAAGCCGTCAGTCACAGTATTTGAACCTTTATTTGGTTGATAATGTATTTAAGCCTCAGCGTTCAATCGAAATAATCGTTTGACTCGTCGACTAATCGAAAAATGTACTGCCGACTATGCGACTATTAAAAGAATCATTAGGAGCAGCACTATTGGAATGTTCTACAGTACAGTACTATTAAACCTCTATCTATCACTAAGGAGACGCCACCAGGGCAAGTTACTGGTAAAATCTGTGGAGAGGTGAGTCCACACACAGAAACCATGCATGTTTTCAATGGCTATTAATGTGACTGGGGATGGTCAGTGAGCAAATCTGCAGCCATGGGTTTGTGCCTTGACAATTATGAGCCAAATTCTACAATGATGTCTCAATTTTTTTTTTTTTTTTTTTGACAGGAATTTAGACATTTCCACATTTCATTATTTTTAAACTACAAGTCTGTTTACGTCTACAAGGCTTTTACATAAGATGACTAACATTATCAGGTCAAGTTTTTCAATAGGACGTAAATATCAGAATCGTTTACATGCAGATTGACTTGGGAAAACAGAGGTTGTATTTAATTGTTTGAGTAAAGACGATCAAAATGGAGGTTTGTTTTATCACTGTAACAAAACAGACTATGAATAATACAATCTTTTTTTCAAACACTTCTCTGAGTTTCTGTGATAGGTAACAGCTGTTTATTTGAGTATCCAACTGGTTATCACAAAGTCTGAGGGGATGAACGACTTCCAAGAAATATTTAATAGCAATTTTGTGACAAGAATTGCAATTTGATTTGTAATTTATTAAAATGAAGTTCACTGTGCAAATTTGACACATTCAGGACACAACCAGGAGCATTGTCAACTGAAAGACTAAAATATGAACTGATAAACAAGTAAAGGAATCACAGGCATTTCAGAGCATGTATTTAGCAGATATATATATATATATATATATATACACATATATATATACACATATATATATATATACACATATATATATATATACACATATATATATATATACACACATATATATATATATATATATATATATATATATACATATACATATACATATATATATATATATATATACACACACACACACACACACACATAGACCACCTGTGTAATTTGCTATTTGGTCAGGAGCTTTGGGTAATGACGAAAAGGGTGGTCGTTTCCTCCACAGCGTAGAGCTGCTGCTCCTCCACGTCATGAGGAGCCAGCCTGGGCACTTTGGGTATCTGTTCCTGACGCCTCCTGCTCACCTCTCTGGGGAGGAACAGATGTCCAAACTGCCCGGGCTGGCTCCTCATGATGTGGAGGAGCAGGGAGGAGACCCCTGGGAAGACCCAGGACACTCTGGAGGGACTATGGCGACGGTGTTTATAAAGGCTACTTTGTTTAAAAAGTATTCTGTTCAGAGTGCACAACTCCAGAAGCATTAACATTTGACATAAGACTGAAATATGTAGTGATAAACTAAGACTTTGAGAACATGTTTGGAGAGGCCTAAACTACAGGCACAACATGATTGATATTGTGTTCTATGCAGAGGACATTCTATTATAATTGCAGCCTTTGTGATTTAATAATTGTGCCAGCTCCAGTTTCAGTTGTGATGTATCGCGCTGCCCTGTGTGTTACACAAACACAAATCTGATCAACCAACCAACAACCTTGTACAAGAAAACTAGTACTTGGTGCCACTACAGATTGAAGTCACAGGGACATCTCAGCTCACTGGTCAAATGTAATGTGACAGCCCCATCTCCACGGAGCAGTATGTCCCTTACTCTAGCTTTAAGCCACGGCCAGGATTTCCCATGAGCCCACACTTCTCCACCAGCCCCCGCCTTAACATGTGTGTAAACCCAGAAACATGTAGATTTAATTAAGCATCAGTGTGACACCATGTTCACAGCAGCAAACAGAAGATTTTCAATGCAGAGCGCGCTGTTCCTCCAGACTAATGAGTGACAGATCATGGAAAGTACAAATACACATACTACAATTTTATTTCCATGGAGACAAGCAGATTATGTGTTCAGACCATGTTAAAGGTTAGATCTATGGAGAGGCGAGCGATATGCATTTCTCTTGTGCATCTGTTTACTTTTGATGTGAAATGTATTGATCAAACTATAATTGTATCTATCTCCATGGAGACAAGCGGACTGTGCCACCAGACTATGTTACAGGTTAGATCTATGGAGAGGCGAACAATGTGCATTTCTACACTACATTTACTTAAGGTGTGTAGTGTATTAATTAACTATAAGTATGAAGTACATGTCCTGGCTTTTCCCCATATTCAGTTTTATTAAAATGTACTGCAAATATTAGCAGTTTTATTTTGCCAGATAAAAATTTGCACAGAAATGTAATATTCAAAAACACAAAAGATGTAATTAAGTCAACTAATTTTTACGCTCTGGGATGGGGTAAAGATATAATATAAATGAAATGCATTAAATTAAATTAAATATATTTTTAAGTTTACTGTTTTTGTGGATGATGCAGAAATGGATGTCATATTTTTTTTCTTTTTTAACCTGATAACAGACCTATTCAAATGATATTTTCTATTACAAATATGCTAAAACATGCCGTGATTGGACGTAATTGTTCTCTTCGGGTTGGAGGACCAATGCTCTAAACACTGAGCCACTGCTGCCTCATTTCTCCAAAACAACAATACATATAGAGTTTATATCGCTAGTATGTTGAACTAACAATACAAGTACACAAGGACTCATGTTTTGGGGTACTCTATGTATTTCCCGCACAATAGCCCTGCACGTTAACATGCTATAGATAATACAAACATGTTTTCCACAGCTTCCCAAACAGAATCCCGGTCCAGAGATAATCCCTCCTGCATAGACAACAATGGGCCCCGATCCTCCGGCAGCCATCCGGAATACTGTGAACTTTCTGCTAGGCTGATTGCATCCAGGCACCCAGGGGCAGGAGAGGGGTGCCCAAGCGGATCGAGCGGAGGAGATAGGAGGTAAAGAAGAGGGGGAGGAAGGAGAGATAAGAGAGAGAGAGGAGGGAGAGAGAGAAAGACAGAGCTAATCGTTGTGGGGAGGAAATAGGAGGTAAAGAAGAGAGAGAAAGACAGAGCTAATCGTTGTGGGGAGGAGATAGGAGGTAAAGAAGAGGGGGAGAGGGAGAGGTAGGAGAGAGAGAGAGAGGGTGGGGGGGCAGAGACAAGAGAGAGAGAGGAGAGGGAGAGAAGAAGACAGAGGTAATCGTGTGGAGAGGAGATAGGAGGTAAAGAAGAAGGGGAGGAAGGAGTGATATGAGAGAGGAGGGAGAGAGAGAAAGACAGAGCTAATTGTGTGGGGAGGAGATAGGAGGTAAAGAAGAGGGGGAGAGGGAGAGATAGGAGAGAGAGAGAGGGTGGGGGGCAGAGACAAGAGAGAGGAGAGGGAGAGAAGAAGACAGAGCTAATCGTGTGGAGAGGAGATAGGAGGTAAGGAAGAGGGGGAGGAAGGAGAGATAAGAGAGAGGAGGGAGAGAGAGAAAGACAGAGCTAATTGTGTGGGGAGGAGATAGGAGGTAAAGAAGAGGGAGAGATAGGAGAGAGAGAGGGTGGGGGGGGCAGAGACAAGAGAGAGAGAGGAGGGAGAGAGAAGAAGACAGAGCTAATCGTTGTGGGGAGGAAATAGGAGGTAAAGAAGAGGGGGAGAGGTAGGAGAGAGCGAGAGGGTGGGGGGGCAGAGACGAGAGAGAGAGGAGAGGGAGAGAAGAAGACAGAGCTAATCGTGTGGGGAGGAGATAGGAGGTAAAGAAGAAGGGGAGGAAGGAATGATATGAGAGAGGAGGGAGAGAAGAACACAGAGCTAATCGTGTGGAGAGGAGATAGGAGGTAAAGAAGAGGGGGAGAGGGAGAGATAGGAGAGAGAGAGAGAGGGTGGGGGGGCAGAGACAAGAGAGAGAGAGGAGGGAGAGAGAAGAAGACAGAGCTAATCATGTGGAGAGGAGATAGTAGGGAAAGAAGAGCGGGAGGAAGGAGAGATAAGAGAGAGGAGAGAGAGAGAGAAAGACAGAGCTAATCGTGTGGGGAGGAGATAGGAGGTAAAGAAGAGGGGGAGGAAGGAGAGATAAGGGGGGCAGAGACAAGAGAGAGAGAGGAGAGGGAGAGAAGAACACAGAGCTAATCGTGTGGAGAGGAGATAGGAGGTAAAGAAGAGGGGGAGAGGAAGAGATAGGGGAGAGAGAGAGGGTGGGGGGGCAGAGACAAGAGAGAGAGAGGAGGGAGAGAGAAGAAGACAGAGCTAATCATGTGGAGAGGAGATAGTAGGGAAAGAAGAGTGGGAGGAAGGAGAGATAAGACAGAGAGGGGAGGTAGAGACAAGAGAAAGAGAGGGGAGAGAGAGAAAGACAGAGCTAATCGTGTAGAGAGGATATAGGAGGGAAAGAAGAGGGGGAGAGAGAGGGAGAGAGAGTGAAGGTTGGGGGGAGATCAAGGGAGAAAGAAAGAGAGAGAATTGTGTGGAGAGAACATAGGAAAAAAGCAGGTGAGAGAGAGGAGAGATAAAAGAAAGAGACAGAGACAGGGAAGAGAGAGAAAGAAAGAAGGACAGAGTGAGAGAAAGAAATATGTATATATAGAAAGGCGGGAATAAGAAAGAGAGAATTGTGTAGAGAGGAGATGGGAAAAAAGAAGCAGGGGAGAGGGAGAAGAGATAAAAGAGAGAGCGAGAGAGAGAGAGATGGGGCAGAGAGACAAAAAGAGAAGGAGAAAGCAGGAGAAAGAAATATGTACATATAGAGAGAGGGGGAAGTATGAAAGAGAGATAATCGTGTGGAGAGGAGATGGGAGGGGAAGAAAAGGGGGAGAGGGAGAGATAGAGAATAAGGGTTGGAGGAGATCAAGTAAGAGAAAGAAAGAGAAAATCATGTGGGGAGGAGATAGGAAAAATGAAGCAGGGGAGAGGGAGGAGAGATAAAAGAAAGAGAGAGAGACAGAGATGAGGCAGAGAGAGAAAGAGAGAAGGAGAGCGTGAGAGAAAGAAATATGTATATGTAGAGAGAGAGGAGTAAGAAAGAGAGAATCGTGTGGAGAGGAGATAGGGAAAGAAGAGGGGGAGAGGAAGAGATAGAGAGTGAGGATTGGGGGAGATCAAGTAAGAGAGAGGAAGAGAGAATCATGTGGAGAGAAGATAGGAAAAAAAGAAGAAGCAGAGCGGGAGGAGAGATAAAAGAAGAAGAGAGAGAGACAGATGGGGAAGAGAGAGAAGGAGAGCGCGAGAGAAAGAAATGTGTATATATAGAGAGAGGGGGGAGTAAGAAAGAGAGAGAATCGTGTGGAGAGGAGATGGGAACAAAACAAAAGGGGGAGAGGGAAGGGAGATAAGAGAAAGAGAAAGTTAGAAAGAGAAAAGAGAAAGAGAGTGTCTAAGACCTCCATGCCACTTAAGCAGCCATTTAAAGCCTCTTTCAAACTGCAGATTGCCAATTGTAACTTAATATAAAAATATATAAAACGTCCAATCAGAGCGTTTGTGGAGGATAATGCAGGTGATGAGGGAGTCCAGTGTGGCCTTTGTATAATTATGAACGAGTTTAAAAACAGCACTGTGGAAATGTCTTTACTCTAATGTTATGATTATGCCTTATGAACGACATACGCAGTGGAAAAGCTACATTTGCTTTGTTTTTTTTAGTAACTCCATTCATTTAAGCAGGGCTGGGATTGGCACAAAGATAAAATCGAGTGTTCACCACCTGCTTGTCTTCATGAAGATGGTATTGCTTTGCCTGGAATGTCCCACAGTATGGCTTTACACTTGTCTATCTCCACAGAGTCAAACAAATGATACCACCAGGCCAAGCTACAGGTCAGACCCATTCACAATAAAAATAAAAACACCTGTAATTGAAAAAATGCTGGAGAGATATAACCGTGGAACATTCCAGAAAACGCAATACATTCTCCAAGGAGACAAACCGGTGGGAAACACGAATCTCCATCCCATTAAAAAACCATCTGCGCCGGTCCTTTACCTCAGCACAACGTGACGTATCGGCCGACATCCCCGCAAAGCCTATTACACAACACGACTTGGAGCTATGACGGCAACCCAGAAGACGTCTCACTCTGCGGTGCATTAATATTTGAGGTAAATTGGTGACGTTGGCTGCTTCTGCTTTAGCGAGAGGAGCAGTTGGAGCGAACAGAATGCCCGTCACGTCACACCCTCCCTGGAGTTCTCCATTTGGGATGAGTCACAGACAAATCAATAGCAGACGCAGGGCCAGACACGGGAGCTGACATTTAGACAGAGGTAAATATGCTGTTTTTCCGTTAAGGTGCCGTGTCTTTGCTATAAATCAGTATTGACGGGCCTGTTTGGGTGTGACAACTATCGAGACCAATAGTAGACTGCAAAGTGAACAGTTATGTTAGATAGAAAAGTGTAATTCATTTTCATCCATTTAAACCCTGCAATCACTTTAAGACAGAAACTGGTTTGCCCAAAATGCAAAACCCTGAGCCATAAAAACAGCAATGTGCTTCATTCAGTGTAGTGAAGACTGCAGTGAGCGTTATATTGGAGAAACAAAACAGCCACTCCGTAACAGAATGTACTAACGCCATCGTAAGAGCAGCTCGGGACCCCAATCTGCAATACATCTCCATCTCAGAGCTACTAACCACTCCTTCGAAGACAGTGAAGTACAGGAAATACAAGAAAATAAATAGTTTAATGATGCTATTTTGTTAGGAAAGACATCTTTGAACAGGAATGGGAGCCTTAGACATTAATCTATCTCTTATTTATAACTCCATCCTCAGACCTAAATCAAAACATGGAAAACAGTGCTAGCCAGAATGCTAATAGGAGTGAGATCACCCATTAGGGGCCTGAACGGTTATGCAAAAATATGACTCAGGCACAGTTCACACTTAGTTCAGTAGACCTAGCTAACAAACAGAAACTGTAAACAAATCTTCAGACAGACATAAGGCAGCGTCCACCAGCGATTGGAGTCGCTTGGATGAGCAGCGAATCGTCTTCAACATCGTCTCTAAAACTTTTGCCCAATTGACCTTTAATTTAAATAGCATTAAGGTGTAAGCAATCTCTGCATTTGACCTGCATTTGATCCTTCTCCTAAAGCAACCGGTACACCCAAGGACCCAGCTCCAGATTTTACGCTAGGCTTGATCAGAATTAGCTTAGCTGGAGCATTTTACCTTTTTTGCATGTTTTGGGTTGATGGGGGAAACCAGAGTGCCCAGAGGAAACCCACCCAGACGCAGGAAGAAATGCAAACTCGGCACAGAAAGACCCAGGAGTCGAAGCTCAAACCTTCTTGCTGTGAGGCGATAGTGCACTCAACCACTGTGCTGCCATAACACGTATTCAGTCATAAAACTAAGACACTGTACTGCATTTTTTTTTTTTTTTATTTCTCATCAACTATCTATTTTGGGCAAATGGTCAGTCCTTCAAATCCCTGCATTCAAACAGTTCCAGCACCTGGCAAAAAAAACTAAATATATCCTACATCGTTTTTCCTTTTAGTCATAAATAATCTACCTTGTTGGACCAAAAAGAAAGTTTCACCTTAAAATGTTTTCAGGCTAGTTCCATTCAACGCGTCTAGCCTGCGTCTCACTCCTGTCTCTCCTTAATGTGCTTTTTGTGCAAGTAGTAAAAGCCTGCTCTCACGCCCAGGTCATTCATCAAACATTTACATCATGTGGCGCCTCCTACAACACGGGGGCAGGCGCAGACGCTGAGACAGAGCGGATCTCCGAGAGGACGATCGGGGACAGAGTACGGGCAGGGGCCTGGCCTCACAGTATGCTCATTGTGTTGGTTTCACTAGGTCAGGAGTGCAGCAGCCAGCACACGGTCAGAGAATACAGCCACCCGAAAACATGACCGGGTGGAGAGGAGGGCGAAGGGGGGAAGAGGAGGGCGGAGAGAAAGCAAATTGATGAAAATGCGACAAATGAGATGGGCTTTGTAGATTGTGTGTTAGGGCTGCACAATATACTGGAATTATCTCAATGGCTGCTGTTATGTAGGTAAAAGGGTTATAAGAAGTACCGAAAATAGAAACTAGATACTCATTTGAGCAGGTATCGAAAGTACAAAAGTTACTCACAGGACAGAACCTTTCCTGAATAGCTTTAGAACGATCTTGAGCTGTATCAGAAAAAGTATAAGACACATAGACTAGTACACGCCCATGGACCACTATGGAACGTACCTGGACGACTGAAGGATTACACAGATATAAAACCATATGGTGATACAAAGTACTACGATTTAAGGTTGAAATTTACATTCTATTGTCTGAAGAAAGAGTGTAATGGGTTGAGCGGTATTGAGTATCAAGTCTATACCTTAGTATCGCAATCGAGTTTGAAATTTTAGTATCGTGACAACATTAGTAGTTAATAGAACGTCCACTGCAAAGAACTAAATGCGGACGGGAAGGGGCGTTACCTTCGACAGCCTCGCTCTGGATTGACTCTTTGGTTGCTACGATACTCGATATATACAATACTATAACTGTTAGCCTCGACGAGCTTCATTTAACTGGTGGCGAACGCTATGGGTGACGTTATACTCCCTTGGTCAACTTCTTTATACAGTCTACGATCTGTATTGGGGCAAAATATTTCTTTAAGGTGGGATTTAACACCAAAAACTCCGCCCACAAACACATTTCAAATAGAGCTGCTAAACTGGGCTTTACCTGGAGGACTAAAGAATATAAGGAGGAGGGAGGTCATACGGTTTTGACCACTAAAAGACTAGAATAAAATAAGATATGCCTTTATTAGTCCCACAGTGGGGAAATTCCAGTATTGCACCGCATAGTTCAAGAAAAGCAGGAAAATGGTAACATGCAATAAAACAAGATAATAGATAATAGCTTAAAATAAATTAAAAATAGACTTAAAAAAATAAACTAAAAACAGACTCTAATGTCACACACTGTTTCGATGGAGCAAAATATAAAATACCAAAAAAAAAAACAGTGACTTCAGTAGATTTACATGGTATTCAGTATAGAAACAGAAGACATTACTATATTTAAACCCTATATATACAAAAATGGTGACTTAGTGTTTACTTCCACTTTAAAATATGGCAAAACATTGGGTACATGCAGTAACTTTATGATGGAATTAAAAGCGTTCACTAAAATACTTTTTTTTTTTTAACAGGTAAGATGATGCAGCCAGTACATAACCAGTACTATCCAACCTAAAAGTGGGTTAGTCCAAATGGGTTGAAAAAGTGAACTAAACTTTATTCCCCGGGTGGACGTCAGCGGTAATCCATCTTGTAATTAGGCCAGAAAAACCCAGGACACCGTCTGTGGTCTCGTCTGCTCACGTCAAACACATTTTTCAACAAAGACACAGAAAGAGCTACAAAATGCTCTGCAAAATGATCGTAATGCAGTGTAAAGAAATAATACTACACTTATTTAGACTGTGTGCATGGCTCGTCTTGTGATGGTCGAAGTTTAGTCTTTGTTTGTCTTTGATTAATCCCAGTGGTGGAAGAAGTGCTCAATTTTGTTACGTAATATACTCAAGTAAAAGACTATCACATGAAAAATTCTAATTAAGTAGAAGTATTAAAGTACCAGTACTTAAAGAGTAAAAAGTAAACGTATTTTACATCGAGTTTGAAATCTAATAAAGCTTCAAAGTGTGATTTTGATACAGTTTTGTGCAGAATTTTGTTCAACAGAAACAATTGAATAGACTGTTTTGGTGTTTTGTTTTTTTTTGTTTTTTTTGTTTTGTTTTTTTTTTTTTTGGGGGGGGGGGGCTGTTTTTATCTGTATTTATTGTTATTTTTATTTATTTTATTTATTTATTTTTTCTTAAATTCGGAACATGTTAAAAATAACCCCCGTCCTTTTCAGCAGGTCTCAAACGATAATTTTCCTTTGTTACATTTCACCACTGATATTATATAAATACTTATTTTGAAGTACTCGAGTGACATGGTATATAAAAGATATACTCTGTAACTTTTCTGTTGAGGTGCCTATAACCTTGTCTGCATAAACATGTTATTACAAAGCTTAGAATACTCCACAGTACAGCATTAATCTAAACAATATCACATTTATTCAGTTTGGTTGTTTTTATTCCAACGTATACCTTGACAAAATGCATTCTTACTGTGAGCAGATTAGCTTCGCCTCTCCACATATCTGACTTGTAACTTTGCCTCATGATCACCTGTTTGTCTCAGTGGAGAAAGATAAGTTTAATGCAATACTGTGGAACATTCTAGGCAACACAATAGCAGGTGGCAGACCATTAAAATAATAAAAAATGAGCCGTATCAAAGTGCTCTAGTTATCAATTTGTCAAATATCACATGGTTTCTCATCACATTTGTGCCCTGTGCCTGATCATTAATTACTCGTAACATATGAACCAGCAAATAATGAAAATTAATGAAAGAACCACCTGGCGCTCGTTAGTACGGGGCTGACATCTCTCGGCTCGCTTAGATTCTCCACGCTCGGTCTAGTCTGGGAGCGTTTCACACACCGCGAGTTGTATTGTTTATGCTGTCAATCACCCGACAGAGGAGACGGAGGAGGAGGAGGAGGAGTGACAGACGTCTAAGGATAGTTCAAGGACAAAGAGGAGACAACATGTCCGCTAATGGCTTTGACCTACAGTTAATAAGCATCATGGTGCTGTTGTGTTCAGGGAAAGTGGGTTAGGGACAATCAAGATGTCAGTCAGTTTATCATAATAGAGAGTGGGTTTTATTGTCGTGGTGTCAATCGTATGAGCTGTAAATATGCGCATTATAAACATATCGGTTCATATATGCTCAACTGTACAACGTTAGAGGCACAGATAGTTTTTAAAAAGTTAAGAAAAGAGTATTCAGTGTGAGCAGTTTTAAATAAATGTCATTCATTTTAATTACTCACCGCTATAATTTCAGTTCTACTATCTGTAATTAGACTGGCCGGCCCCACCCTTGTTATATATATGTGTTGTATTCTCACGTATCACCACTAGATGCTGTCTATGGTACTGTTGTCTGATAATGTGACAGCTTTGGCCTGACAGAAGAAGAAGAAGAGCACAGATGAGTCTGAACAAAGCCCAGGTGAGGAGAGGGGGGAGGCCAGGGGAGGCCAGGTGAGGGGTGAGGGGAGGGAGAAAAGGTCAGGTGAGGGAAGGGGGAAGAGGTTAGGTGAGGGTTGAAGGGAAAGGTCGGGTAAGGGGAGGGGGAAGAGGCCAGATGAGGGTGAGGGGAGGGGGGAAAGGTCAGGTGAGGGGACGGGTAGAGGCCAGGTGAGGGGTGGGGCCAGGTGACGGGAGGAGGCTGCAAATGAGGGGAGAAGGACAAGCCCAGATGAGGGAGGAGGGGCCAGATGAGAGGAGGGAAGAGGGCGCAGATGAGGGGAGGAGGAAGAGACTTGATGGGGGTAGGGGAGAGGGGTTTTACTGTCATGTTCAGGTAAAAAAAACAAAAAAACAATATTTTTGTGTCCCCGTAAAGATATTCAGAAGATAATACATGTTAATAAATGTGTAAAAATTTGTTTAAGTATCAGACTAGTGTGAAATGAAGTAAAGCTACCCACAAATGAAATACCACATTTGAACAACAAAAAATCTTCAAAACAATATTAACAATACTGGCAATATTTCCATAACCTGCTCACCTATTTCCACAGTTACTCCATAAAAGAGACAGGTCCAGCTCATGAAGATGACCAGAGATTAATAAAAATGAAATACCACACAAAGCTTTAGGTTCACTTTGTTTTCAGTGAGCGGTCCTGAACAGGCCGATAAATCACTAGGTTTATGGATATAAGCTATGAGCAGTTTACAGTGGCCATTATGAAAGTCATTTGCAACTGCATCTCATTACAAGCATCGTTTTCTGTGGCAATAGATGTTAAAAATAAAGCACAGTACCCAGTTTTTCTTTCTCATGTAAATTTGTCTTGCCCCAGCACAGATATATTGTGTAAGCAGCTCTTGAGGTCAAAACAAGTCCACTGTGTGCGCTATGCATCTAATTAGTACGCGCTTTACAGTTCGATCAGGAACACACACAGGAAGCGCGGGTTAGCATGCTAGTTGGTATTAGTTTTACCATAAGCCTATCATGATAACAAATTTTGAAGCACAATATATCGCTACAGATTAATAATGCAATAAAAGATAATACTGAAACTACTTCATGCCACTGATAGAATTAAAATAAAGCAGGATAATCCCAGTATTTGATTTTTTTTTAAGAGACAGTATCACTAATAAGCCTGAAGTGCAACAAATAAATGGCAGATTGAACCAATAATTTGCTATAAAAGTTAGTTATTCAACTCTCTATAGCTCAAATCTTACTGTACTGCAACAAAAATACCCAAATTTCCACATTTTTGCAAAGACAATGTACACAAGACAAATACTGGACGATAAATCGATATAGTAATTATCGTGACGGGCCAGTTTACCATCATGGCAAAACGCCGCACTGGTCTAAGACTTGTGAAAACTCATTGCAGTGACTAATTAGGATGTTCAGAATGCATAAGGTAAGTAAGGAACTTTGGACTACTGCAAACTGTTTAAATATAACAAGTTCTCTTCAGTAAAAACAGGTACAGAGCCTTTAATATATCTTCGCAAATATGAGTAAATTTTACAATTTTTAATTAAAATATGTGGGATCTCGAGACATTTTGAAAAGACTGGTGGAACCGCTAATTGCTATTCACCAAGAGAAGTGTTGGCAATTACTTCGCAGATGTTAAAACGTCAGGCAGTGAGTTTTTTTGTCAAACCCAGTTCCAAAAGGATCAGTGTATTATCTGGCCTTGGCGGATATTGAAATGCTGAGTGCTCTCCAAGAATGGGGAAATTATATTTGATTAAGAAACAGGAGAGAATAAATCCAATTTTACCAGTCATGAGCAGCCAGGATTTCAATAACAGAACCATGAGGGACAAGCAGGCATAAAACTCATTCAGTAGCTGGAAAAGACAGGAATTACTACAGCAGTCTTTACTAGAGAAGCTAAATATACGCTACGTTCACTTATGTTCTAATATGATTCATCCTAAATGCTCAAGTTTTCACAGACTCGAGATAAAACTCTTATGCAACAACAGTTCATCCATTTGCTCAAACGTGATTTTCATATCTTAAAAAAGTGTGATACATTTAAACTATTCCTGAACAGAATTTATGTTCCACTGAAATGGTGTTGTTTTTGATTGAGTCATATCGCACATACAATGAAAATCCTGTTATTTCATCCTAATTAACATAATAAACAATAAACATGGCATTTAATGGGCATTAGCGAGAGCCCTATTGATTACATCGTTATCGACAGAGCTGAGAACATTTTCATACAGCGCTTTCCACCTTCAAGTCTCTCAAATCGCTTTACATCAAGGAACTACTCACCCGTTCACACACACATTCATACACCAGTGTACGCAGAAACTGATGACGTTGATGTCGAGAGCGGGATTTGAACTGCCAACCTTTAGATCAGAGGACAAACTACCAATGAAGCTACTTTCGCACAGCCCACTCCCATCATGTGGACTGATACGCGCCTGGAGAAAGTGTCATGTTCTGGACTGAATGAATTGATGGAGACTTCTGGATGATGATTTTAAGCTGCTGAGAGAACTGGATGTGAATGAAGTTGCAGAACGTTTATGATGGTCCACTGATTGTAAAAACAGTTTCTTTGTATGTTTGATTTTATGAACTATAACATCAGCGTGCTCAGGGACTATAGGTGGACATTAGCTCCACTGCTACAACCTGGTACAATGCACCTCTCATGTTAAGGTTAATGTATACTGTGCACTGACCCTGTCTCAATAAATAAATAAACTAAAAAAAAATATAAAAAAATCACAAATGCTAAACCCATAGACCGTATATAAAAATGGACATAGCTAACTTGCTAGCCGCCATGTTCCAAATCGGAAGTAAGCATACACACTCTTCCGGCTCCATCGACTCTGGCTTCAATTCACTTGACATTAAAACATTGTCGCTTCTCTCTGTAATTACTGCAATGAGCCTCCTCATTTTGGTCTTCAAATGTTTGTATTAACCCACTCTACATGATTCTGGTGTTTTTATTTCGCTACTTTGTCTGTAAATCAAGATATGAACACTGATAACAGACAAATCAAGCGCCTTCTTTTCCTGATGTTGCTCCCACTAGCGTTAGCAACGGGTTTGATTGACAGCGTTGCTAAGCGCCCGCTCTCTGCTAAACCAGCGGTGTGGGTGGGAAGGGGCGTTACCTTCAACAGTCTGGCTCCGGATTGGCTATTTGATTGCTATGATACTTACGATCAGAACTTGGCTCAAAATTCGCCCCATAACTGCTAGCCTCGATCAGCTTCATTTGACTGGAACCAAGCTCTATGGGTCACGTTACTCACTTAGTCCACTTCTTTATACAGTCGATGGTTGAATCTGATCATTTTCTACAACTGACATGACTCCAGAATGGGCTATAAAACCATGGAAATCTGCATTTTAACAATATTAATTTTAGCTGCCCCCCATCTGTGTTAAACATTATTGGCCTGTAGAAGGTTATGACGTCATCTGAAGCCCAGCAATATTAATTTCATGAATAGCACAGCCTTAAATTCAAAGCCAATCATACATAAACAGTCCATTTTATTATCCCAAAGTTTGAACTGTGCTCCAGCCAAATTCAACTTTAGTATTTTTTTTAAACAGCTCCTGTAGCTACACAGCATGGATTTCATCATACAAAAACACACAAATCACATGGTCCACAGGGACACAAGATCACTATCTCTGCTCATTTCCTTTTCTTCATCCAAACATGCCTCCCCCTTTTCCCCCTCACTGTACTGTACCTATATATTGTCAACAAACATACTAACCTCTGACCCTGGCAAAATGAAAGTTCAAATCCAATATATTCCTGCATTATAATAATCTTTCAACTGTTACATAATTTGTTAATCTCAATAATGGGGAGATTTCAGGGTTTTTTTACAATAAAATTTGAGCTTTCAGGGTTGAATAAGTAACAAATATGGCTAATTAATGATTCAGTCTGCTATTTGTTTTTGTTTTTTTTTATTTTTACTATGGTTTACTGGGAGTCTCCTGCTGTACTGTTATTGTGTTTCTATATTAGCGTTTATTGCAATATTTTTCTGTAGCTAAATATCAGTTAATCAAAACATAACCAACAATTTCAACTGGTTCTTCCTCTCATTTTTTACCCCCTAATCCATAGATTGCATAACACTCCCTGCTTGCCTAGTGCTGTGCCTAAGTGCAGCAGAGGTAGACTAGGGTAGGGTTGAGTGGGGGATGGGGACTGCGCGATGTAACGTGGGAGGTAAAAATGGATGAAATTGTATTATAGGAATATTAATTGAGTAATGTTACGTAATGGATTGATTTAACTGCAAAATGACAGCTGAAAAATGACGGAACATTTTAATAGAAGCTAGGAACAGGTATTTTTGTGATGTGAAATAAGGTGTTGTGTCCATTTCAGATCACTCATATAGCAAAATTCAATGAGGAAATAGCGCTGGGGGTTAGGTTTTTGTGTCTTTTGCTCGTAGAAAGCTCGAAATTGTATCAAAACAGAAGGTACTAACAACAAGAATATGTCAGACAGCAATCCAAGCACAAGATATGGCCACAAATAGCAAACAATGGGAGCAATATTGCATAACTGTCCTTCAGCTATGGCTTAAAAAAGTGTGCTGTGTGAGTGTGTGTGTGTGTGTGCGTGTGTGTGGTGGAGGGTGGGGGCGATTGTCACACTTCACCTTAAGGTTCAAGAATGAGAAAGGTCAGCTGGGAGCGTGGGGCGAGCGTAACCCGGTGCAGCAAGATGGATTCTCGTGATAGTTCACAAACTCAGCAGAATCCATCTTAAGGTACAGACTTGCCATATTAATCTTACGGGTTAAAAGTCCTGTCAACCGACAACAATCGCATCTTTGGCGTTGAATAATGGCACCGCTTTCTGAAACTATTGTCAAAACATAACCTGACTTCTGTTCATTTGTGTTGGCAGGGAAGACGTTGAAGTTCTTGCCAGGTTTTTGTTTTCCACATGGATTGGTCCAGTAATTAACCAGGTCAACAAATCTGCAATCTGACAACAAAGTCCACCATCGTATTCTGACCTGTCCTAGTTACTCTAAAACGATGATGCTACAAATACGCCCATTATACGCCCATCTGCGTCTTCTACCGCGTCTCCCGAATTCGCCTATATCCGTCTCGTCTTATGCATGATTACGTCTCGCCAGTTCAGTTTTGTTCCAATTACGTTGCTTATATCTGCACCAAACTGTTTCGCGCCTTAGTCACTGTCAGCTTTTAGTTTGCTTGAAGAATCGGAATAATCGGTGTCCTCACAATCCCCCTTCGCGATTACCGTCTCACATAACGCAATGTACAAATTGAGACAGTTCAACTGTTCTCCTCTATGTTTAAGATAACAATGTATTTGAGATAGCTTTCTGTTATGTCACTATTACATCATCTCTACACGACCACATGGCAAACTCTCACACTCCAATCTGTTCCAAAAAATTGACTTTTCCAATTGCGCTGTGCAAAATTCTGCTTTAATCATTTTTATATAACTACGGCAAAATTGGACCAACACACCCATGCCTCAAATGTTCTGTGTTCTTCTTTTTTGTTGACTTTTTATGTGAAGCACTTTGGGCAGTTAAAATTGTATTTAAATGTGCAATATAAATAAAATTGAATTGAATATTTAATCCCTCCACTTTTTTTTTCTCCCCAAACCTCTTAACATTGGAAATAACTCACATTTTCTGCTAATTTTTCATTTTGATTGTGGGATTATTTAGTTAATTTGTTTCAGTGAAGCTATTTTTTCCCCATAATGCAACATGAAACATACTAACTTCTAGTATTTGCACTTTTGGCACTGAAATGCTGCTTTTTGATGAATAGTTAATATGCAAATTTGAGTGACATGAGTGAGTTTGTTCCAGTGAAATGACCTTTATTCCTATAATGCGCCAAAAAAAAAAAAAAAAAAAAAAAAGAATTCCAAAAATTTTCACCACAATCATTGGGAAAATCGTTGGAATTTGGCAAATTTGGCAAAACGAATGACTTCGATTGACTCTACCACAATTTACAACCAAATCTACCAAATTATTAGTACAATTGGCATGGTCATTAGCAATTTTAAAACGAATATCTTTTAATTGGAACCCATGCATAACTACTTTGCTCATCCATGGGTTTCAGAACGATGAAAAATGAAGGCCGTTGCTACAGAGATTAACAATTTAAACCAAAATATGTGTCAAAAAAGTCCTCAAAATGTTGCGTATATACCACGAAGCTGAAACCTAACACAACAACGCCACTTTCTCCCCTTGATTTTTGACCTTGCCTTTCCAAACCTCAAATTTTCACAAGAAAATCCTGAATCATTCTTTACGTTGAGACCAGAACCGTGCCAGCTCCCTTACCACGTATGTGCCACGGTGAACCTCCTCCTCTGCCGAATGCTCTTGTTGACCATGAGCTTGCGGAACAGTCGGGGGGAGCTTCGGGGGGACAGCTTGGGGGACGTGGCGCCCCTTCTGCCCCCCACCACCCCCGGCAACCTGGGCGGCTCCAGCTCCAGGTGCATGTGTTCTTTAAACGTCCGGATGCAGGAGTCCATGTCCATAACGCTCAGCTCATTTGAAGACATCACTCCCCCCTTTTCTCTTTCTTTCTCTCTCGCTTCCTCTCTCTTCTACCCCCAAAACAGCTTCGGAGTGTGTCTTCAGTTGGTTTAATCTCAAGAGTGAATCATGAATGTTGTCTTCAATTTGGTTTGAAATGCGAGGGAAAAATACGCAACCTTTCGTGTCCCCTTTGACAAATCTTCTGTTTAACTCTTACTTTGCATCTTCTTTAGATCTTCCCCCCAACGCCTTAAAAAAAAAAAAAAAAAAAAAGCGAATCTCCCCGGCTCTTATGAAAAATTGAAAAGATCTGAAAACTGCTCTCCGCTTGTCATGCCTCGCTCACATCAACAACTGCTTGACTGACCTCCACCACCTTTTCGTCTTGCTTTTTTTCTTCGTTCTATCTGTCTTTTTTGCTGCTTTATCTTCTCCTCCTCCTCCTCTCCTTCAAGGCACTCCGGGTGTTGCACAGACGAGCTCCCTGCTAAATGTGCTGAAATCTCCGCTCAAAAATTCCCTTACCGGAGCTATAGACGCACGCAGCCCGATGGTTCATTCACAATATACACAAGCAGAGCAGAGCAGGCACGCAGCGAGTCCAAGCCACGCCCCCCTGAGCCGCGATTGGCCGACGGTCGGTGTGACAACAGGCTCTGGGAGGCAGTAACAGGTTTTCACACTGTTTTTATTATTTATTTGAGGGGCTTAAGCAGGGGATTTGTGGTAATGTTGCAGATGATGTGCTAACCTTTGGGTGCGACAGATGAGATGGAGCAGAGGCTAAGTAAGACAGGGCAATTTTCAGGGAGGAAAAACCGTTAAGTGGAAGAATAGAGAAATAAGGCTCTGAAAGACATTTTGGAGCCAGGTATTAAGGAAGTTAAGTACTATAGGGGGAAGTGACTCCAGAAAAGTGCATGACATTTGAAATAGTGGGATAACAATGTTGAAAAAGATTTGACATTTTGCGCAGAAGTTCCATAAAAATCAAAAAGAAAAGAGAAAATACTTAAAGCAGACCTGTTATGCAAAATGTACTTTTCAGAGCCGTGTTATACTGTAGTTTCCGCTCCTCATTTACCCTCTCGAAGTTGTTTTTGGAGTGATTCGTGCATGTTTGAGTTATCTTTAATCACTTATTTTCGAGACATCATCAATTCCCTTACGCCCGCTGCTCTGTACTTCGTTCTCAAGTTTTATTTTCTTAATCGTTGATACGTGTAGAATTCGGCAGCGTCGTGTAGTCATTTTGATACAAATTTCAAAAAACCCTAGCGTGATCTGCAGCTATCCATAAGAGGGACTGACAGCTACACGGCTCTTTGTTAATGATGATGATGATGACGTCTGTTCCCATTGGGCACCGCAGTTTTTTTAAAAAGACAGAAGTAGGTTAAATTGTTTCTTTTATTAAATCGATGAATCCTGCAATTTAAAATGTGCAAATCATAACATAATGATCCACAGGTGTCAACGATTATAACTAGATATATCAAACACAAGCACAATACTGTAGATCTTCTTTAAACATGCACTATGTTACAGGTCCGCCACCTTAGAGATATAATTACTTTGTCTTGAATGTTCCACAGTATAGCATTAAACATAACTATTTTGCATTTATTCAATTACAGTTGTTTATGTTGCATTCTTACTGTTGGCGGTGCTGCTTTTCCACATATATGATCTGAAACTTTGCCTGATTGTATTACTTGCTTCTCTCCGTGTAGGTAGAAGTTTAATGCCTTACTGTGGCGCATTCCAGGCAAAGCAATAACATCTCCATGGCAGCAGGCAGCGAAACCTCTACCACAGCTAATGTAAAAAAGATACATAATACACTGCCTGGCCAAAACAAAAAAGTCGCCATCTGGATTTAACTAAGCAAATAAGTACGAGCTTCCTGCAGTTGGTCAGGTCTAGGTTCAGTAACAGTCTGTGCTCAAAGAATGAGGTCAGCTGACACCTGAATATACTGAATGACCAGGTTATTCCATCAATGGATTTTTTCTTCCCTGATGACACGGGCATATTCCAAGATGACAATGCCAGGATTCATCGGGCTCAAATTGTGAAAGAGTGATTCAGGAGCATGAGACATCATTTTCACACATGGATTGTCCACCACAGAGTCCAGACCTTAACCCCATTGAGAATCTTTGGGATGTTCTGGAGAAGCTTTGTGCAGCGTCAGACTCGACCATCATCAATGCAACATCTTGGTGGAAAATGAATGCAACACTGGATGGAAATAAATCTTGTGACATTGCAGAAACTTATCGTAATCAAATCTAAGTGTGTGACCTTTTTTTTTTTTTTTTTTTACAATTACAGGGTGCTGTGTCATAAAAATGATAACATGATTTTCCTGAAGCCTTGATCATCAAGTACATTTATACAAGCATACTGCCTAAAGCCTCCTGCTGTTTCTGAACATTCACACTTCACTGTGATTGGTTGAATCTTTCTGTCATTCACTCGGGGCATGATTGAGAATGACCAATGATATAATTAGTTTGATCTATTGTTTTTTTAAGATATTTAGCTTCTATTTAGATTCAGTGGCTGCCAATTGCCATTTTCATACTATGGAGTGTTATTATTTTACTGCTTTCAATGCTAAAAAGAACTGTATGTATTAAAAAGTACTAAAATGACAACTGAGCCTCTTTTGCCTGCAGAGCTTTAACCTTCATATAGGGGATTACAGTTGTTACTATTAAGAGCTATGTTTGATTTGAATCTAAATCTTGCATACTGTTCCGATGTATTCACCATTTAAAAAGCGCTGCACATAATATGATTCTTTCACGTGACCATAAGAGCAGTCCGTGTGCCCGTTCGCTCTGAAATGGGAACAACCCAACCATGATATTACCACAGTATGTGGCCACAAGAACAAAGAAATTGATAGACAAGTCATTTCACGTTCACAAAGAGCTCCAGTGTGAGTGGGACACATAAAAGGGGCAGAGGCCTGGAGGTACAGAGAGCCGGACAGACAGGGCAGTGGGAGAATGGCTCTAGGACGCATCTGTTTGGCTGGTGACTCATAGAGGATTTGTGTAAAGGCTTGCCATGTACGCTGCCTCTTTAAAGCTTCTATTTTGGAGCGTGGATAAAGATGAGAACACTCGTAGTAATGGGCTTGTTGTATATGTGGGATTGGTGGGAAGAAATAGCGAGCTGGAAGGTGGCCCGTTTAAGTCATTTTGCGCTGGCCAATGGTGCACGGTAATCCTAGTAACACTGCAAGAGACGCCAGACACATTTAGAGAGCAGTGGTGGAATCTGTCAGGAAATTGATAATAACGCTGGTTGTTTTGGAGATATGAAGATGTTTTAATATTGAGTGAGCGTATTGTCCGTAATCAAAAGTATTTCAAACGAACAGAATGGAAATGTGATCTCCAAA
The DNA here is from genome assembly GCF_009829125.3 of Periophthalmus magnuspinnatus. Lineage (NCBI taxonomy): Eukaryota > Metazoa > Chordata > Actinopteri > Gobiiformes > Gobiidae > Periophthalmus > Periophthalmus magnuspinnatus. The sequence goes on from NC_047129.1 coordinate 27,406,131, forward strand.
CAATGTAAAAAAGCACTGTTGAGTGATATGACAGGGGGAAAAAATCTATATGATGCTAAATTGACTCCTGTGAATTGACTCCGGGTATGTTTCATTTGAAAGAAGAAATGCTAGTTTTAGTATCGCTTTGTATTCAATCTGATTTTTGATACTTTTGACAATATACACTCAAGTAAAAAGCTATATTCAGCACCCAGAGCCAGCATAATAATCCACAACTGTGCAGTCATAACAAAGCAAAAAGCAAACTACTGTCCCCTTTACGCAGCAGCAAACAGCATTTACCAAACGCACAGATGTCAGAACATTACAAACATGAGCGCGCCACATGACAGCGTTTAAAAAAACAGAGGTGAACTGTCAAACAAATATTAGATTAGCTGCAGTTACGATAAGTAGAGCTGTGTCTACTATCGCATTGCTGACGTCTTTTTAGCGATCTCCTCCCGCTGTAGTCGTCCGTTTGTTCTCCCATCACAAAGAGTCACCAAATAACGATATGTATCCATAAACTCTGCGATATACTTCCACATGTGTGCTGAAAACAGTGGGTACTCTACCTCGTGCCAGCGCTAAACCGATAAAATGTCAGGAAAGTCTTTACGGCTGTTTAGCGCTGCTTCTGATTGGTCACTTTTACAGTCAATCTATTTTTTTTAGCCAATCACTGTCGCTAATCCCTTGGTTTGGTCTTGTTTACTTCCCAAAACAAAGGAAAAACCGCGCAGCTCTTCTAGATGAGACGAGATGGAGGAGTCTGACGTGTCACCTGCTGAGACGCACAGCGAAATAACGAGCCCCATTACACTGACAGTAACTATAACGGCGTTACAGATTACTTGATACGAGTAAAAATAACGCCATTAAACTTAAACAGCATTATACCCAACACTGTAAAGAGATATAAACTCTTGATAGTAGAAGACTTGACTATGAGAGTTCTAACACGAGCAGAGTGTTCCCAGTGAGGTGTGGTGACAGGAAGGATCAAGTAGACTGTGATGTCAGAGGTGTGGTATGAAGCTTTGTGTGAGTGAACGACAAGTGAAGTGGATAATGCCAAAAATAAATGAAAGGTCCTAAATTTCTCAAAAAAATACCTGGAGTTGTGTTTTGTTTCATTCACACATGTCTGAGTAACTCTTTATTACTAGTCTCTCTACATCTCCAAAGCTCAAAATTCTGTGTTCCACCTTGTGATGTCATGAAGCAGCAGTTTGGAGTTAACAATGACCTTTGACCTTTTCTTTATTAGAGATAGGCAATTACAGGGTTGAAATTATCCAAATGATTCGAGCGAAGGTGCATGGAGTTTATAAACACAGTGGAGCTCTTCCTGTGTTACCACGTGACATCACAAGGTGGAACAGAGAGTACTTTCGGTTCGAGAGAAGAACTCAGCCTAAATATGCAGGGTTTGTGAGTTAAACATGTGTAAATGAAACAAAACACAACTCCAGGTATGTTTTTAATGAGGAAACATTATAACATAAATCAGAAAATAGCATAATATGGGCTTTTTAAAGGACCTTTTTGCATTTCCCTGCAAGTGTTTTTATTGTTTAAATCTCCTTTAAAACATGCATTCTTACAATAAGCATGCTCACCTCTCAATAGATCTGACCTGTAACTTGGCCAGGTAGCGTGATCTGCTTGTTTCTTTAAAGATAGATAAGGCTATACTGTGGAACATTCTACGCAATAGCATCTCAAGGAAGACAAGCAGGCATTTACACACATTTGAACACCAACATACACTAAGAACAGACCATTGCAATTACTGTATATTTGTTGAAATTCTATCAATAGTGAATATTTTAAGTCCACGAGCATTTCATTTGAGAGAAACTGCTAAGCTAATTCACATCAGACTATCTAAAGGTCTAAACTACTGGGTTAGCGCATTATGTTAACTAAATTAAAATTAAAATTCCCTTTCAGTTGAGATATACCATGCAGCCCTGATGGAAGAGAGCGGGCGATTGAACTATCAACCCTGCAGTTATCAACCCAAGCACTCTACCAGTACCTTCATGATTTATAAACATACATGACAAGTCTACTGTTCCATCACGGTGGTTAAAAATTGAATCCAGATTTCACATTGCATAATAGCTGCAGAAATGGCTTTATGTAACTACCCAAAGTTGGCCCGTTGACCCCGCCCTCACCCCGTCCTTGTGACAGACACGCAGAGACGTACAGGGTTTTTCTTCCAGATGAGCACAAGGGGGGCCAGGGCGAACCCATCACCGTGGCGACATTATGGGATGTGTCAGGTGGGATTGGAAGAGGGTCCGCAGACGATGAACCCTGCACCGCTCTAACCTCCACCAGAAGACGCGACACGAGCTGGAAAGGTTTACTCACATGTTACGGCGCTGTGTTTGATTTTTACTGTCTTAAAAACGTAAAAAACACAACTAGTTCATTTGGCAGTTTGCAGTGGTCCAATGTTATTCCTCACTTGTGTTATACATTCAAAGCATCCTCATTATTCACTTCGATGAGTTTATTTGTAAGCGCTTTTCGTAAAGTTGTTGTTGCAGTAAAGCTAACAATTAGCTTACTAACGCGCACTTCCTGATTATGAGACGTGCGAAACGCTTCATAATTCGATGCAGACAGCACGCAGCAGACATTTTGAGCCCAAGAGCTGCTTATATAATATGTATCTGTATTAGGAGGAACCAATTTTGCTCAAATACATTGGGAAAAATCAGCTATATATGTTATAATGTTGTTTCCTCGTCACAAACAGACCTGGAGTTGTGTTTTTTTTTCATTCGCACATGTTTAACACACAAACCCTGCATATTTAGACTTCTCTCGAAAAGAAAACACTCTGTTCCACCTTGTGATGTCACGTGGTAATACAGGAAGTGCTTCACTGTGTTTTTAAACTCCATACACCTTCACTAGAATAATTTTGATACAATTTCTGCCAAACAAAGTGCCACTTCATGACATCACAAGGTGGAACAGAGCATTTTGAGCTTTGGAGATGTAGACTAGAATAGTATAGGGTTACTCAAACACGTGCGAGAGAAACAAAACACAACTCCAGGTATGTTTTTGAGGCGCTAACAACATTATAACACGGCTTAAAGCTCACAAGAGTCGATTTTGTATAACATAGGACCTTTAAAACTGAACCTACACTAACACAAGGGTATTAATGTTCCTGAGTACAAGTATAAAGATACCATCAGGAGAAATCTCTCAATATAGTACATACAGTCTACAACAACAGGTGAGTCTCTTCCTTCTAAAAGTAATGACAGAGATTTCTTGCAGATGCGCAGCTTGATAATAGGCGCTAATGTTCCCGTTCCTGTTTTTTTCCATCCGATCGGCCTCTCTGCAAATGGATCTATTCTGTGTGAGTGTTGGTGTCTGCGGGTCAGAGCAACACAGGCAGGTAATGGTGAACCCGCTGTACTGGCTTTGCACCGCTGGCCTCTTATTAGCACGTCGTATTAGCACAAAAAGCCCCGCGCACTTGTACCGGAGCGTGATAGAATAAGGCTAGCTCCCAATTCTGTCAGGTGTGCCTTTTAATATCTATTTATAGAGCAAATTTCTGTTGGCATTAATGTGTCCGACTGAATGAGTTTAGACTGTATGCTTAGTCTTTGGCTTTTATGTCAGAGGATTAAAGGGCCTGTACTTCTTTTTTTTTTTTTTTTCATGTATTTGAGCTAAATGTGTCTGTTATTCAAGCAGCTATTGAGGTTAAAATAAGTCGGCTGTCTTTGTCTGCGTCTAATTATAAAGCACTTTGTTGTCTGGGTATCAGGAAGTGTGTAATTAGCATACTACTTGCAAAAGCAAAGTGGTCTTGTCCTAGAACAGAATGATTTTGAGACAGTAAAAATCAGGTAGAGCATCTTAAGAATTGAATCTTTTTCCTGTCACATATTTTGGTGCGTCACATCCACTCAGTCGTGAGTTGACATATTTTTGTAAGTGGGATTTTTGCAGTGCCAAGCTAAAGCCCGAGAGAGAATTTATAAATAGAATAAAGGCAGGGGCACAGGGATTTAGTGCTATTTTCCAAATGTCAGTCGCGTTTCCATTGTGTTCTGTGCTTGTCTCCACTCATGCCGACTTGTTTATATGTTGGCAGTCACATTCCAGAAGATTCCAGGAAAATGTCAGAAATGCGGCATTTAGTATAGGGCAGTTATGTGTATATGGAGCGTTCTACGCTCATGGCGCTCAAAGTTTTCACATCAAGTACCACCTAAGAAGAGATTTGGCTTCTCGAATAGTCAAGTATATAAAAGGACTAGAGCTGGAACAATGGACCAGTTCATGGGGCTCGATTGGAAAAAGGTGGCTTTGCCCTCTCCAGGTGGGTGGTGACTCCTTGTCTCAAATGGAGGAGTTCAAGTATCTCAGGGTCTTGTTCACGAGTGAGGGAATGATGGACACGGTCACTGTATTAGACCGTTGTGGTAAAGAAGGAGCTGAGCTGGAAGGCAAAGCTCTCGATTTACCAGTCAATCTACGTTCTCACCTATGGTCATAAGCCCTGGGTAATGACCAAAAGGACAAAATTGCAGCTACGTGGCTGAATGGCCCTGCGGCTGGGCGCTCCTTTAGAGATAGGGTGAGGAGCTCAGTCACACGGGAAGAGCTCGGAGTAGAGCCGCTGCTCCTACACATTGAGAGGAATCAGTTGAGGTGGCTCGGGTTCAGGATGTCTCCTGGACACGTCCCTACGGAGGTGTTCTGGGCATGTCCCACCAGGAGGAAGCCCCGGGGAAGACCCAGGACACGTCTCTCGGCTGGCCTGGTAACACCTTGGTGTCCCACTGGAGGAGCTGGAGGACGTGTCTGGGATGAGGGAAGTCTGAGAGTCCCTGCTTAGACTGCTGCCCCCGCAACCTCACCCTGGATAAGCGGAAGAAAGTGGATGGATGGAGAGATAAAAGGAATATTCCAGGATTAATCTAGGGCTAAACCAGTGGGACTGCATCATTTCCACTGTACTTCTAAACAAGAAATTATCCAAAGGAAAACAAACAAGTGGATAAGATGAACTCTAAATGAACTAAACCCACAAGACCTGTCCAAGTACATATACCAAGACTGTGTCCGGATGTCTATCCTATTCCCTAACCCCTCAATCACTACACAGCCCTGCACTCCTTAGAGGACTATATAGTGTCCTCATTCACAGAGCGATTCAGACACTCAGCCCACTCTATTCATGTCATGTGACTCTGGTGTTTGGGTGAAAAAAGTCTGCTGAACTCTGCTAAAACTTGATTTCTTTCATAAATAATGATCCGATTCCACTGGCACACAAGGATTAATGGACTAATTACAACCATATATGTTTTTACCAAGCTTGACCTCATCTCACATGAACAGATTGGATTTCTTTTGTGGAAATTATCTCTCTTTTAGCAGCTCGAGCTAAGGGAAGTCTCTAATACTAGAAACTCTACACAGAAACGGTTTATTTAAGAGCGTTTTATTCATAATCAGTGATCATCAGTGAAATAAAACAGCACTCTGCTTTCATTCAGTCATGTTGTGTCCAGTTAAAGACGTTGTTGTTTTTCCAACTCTCGCAATGCACTGTGACCTATATTGACTCATCTAGTGACCACTGATGCCCACTACTTTTCAGGATGCATTGTGGGAAATTTTGAGTGCACTACTTTGTCACCAACTGGACATTTGGACACCGCTAACTAGGGAATAGTGTGGACATTCGGACACAGCGCAAGTAAATTCCATGTACACACTCCGCAGATTCTATGCAATTTTATGATTCATTGTAATTCATTGTGATTCTGAATGAGTTTGTTCAATTACTTGATTTATGAGTTCAGTTTTTCACATTTTTAAGACAGAACTAGTTCATTTTAAACAGTTTGCAGCCGTCACAAGTGAATGCTTATTTACCGTTTCAATTCAAAACATCTTAATTATTCACTGCAATGAGTTTATTTCACAGCTTTCAGAGACCAGTGCCGAATTTTGCAGTAAATCTACCAACAGCTAGCATGCTAACCACACACTTCCTAATAATCTGACAATAAAAAGCACACAGCAGACTAATTTTGTGCTGCTTATACAATGTCTATAAACTGGGGCAAGGCAAATTTTGCTCAAATACATGGGAAAAATACAGGCCCTTTAAGTAGGACACTAGTTTCCTGTTCAGTCAACTGTTGGATCCATCTGGCAGGATCGCACTGTTCTTTCACTCCTCACACACACAAGGATAACCTCTTCAGCCTCTTCAGTCATTTTTGGATCATTTATTGGATGTTTTGATCACTACAATATTGTGAGCCTGAACCACGTCCCTGGGATTCTGCAGTCTGCCAGGCATTACTTGGACTCGGATGAAAAATAATTTATATTCTTGTCAGCTCCTCAACTGCAGCCGTCTCGTCTTTCTAGAGATTTCACAAACGTCAGTCGTATTGAAAGAAACACAGTGGTTTGTAGCTCACTGGTATGTGCCATTCATTTTCCACAACCAGGCAAGACCATTATAGATGACCACTTTGTATGTTATTGTCAGGCTATTGTGAAAACGCCATAGCAACAAACAGCAGCAAATGTGAATTAGCCACAAGTGCATCCTGTTGTCAGTCTCATTGAGCTATTGTAGGAAAGCTTTTTAGATACATTTTTTCCTTTATTTTCATTTTAAAACTCAATCAAATGTCCTAATTATTAAGATTATTGATTTTAAAGGTACAAAATACAACCTTTCTGGGCGTCATCACCTGCGTTTTTGCTAGAATATTGCACAGTATTGCTTTAAAACTGTCTTGCAATTAATTAAACACATTACAAATTACATTCAACTGTGTGCGGGTCTCGCCTCTCCACTGATATGACCAGTAACTTGGCCTGGTGGCGCCACATTTCAGGCAAAGAAATAAAATCTGCCTGGAGACAAGGTTATACTTCACATTTCATTTATTTATTCTGATTAAGTAACTGAGCCCATATTAATTCTGTCTTGAGGGCAGACGATAAAGATGTAAGCTAGTATGCAAATTCTCGTAATTTTAAAGTAAAATAAAAAGTAAAACATACAGTGATCATTCAACGTCCTATTTGTCTCTTATATTTCATGATAACCTATAAATGTGAGTTATATAAACAATACAACAAATGCTACATGTGTTTAGTCGATGGAACTAGTCAATATTGTGCTTGTTTTCTTCCCCAAATATACAGTCATTTGCATAATTTGCTTTTTAAATCAGATGCCCTGCCAGGTGGAACTCTTTATCCAGTTAACAACTATCGACCCATCTGTGGATAGGTCGATAGTGCTCAACAAACAGAACTATACTCATTAAAGCTTACGTTATTGACTCTTGACTATGGATTAACTCTTTTTGCAGCCGTTTCTATGTATTTGGCTTGCATGTTTAAACCAGATGCCCCGCCTGTTGCATTATGTACCCCCTGATGCCAGTATACCTGCTTAACAAACAGAACTATACTCATTAAAGTTTACATTATTGATTCGTGACTATTTTTCCTCTTTATTTTGGGCTGTCCAAACTACGGCCCAGGGGCCAAATGCGGCCCTCAGACCAATGTTTGTTGGCCCTCATCGCTCCTCCTAAACTGGCCCAATTGATCAGGAAGTATTTTTTTACTATAAATTGAAGAGATTCTACATCTATAACCTGAATAACATCAATACAATGTCTCTGTCTTAACCCTTTTTGCAACCATTTCTTTTTATTCGGTTTGCATGTTTAAACCAGATGCCCTGCCACTCACAAACCTTTTTATTTATCCTGTTCACACTATGTACCCCCCGATACTAGCATACCTCAACAAACAAAACAGCATACATTAATGACTCCTGACTATTTTGATGTCTTAATTTTGTTTAGAACTAACCCATTTTGCAACCCTTCCTACAGATTTGTCTCGCATGTTTAAACCAGATGCCCTGCCACTTACAAACCCTTTCTAACATCGCAGTCTCCATTTTGTTCAGACTTTGGCTTATCTCCGACTCGACACGCTTTCAGTCCGAGTCCACAGGGCACGGCGCGCTCACACTATTGTATACATCAGCAGGAAAAATAATTGAGTCCCAAAATAACTCCGTGCTTCCTGCTAGTCTTCCCAAACATTGACGGAGCCATGTAAATACAGAGGGCTGGGAATAGGCAGGAGATGAGATGAGGTTGGGGGTAATGGAAAAACAAGGCAGATACGACGTAATTAGTTCATCATAACAGGGATGGAGCAATATCTGCAAAACTGTTTCTATTGTAATATTACAGGTCGGGTTTGGGAGTCTGGTATAACGAAATTATGGAAATATACTTTAATAGCAGCTACAGATACCATAATGCAAATGGCTACTGGTCCAATTTACTCAGGTCACTTTACTTTATACTGCGCTGTAGATAGCCATAGTTATAGCCAGTTATTGTACAAATTCATGGTGTTTAGAATGATGAAAATTTAGGACCGTTGGCATAACGATTAACATTTCAAAACAAAATATTATATCTTTTAAATGGTCGACCGTCCTCAAAATGGCACCATATACAGTCAAAACCCAAAGTTTACATTGTACGCAATATAAAACGACAAATAATCTTTTTTTTTTCACTGTTTGACATAAAATCAGACTAAAACTTTCCTGTTTTAGGTCAATCAAGATTAACAAAATTATTTCTATTTGCTAAATGCCACAATAATAAAAGATGGATTTTTTAAAGATGATTTTTCTTTACTTTTTTCAGGGTCATAAGCTTACTATTTCTGTTTCAACTATAACAGGAAGGAAACGCATGAATACTTTGCCATTTTTTCATTGTAGATTGTTACATTATAATTTATCTTAATGTTGATGTTGATCTTATTTTCCTGCTGAACTTTGCGTTGCAACACTGTAATTTTCCCCATTATGAGCCAACTAAAGGTTTTCTTATCTTACCATGATGCATTGGATTCAAGCTAATACAGAGTGGCCCAAAAGTCACTGATAGTTGAAAAAAATTCATAACTCTTTTGTTTCTAAATATTTTTATTTTATTTTTTCAGAGCATTTAGAACGACCCTACTGACATTAATATGAACAAATACAGCACCGAGGAACGAGCCCTCATTGTACAGTGGTACTTTGAGTCACATGGGTCAGATTTACAAACCCAGCGGTGTCACGTCAAAATTTTAATACCAGAGATGCCCCGACCTACTGTTAAAATTTGGTGAGTATAACTTAAGAATTATAGGAGCTATTGAAGATTTAAAAGTGTCAGTGACTTTTGGGCCACCCTGAATGAAGGAAAAAATAGCATTACAATTTCACTATAATGAGCCATGCCAGAATATTGATTGACTTTAAAATTCCACAGCAGCCAATTTCCAATTTTGGCCAAATCTAACAATTTTTACCCAAATTAAAGGTGATACAGCACTTTTAATGTTTTCTAGTGAAGAGCCTGCCACCTGATGTTCCCCAATATGGTATAAACCTATCTATCTCCATGGAAACGAGCGAGCGATGCCAATACACCAAGGTACAGATCAGTTCTGGGGAGAGGAAACTCCACACATAGAAAAAAAAACAAAAAACGCGTGTATCTCATCGTAATTAAATAAATGCAAGATGAATACATGTTTAATGCCATACTGCGGAACACTCCAGGCAAAGCAGCAGAACCTCCACCAGAAAAGTTACATAGTGAATCATTAAAACCAACTGATAACCTAATTAGAGCATTAGGGCATTGGGGATGTTGCTGAATGCGTTAGTTTAGTTTGGTTGATGTTTCAGTTATTAGTGACATTACATATAGCCATAAGGGAGGTATGGGTTTGAAATAGGGTCCACTGCACCAGGGCGGGTCACATGACAGGTCACATGACACACACCTCACCTTCGGCACAGTCTGCGAGGGCCAGAGCGCCATCTACTGCCACCAATCAAACCACTGCCAACAGAAAAACCACAGTTTAAACACATTATTTCAGTTTGTTTTAATGCTATTTCAAAATATGTTGTTTTATTTTTGTTTTTTGTGCATGACACCAGCAGATGGAGTAACGGAGAGCGAAATGTAGTTAGATTTTATAACCGCACACCACAAAATGAGCAGATTAACAACTGTATTTTTGTCAATCTCCATCACAATTAAAGCTGCATTATGTAACTTTTCTGCGGGAGGGTTTGCCACTTGCTTGTCTCTATGGTTGTGACATAACTGCTTTGTCGAGAATGTTCCACAGAATGGCATTAAACACATCTCCACTCAAACAAGAAGTGTAACCTACAAAGCCAAGTTACAGGTCAGGTCTGTGGAAAGGCGGTACACAGACAAGGTTTCAAGGTATCTTTTGAGCAATAGAATCTGTTATGGAATAAATGCTAGATTGATAGGTTAAATGCCATATTATGAAACATTCCACACACAGCAATAACTCCATGGAGACAGCAGGTGGCAGACTTTGTGCGTGAAAAGTTACATAGTGCATCTTTAAACGTCCTATATTACCCAAAAATTGACTCTTGTGAGCTTTAAACCGTGTTATAATATTGTTACCTCCTCAAAAACACACCTGGAGTCGTGTTTTGTTTCATTCACACATGTTTGAGTAACCCATGATTATTGGACTGTCGCATTCCCAAAACCTCAAAACGCTCTGTTCCATCTTGTGATGTCATGAAGCGGTAGTTTTCATCTTAACAGCTATTTTTTTGCTTTTTGTTCAGTACAGATTGACAATTCCAGGGCTGAAATGATCCAAATGATTCTAGTGAAGGCGCGTCGAGCTTAAAAACACAGTACAGCACTTCCTGTATTACCACATGATGACATCACGAGGTGGAACAGAGTGCTTTCTATTTGAGACAAGAACTCGGTCTAAATAAGCAGGATTTGTGTGTTAAGCATGTGTGAATGAAACAAAACACAACTCTGGGTATGTTTTTGACAAGGAAACAGCATTATACCGTTACATAAATCAAAAAACAGAGTAATATGTGCCCTTTAACCACTACAGGACTAAATTACATAAAAAACACCCAACACTGCTGCATCTAAATATTCATAAGAACTTTTAAAAATGTAAATATTATATACATTACACAGCATTGCAAACACATATATTTTTCTCAATGGACATAGTGCCATTACAAAAGCTTAAAAGGAGTGTGTACACTGCCCTCTACTGGCCACTACTGACACTGCAACAACTTGGATTATGAGAATGAATATGTTACATTACAAAATACAAAACAGCAAGTGTCCCGGTGTTGTTAAATGCACCCACATGTTTTATAAGAATGGTTTATTTCAGTCTATGACCTATTTGGACTGATAAACAAGTGAAGTAAAAGTGTACAGTATTTGAAGTACCTGACACTGGCTCCTTGTGTTACTGTGTAAGAAACAGTTCATGTATTATTCAGATGAGACAGTGTAACTTAAGATGACACGCACCTGTAAATTCAACAACGTGGCGGCATGTGTAATGTCCTAACAACTTATATATTACTTGCTTTGAGATAAAATGAAAATAATCCATGGGTTTCAGAATAATATAATGGGAAATTAGAAGCATTACCATAGCGGAAAACTATTTAAATATCTTTCGAATGGGAAAAAGTCCTCAAAATGTTGCATATAACAGTAAGCTGAAACCGTTTGGATGAGCTAACCCAGAAGCTGAAAATCTATTTGTATAAGTACTAAGTAAACAATAGTATTTTCAGAGATTGTAACTTTAGTAACAATAAAATGTTGCCTCCACAGTTTGAAGTACGATAAGAAAATATAGACGATAAACGATCATATTAAAAACCATTATGCCAACCCTGAAGCAAAAAAATATAAAAAAATACAAAAAAAATTCTATATGTAAAGTATTTTTAATAAACATGCGCTACTATGAATAAATGAAACACTTAATGAGTAATAGAAGTTATTTATTTAACCCTCTACAGCTCAAATCTTCAGAAAAGTACAAAGAAAAAGTACAAACGCTAAATATTGACCCACAAAAATGATTGTTCCAGCTCTCATGTACTGATCCATAAGTCGATATACAGTAGCATTTATCGTGACAGGCCTCCTGAGTAATAAATTGTATTTAAAAATATAAATATGTTTTGGACTGTGTCAGAACAGAGAAATGAAGTTATCCAAAGTTTATAAGTATAGAAATAGACATGTACCAATTTCTGTGTTTGATATATCTACTTTTTTACATACAAAATACGCTGTACTATTTGCTTCTCTATAAATATAAAAATTGGCAATATATTTCTGAGTGCCAACAATAATTAAGGGGCCCACATTATACTATTTTCTCATCTAATGTTGTTTTTCCTCATTAAAAATACATCTGGGGTTGTGTTTTGTCTCATTCACAAAAGTTTAACACACAAACCCTGCATCTTTTGCCTGTGTTCTTCTCTCAGACAGAAAATACTCCACTTTGTGATGTCATGTGGTAATACAGGAAGTGCTTCACTGTGGACTTGTTCCTAGTCAAATGATATTGTATTTATATTCAAATTACCTGCTTTTCTTGAACCACGCTGTACTGAAAGTGATCGATTTAATATATATCATTTTCTATTCAGGATTTAAAGCATTTTCTTTTGTATTTGCTACTATGCCAACCAAAACTCAGCCGATATACCAAAAGGTTAGAGGTCAAGTCTTACCTCTTCCACAAATCACCAATTTTCCGACTCAAAAAACACGTCATAATCTCAGTATTTAAAATTTCACAACAAACATACAGATTTTCACCACTCACCATTCTGGATCCACAGGTGTGATGTCGATGCGGGGAGGGGCTCCGAAGGGCAGGGAAGTGGGCCGGGTCATGACCTCATCATCTGGTGTACGCGACCTTTCACCCTGGCGCCATGACAACGGGGGCAGCTGCAGGTTGCCGGAGAAACGGCGTCGCCCTCTGCGCAGGTCCACTCCCAGCGTGCAGGACGGGGCGGTAAAAGACTCGCTGAGGGAGCAGTCGGATGGGTCCTTGTCCTGAACACAGTCGAGATGACAAGATGAATGTTAAAGGGTCTTTACTAGAAATCGACTACTATATTTTTTTTCATGGCCGATGCTGATACGATTGTTTATAATTGAGAGAAATCGATGTCTGATAATCTCTACTGATATATTTGAGCCTATATGTAGGGCCGGTTTGGATTATTTCCCCCAAATTTTGTTACAAACTCACCCAAAGCCCTTTTTTTTTCACCACAAACATATAGAAGAGCTGTGTAGTCATGTTTAGTGCAGATATCTCTAAGCAGTGTTCAAATAGAGCATTATGTGTATTCTTTAAGCAGCAGGTCGGCCAAAGCACAATACTGACCTCTGCTGGAGATTTAAAGCCGACAGTTGATACGTTGAAGTGCAAATATTGGCCATATCAGTCTATCTCTAGTCTGTGCCTGATTTTCATTTATTTTCATCAAGATCAATCCTCTTTACATCCTGCATTGTATGATTAAAAACTGCTAAATAAGAAAAACAGATAGCATTTTCTGAGGTAATGATTAATACAGAAACTACTTACAGGGTCACCTTTTTTGTCCAATCTGGCACGTTCCTAAGAATCATGGGAAATCAACTGCCTGACACTATCCCAGACAGTTGATTCTCAGTCATTGTGCGCTTGCAAGAGTGACAAAAAAGTAAAAAGTAAGGAGAGATCAGAGAACTATGAGGAAATAACTGCATGATACTATCCCAGACAGTTGTTTCTGTGTCATGGTGCAATATCACAGCAGCAGAAAGGACTAAGTGGACAGAGTTAAAAGGTAGAGACTCTTTAATTCATGTAGCAGAGTCACAATATAATCCCAAAAACCTAAATTATTCGGGTTCACTATGGAACTTTACTGGTAGAAAGTCCAGCACTTGCTTCTCCAGAGAGGTGTTATTACAGAATATGACATGGAACTTATATCTGCATTCATTTCAGGCAAAGAAACAGCATCTCCAGGTCACAGAGATGAAAAAAATAAAACTATTTAATACTCAATGTCACATTTAACAACTAGTGAACACATTATGAAATCAGTGGAGGAATGTAACAAAGTAAAAGTAGTAAAGTACTGTGATTAAGTGTAAATTTTAGGTATCCGTACTTTACGTCACTACATTTTAGAGAAGGAATTGTATTTTGTACTCTATACTTATGAACAACACTGAAGTTTTGTTGCTTTTTTTTTTTGAGCAAACAAAAATATACAAATAAAACCTTTTACTTATTTTTTTTGTTTTGTTTTTTGCTGTGGTATCTGTACTTATAATTAAGTTACCAATCTGAGTAATTCCTCCACCGCTGTATGAAATGTAGTACTTGACAGTCAGATAAATAAATGATATATTGCTTTTGTGCCATTCACTTTTTGTCCACTAAGGGGTGCCATAGACTTTTCTTCTCAGCCTCTGTTGCCTCCGCTCAGTCGCTTTTCAAACATTACACCAGTACAAAATCAACACAAGTGCATCTCATACTAGGGCTGACGTGTCCCCTTGATCGGTTAGTCGACTAATCTCTCAAAACTATTCCGTATTTCTATGTATCTGGCCTGAACTGCACTCTGCAAGACTACATCTGCGGGCCATTCATTCAGAAACAACTATTTACACAGAAAACAACCTTAAAAGTTACATAGTGAAGCTTTTAAGGTCCTATATTACGTAAAACTTACTATTGTGAGCTTTAAGGCATGTTAGCTAATCAAAAACATGCCTGGAGTCGTGTTTTGTTTCATTTACATGTTTGCGTAACACTTTATTATTAGTCTGTACATCTCCAAAGCTCAAAATGCTCTGTTCCACCTTGTGATGTCATGAAGTGGTAGTTTTCAAGTTAACAGCTGCCTTTTGTTAAGTAGAGATGAGCAATTCCAGGGCTGAAATTATCCAAATGACTCCAGTGAAGGTGTATGGAGTTTAAAAACACAGTGGAGCACTTCCTGTATTACCACATGATGACATCACAAGGTGGAACAGAGTGTTTTTTTTAGTTTGAGAGAAGAACTCAGCCTAAATATGCAGCATTTGTGTGTTTGTGATGGGGAAACAACATGATAACACAGATCAGAAAACAGCATATAATGGGCCCTTTACACTGAGTACTGTGTTTTGTTTCTGCTCCTCCGATGACTCCTCCCTCACCGCGTCTCCTCCGCCTCGTTAGTGCCTTCGTTAGTCGTATTAGGGAGTACGAGGCTGATTACAAGCCATAAATAGGTTTGTTCACTCCTCAGCTGCACATGCAATTTACATACAAATCTGAAGAGCACTATCGAGCCTAACGAGCGCTCGAGCGACGAGAGCTAATCAAGGTAACACGTGTTAGCATGCACGGCTCGCAGGAAACAGGAGAGGACGGCTGCGAGATTAATCACAATCAGAATCGAAATCATAATTTGGGTGGACGCAATTAGCAAACCACAAAGTGACATAATTTCCTCCACAAACAACAAAATATCTCATGAAAACTGTTAACCCTGTAGTTTAAATCTGTACGAATGTTTTCCGAAATGTGTTTCTTGTGTTAGTTTTATTTCAAAGTTTAAATGCATCTAGAAGAACTGACAAAATTGATGAAATATGAACATTATACGAATCATTAAAACACATATCGCAATCTAATCACAATCGCAAAGCTTGTTAGACAAAATGTAATTCGATATTGTCCCAAATCTTTCAGGCTTATAATAGGGATGTCATGGTATTGGTGCAAAACTGCCTCGATATCATCAAAAACGGTAAAAAGTCACATTTTAAATAGCACTTTTCCACCTTCAAGACACTCAAAGTACTTTACATCAAGGACCCACTCACCCACTAGTGTTCGCAGACACTAGGGGCGAGGTGGGTAAAGTGTCTTGCCCAAGGACGCAACGACACCATTCACCTGTACTCGACTAGTCAAGTTGTTGTTCGATTAGTCAACTATAAAGGAGGACGTGACAAAAGCTCTCAAAACTACTAAACATCTCTGTGTATTTGACCCAAACTGCACTCAAAACACTACACCGAATCAAAATTGGTCCTACGTATCGGACCAAAAATATCGGCAGGGCTAATCGACCACTGATTGCTCTAGATTCTAAACAATTGATATCGGCATCAGCCACGAAAAAACCCATATCTGTCGATCTCTACAAGAAATACCAAATGTTTAGCTCAGTCACTCACAAACGTCTCATTTCTGCTCTTTTTTTTGCACTCATTACTCGATTAATACATATTTACAACTAAGACACTAACTGATTAATCGACTAAACGACTAAGCCACTACAGCTCTACTGATTTGAGACATACTGCAACGAGCTAAATAAGCCGTAAATGACAAATCTAATCTTTGCTATAGTTACACCTAGGCCTGAAACAACAATAAACAGAATCTAATTACAATTTAAATGGACGTAATTACCAGACCTATTATGCAAAATGGATTTTTCAGAGCTTTTAAGCATGTTCTATTTGTTTCCTCTCACCATTTACTCTCTCAAAGTTGTATTTGGAGTGACTCGTGCATGTTTGACTAATCTTTAATCACTTATTTTCAACATGCGATATTGTCAATCAATCCAAACAACTGCCATGACAATAAAAGACTAAAAGACTACACCTTTATTCTGTAAATTAAAGGACATACTGTATATTGCGCTACTTTTTGTTGTTATTCTAATATTATTTCTTCATCAAAAACAGACCTGGAGTTGTGTTTTGTTTCATTCACACACTTTTAACACACAATTTCTGCATATTTAGGCTTCTTAGTTCTTCTTTCAAATGGAAACCACTTTGTTCCAGTTTGTGATGTCATGTGGTGATACAGGAAGTGCTCACATTTTTAAACTCTATACACCTTCATTACAATCATTTGGATCATTTCAGCCCTGGAATTGCCTATTTTTACTGAACAAATGATAAAAAAGTAGCTGTTTTGAGATGTAGACAGACTAATAATCCAGAATCACTCCAACATAAGTGGGTGAAACAAAACAAAACTCCAAGTATGTTTTAGATGAGGTAACAACATTATAACATGGTTTAAAGTCCATTTTACATAATAGCACTTTCAAACTGCCAGAAAAATGTCCTTCCTTGCACATAAATTGTCCCTTGTCAGTGTTGATGACATAAACTGACCCAAAATTGATGTAAAACTATGATAAATTGGGGCGAAAGTAGCTCATTTGGTAGAGCGTTGTGCGTTGATCTGAAAGTTGGCAGTTCAAATCCCGCTCTCGACATAAACATCTTTGGAAGAGCGTTCAGATCCACTGACTCACAGGTTGGCGGTGGTGAGATTCCAGCTCCCACACACTCCTGCTGTCGTTGAGTCCATGGTCGCGACACTTAACCCCACTCGCCCTCAGCGTCTGCGTACACTGGTGTATAAATGTGTGGTCCCTTCATGTAAAACGCTGTATAAAGATTTGACCATTTACCATCAATATTTAGTACTAAACTGAAGTAGTGATTAGAAGAACGTGAAAACCATATGCACTTCAAAGTCCAACTGACACATTTCACAGCTGTTCTCATCCCAGCTGTAAGTGCAAGAATAATTTACACCATCAGCACTTTTTCTTAGATTTCTGTTACTGTAATAACCCCTCTTCCCACAGGGTCCCAGGACGGATCCTCTTGGCTGGGTTCCCTCTCCCACTCACTGCCTCTGCGTACACTCCATTAGCACCAACGGGATGGTGAGGACTGCATGTTGAGACGCGTGTTGGTTATAGGAGGTGTAAAAAGACATAGGCTCGAGATCCAAGCGCTAAACGTAGGAGTAATGACAACACATCAGCTTAACGTGAACCCGCAATAGAATTAGATAATGCCTCTGCAAAGCGACAAGGAGCCCGAAAAGTGTTGAAAATCAGATACTAATTGAAACCTTAGATTGTATTGTATATTAGGAATTTTGAGCGTGAGTATCATAGCAACCAAAGAGCCAATCCAGAGTTAAAAAAAACCTGTTGCTAACACTAGCGGGGGCAACCTCAGGGAAAGAAGGCGACTGATTTGCCTGTTAATAATGTTCATATCTTGAGTTACGGACACAATCGTGAAATAAAAACACCAGGATCATGAGCAGCTGCTTAGAGCCCCATGGCCACCAGAGGGCCCCCAAGAGCACACACATTTGTACTGAAAATAATATAATATGTAAATACTTATACTAGAAACAGTGCTCGGGTGTTTACAGCAGCCTAAATATCCCTCTGTAAAGATTTGCTTTTTATATATATACTAGAAAAACCTGCTGCTTACATTTGTTTCATCTCCCTCGAGGTGAAGCTGAGGCAGCTGAGGTACTTTTGAATGGCTATTTTGCAAGTTCGATTAAAACATTTCAGTGTTTTGGTCATATAAATAGAAATACAAATAGAGAAGGTGATGACAGCGTGTTCATAATGTCGTCAAATGTGAGCCGAGGTACATCCAGAGACAGATTCTGCTTAGGGCCTCATGAAATCTAGGGCCGGCTCTGATCATGAAAGCTGGTTAATATGAACATTTTAAGACCAAAATGACAAGTCTGACAACAGCCGTTACAGAGGCGAGAGTCAATGGAACCAGAAGCGTGCCCATGCTCACATCTTATCTGGGATAGGGCGGCTAGCACTTTAGCTATGTCCCATTTATATAAACAGTCGAATCTAGTCATTTTAGTATCGTGACAACACTACCCCCTTGTTATATTAAAATTGGAGTATCTAACTTTTCTAGTGGAGGGTAAACTGCACCTAAAATAATGACATTTTTATGCTGACAGTAAGAAAAAAAAAAAAATTATTTGACAGTCGGCCACAAAATTCTGACCTTGCACAGAATCTTGGCTCTGACCAATCACAGGCCGAGGGGGGTAGTACTCGGTTACATTTACTTGAGTAACTGTTTAAAGAAGTTGTACCTTTCAAAGTAGATTTTGAACACCATAATTTTACTGCTTGAGTAATATTTAGTTTGATGTAACAGTACTTTTACTTAAGTTAAAGTTTTGGTTACTCTTCTCACTGTGAGGAAGTCTACAAGTGACAAACGCTTTATAACGACTTTATGAAATGATTTGAACATTTGTCTAAATTTTAAAGATTTTGAGCATTATTTAATATTTTGTCTTCCCATTTACATTAACTTTAAATTATAAATCAGATGTTACGCCCTGGTAGATGCTCTTTAAGTTATTCTTACTTGAGTCGTTGTTTTCCAAATACGTTTGTACTTTCTCGGACCACTACTTTGCACTTGTACTTGAGTAATAATATTTTGAAGTAACATTATTCTTACTTGAGTACAATTTTTGGCTATATACGCCGACTCTGGCTCTGATTATAGTTTGGGTGGGGCCAAAGGTGAAGCTTTATCTTAAATCAAAACAAACATGGCGACGTACTTCAGCCAATTTTAGGGAGAATACAGATCCTTGTGTTTTTCAAAGCAGAGAGAAGCGCTTTGTAGATTTGTCAATAGGAAAAGCTGCAATTTCTCTCAGGTAGCAATAATAAAGGTTTGATTTTTCCGCTCGTTATGCTGTTGTGGCACTTCGACCCATCAGCTTGGAGTTTGTGTTTGAACGTTCCGACTGTTTTCAATAGAATTTAAAGAGCCCATATTACGCTATTTTCTCATCTATGTTATAATGTTGTTTCCTCGTCAAAAACGTTGCTTCATTCACACATGTTTAGCACACAAACACTCTGGTCCACCTTGTGATGTCACGCGGTAATACATACAAGTGCTCCAGTGTGTTTTTAAACTCCACACACCTTCACTAGAATCATTTGGATGAATTCAGCCCTGGTGCGGGGAAGCTGGCCCGACGTGCTCAAAGTAGGGGGCAGACTCAGAAAAGTCCCATTTGACAATTTATTTGAAGCACCGTGGTAAACCGTGGACAAAAAAATACATATTTACATAAAAGTTAACTGTGCTCAACTTAACAAAGCATCAGAAAGTAAAAAACTAAGGAGAAAATCCACATGTACCCTGGCTACACTGAACGTCTACGCCATATTCTTCACAGGTGCTTTGGGTATAACATTAGCTCTGTCTCTTGCTCAACTAGCTCTCTGGGCCCAAGTCCCTTAACAAAAGTGTTTAAAAGTAAACTACAAACATTTAAAACATTGAAGCTAAATACATAAGACTTTGAAACAAAAGAAACAAAACAAACTTAAACCAGTTCTCCCCTCCACATGGTCCGGCCCACGACCACACCCAACCCTATAAACATGGCCGACACAGGACACGCCCCCTCTGTGTCTGGACCGTGTGGAGAGTCAGGTAAGTGGATGAGTGTATTGAACTAAATTGACTAAATATAACCAAATAAAATATCTTTAAAGCAACAAGTGTGTTTGATGATTTAATTAAAAGGTGATTTTAAAAGGTAAAGGTAAAAGGTAGCTGCTAAATTAAACTACAGCTTCCACTTTGAGCTTTGGAGATGGAGACAGACTAAGAAACCAGGATTACTACAAAACATGTGTAAATGAAACTGAACACAACTGCAGATGTGTTTTAGGTGAGGCAACAACATTATAAAATGGCCTAAAGCTCACACAAGTCCATTTTACATAACACTTTTAAACTGCCAGAAAAATGTCCTTCTTTGCACGTAAATTGTCCCTGGGATGCCCCTTGGATGGAATTTTCAGAGTTGATGACACAAACTGACACTTAACTGATGTAAAACTATGATAAATAAGGGCAACAGTGGCTCAGATGGTACAGCGTTTATCCACTGATCCGAAAAGTCAAAACCAGCTCTCAACATAAACATCATCAGTAGAGAGGTCAGGAAACAATAAGTTCAGAAATGGAAAAATTACAAGTGTGGTTTAAAAGAAACAAGTTAACATTAAATTTATACAAAACAACTATAATGTTTTTTGGAAATAGGAAGATAGATAATGAAATAAAGGTGTCAGTAGAAGGAACTATTTTAGAGAGAGTACAGCAGAGTAAATATTTGGGGGTAATAATAGATGATAAATTAAACTGGAAGGAACATATTAAATATATTAAAACAAAAGTAGCTAGAAGTATAGCGGTATTATCACGAGCGCGGGAAGTATTAGAGATAAAATCTCTCCAATAATTATACTTTTCTTTTTTTTTTTTTACAAAACAAATATACAACCCTTAGTTATTCTTCAAAAACGAGCAGTTAGAATTGTGCACAAAGTGGGATTTAGGGAGCACACAAATGATTTATTTTCACAGTCTAGATTACTAAAATTTGAGGACTTGTTGGAATACCACACCATGCTTATTATGTTCAAAGCAAGAAATTATCAATTGCCTCCAAACATTCAAAACTTATTTAGTGAGCGAGAAGGGAATCCTTAGAGGAATGGCAAAATTTAGACATGCTAAAGTGCACACTACAAGGAAGAGCTTTTGTGTTTTAGTCTGCGGGGTCAGATTATGGAATGGGCTGAGTGAAGATTTAAGGCAATGTTCAAATATTAGGCAATTTTAAAAACTGTATAAATGTCATATTCTGTCCAGATATAGCAAAAGAAAATCCTAATTAATGGTAGTAGTGGCTATATGTATACTTTTCTGTTGATAGAATGGTTCAGTACTGATGTACAGGAAAGACTATGGTGATTGTGTGATAATAACAAGAACAATGAGAAGAACAAGAATAATGAAAATATAATAATAATAAGAAGAAGAAGAATGAAAATAGAAGAAGAAGAAGACGTTAATACTAAGAAGTAAAGTGAAAGGAAGCTGGATTAAATTTTTGTTCAAAGTTTGAATTAGAAGAAAGGGGTGGGATTAAATAAGTGTACACTTCTTCCCACATCCCTTTTGAGAATGTTC
Organism: Periophthalmus magnuspinnatus; assembly: GCF_009829125.3. Taxonomy (NCBI): domain Eukaryota; kingdom Metazoa; phylum Chordata; class Actinopteri; order Gobiiformes; family Gobiidae; genus Periophthalmus; species Periophthalmus magnuspinnatus. The sequence goes on from NC_047129.1 coordinate 27,427,994, forward strand.
AATGTTTTTTTGGATTTTATTTTATTTTATGGACTGTAATGGACATGTACTACATGATTTATGAACATACTCAAAATAAAATTCATTTCATTTAATTCATTTCAGGTCTACTAACTCGCAGGTTGCCGGTGCGATTCCAGGTCCCACAGATGCTGTTGTTGTGTTCTTGATCAAGACACTTAACCCCCCTCGCCCTCGTCGTGTATGAATATATGTGTGAATGGATGAGTGGCTCCTTGATGTAAAACTCTGTATAAAAATGTGTAATTAGAAGAAAATCAAAACTATATACATTTTAAAGTTCATCTGACACATTTCGCAGCTGTTCTCATCCCAGTTGTAAGTGCAAAAATAATTTACGTGTGTGAATGAATGAAACAAACACAACTCTGGGTATGTTTTTGACGAGGTAACAACATTATAACATGGCTTAACGCTCACAAGAATCAATTTCATATAGATTTAAAACAAAATCTAACATTGTTGTCACATTCTGCTGTTGTTGAAGGCGATTATTAAAAGAAAAATCTATCAACTGTGAAAAATGAATGAAGCGTACTTCCAGACCGGAGAGGTGGGCAGGACTCTTGAGCTCCATTACTCCTACTCATGCTATAATATCAGCCAGCCTTGTCACATCCAGTTTCCTTATAGACAGTGAAACAAATTCAAGGTGCCGCTGATTTTTAGTGTCTTAAAACATAGAAAACTAGTTCATTTTAAACAGCTTGCACGGGTCTAAAGCTATTTCTCGCTTACCTTATACATTCCGAGCACACAAATCCTTCTCTGTTATGCATTTACAAGCGCTTTTCACAACTTTTCAGCAGGCAGAGTGGGATTTTGCTGTCACGGAACACACTTTTCCTGATTATCGGACAGTAAAACATGTTATAACTAAAAGCAGACAGACATATTTTCACCTCAACAGCTGCTCGTACAATATATCTGTACTAGGGCAAGATATATTTTGCTCAAACACACACAAAAATCCATACGCCCTTTAAGAGATTGTCTAATCCCGCTATGGTGCCAGCTCCTGAACGCCTTTATCAATTTACTGGCCTGGTGACAAGGGCCTCATATCGCCAAGGCAACCGTCCAAAACCCATTCACATCGGTATTGGCCTAATTACTTTTCATTTCCTCCGCTGTTGCATCTTATTGTGAGAGCTTTTATAAATGTTTCTTCATCTTCCCGGATACAACGCAATCAAAAATCGCAGTATACACCCAAATATGTGCGTATTAGCAGCACTACTTCATACTACTTTAACTCAAACTCTACAAAATGTCAAAACGGACTATTCAAATTGTGAAACTAAACCATGAATCTACATTAAGAACTGGATAAGACACTTTACTCTACTTCTGTCCTGATGTGAGCTTGCCTAGTGGTCACTCCTGGTACTGCAGCTCCGGCCCAGACACAATTCTCCCAAACAGCGGAAAGTGTTTTTTATGAAATCGTGTCCGGCTGACGGGGCATTGACGTCTTTCAGAAAGGTCGGATTTTGTGGGATTCTATTCTATTTTCACAACATAAACTTTATAACACCCGCCCTTTGCTTTGACCGCTTCTTTGCACTTTTGCCATGTTTTGACCCTGACAAGGCGCAGCTGTGAAGTGAAAATCATGAAGTTCATTGAGAGAAGGCCAAGGGTTCGCCGCGCTGTCGACAAAGCAAAGAGAAGCTACTTTGAGGATTTACTTCTGTTATTTAACCTTTTTTCTTTGCTATAGAGTTCCATACATGTTGCATTATATATTTAGTGTCCTCTGCATGTATAGAAATATAGAAAGTAGTAAAAGTAAAGAGAAAAACACTGAAAAAGAAGGTGTATCCAAACTTTTGACTGGTACTGTACTGTCATTGTAAGTGTACATGCCAGGAAATTGCTTCAGTGATACTACGCGATCAAAAAAATCTCCGTCGACGTCCCTTTAGTCAATCAAAATGAACTGAGTCACGCTATTACCTTGATGATTTTCTTTATGACAGGAAGTGAGAGGGAGAATTGGCAGAGCTGTGAACGCACTGAGCTGACTGACCGAGCTGCAGTGACTCACGAGTTAGAAAATGTTTTTAAATACTGATGTGAAGGAGTGGGTGACTGCCTAAGCAACAGACCGCTGCTAATACTGTGTAAGGTGAGTCATGAGTTAATAATATGTTGTTAATAAATGGAAAATTGTAAAAGAAAACAACGTGGGAAAGGTTGAGGAACATTGGGCAAAACTATAGACTGTTTAAAGAAGTGGGATAAGGGAGTGCGACGTCACGTTCAGCTCCAGTCAAATGAAGCTCATCGAGGCTAGCGGTTACGGGGCGAATTTAGAGCCGAGATCCATATTTGGAATTCCGACTACGAGTATCATAGCAACCAAAGAGCCAATCCAGAGCCAGGTGTTAAACGTAACGCCCCTTCCCACCCGAACCACTCATAAGGCAGGGAGCGAGCCGCAGGTTTGATGATTGACAGTGACGTTAACGCTAGCGGGAGTAACCTCGGAGAAAGAAGGCACATGATTTGTCTCTTATTAATGTTCATATCTTGATTTCCGAACAACATAGCGGAATAAAAACACCAGGATCATGCAGAGCGGGTTAACACGGACATTTTAAGACGAGCCTGATAGCAGCTGTTACAGAGAGACGATTTTTTTTTCTGTGAACTGTAGAGTTGATGGAGCTGGAAGCGCATCCATGATCACTTTCTATTTGGAGCACGCCATCTATGTCCATTTATATATACAGTCTATGGTCAAAACAGACAAAGAAAGAAGCAACCTTGACACGCACTGTACTATAAATGGTAAAAAAAAAAAAACACATGTTCTTCTATTGTTCTTTCCAGGCCAGTTCAGTTGTTGGTTGAGATGGGGGAATATAAATTTACTAATCTTAATAATGCTGATTTTGTGGTGCGGTTGGGTACTAGTACTGTCATGAAACTGCAATTTCAAACTTGATTCCAGTACTACGGAATAAACTAGATATCACAATGATGATTTGAAAAAAAAACTCACTTTCTTTAGACTATAGAATGTCATTTTCAACGTTAAATTGTAGTATTGTGTTCAGTGGTCCAGGTAGGTTCCATAGTGGTCCATGGGTGTATACTAGTCTATGTGTCTTATATTTGTTCTGATGCAGCTCAAGATCATTCTAAAGCTGTTCAGGAAACGGTCATTTCTGTCCTGTGAGTGTGACTTTTTAGTATCGACTTGTTCAAATGAGTATCTAGTTTCAATAGTAGTTTTAGTATCAGATTTTCAATACTTCTGACAACCCTACTGGATACATTTATTGCATCTAAACCACATAAGCGCAACATTTGTGGATTTTCTTTCTCTTAGTGATAATAATGCAATAAAAACGCAGCCTTCTAGACACTGCAACTGCACTTTCCTGTTTCATGCATTATTCATTCACTCTTCACAGTTAGAGGTGATAAGTTATTGCTTTACTGAACATATACTTCAACGGAACCAGACGCACGGCTCAGACAACTCACGGAAAATACGACCGTCACATTTTTATATAGCACTTTTCCACCTTCAAGAGACTCAAAGCGCTTTACATACGTTCATACAACAGTGTACACAGACACCGGGGGCGAGGTGGGTTAAGTGTATTGCCCAATGACACAACAACAGCATTCATCTGTGGGAGCTGGAATTACACCATCAACCTTCAGATCAGTGGACAAACATTCAGAGCTAAACTGTTACCCTGTCAATTACAATCACAGCTATGTATTTGTAGTGTTGGGCTAAAGTTTCTTGAATATCGTCAACATTTATAAAGAAATCTATAACTTCTTTTTCATCTCAGATTTACAGTTTAGTGGCTGGTTGACTCTGCAGAAATATACACTTTCTGTCATTTCTCTGTGTTTTATTTATTATTTCTTTTTTACTCGTCCATACAAGATTCAGACTTTAAAACGCAATACACAATTCGCACTCTGAGGAACAAAGTCTTTTATGCAGCTAAAATGTGGAATAGTCTTCCTAAAGGTGAGAGACATTTTGACAATGATCAAAACCTGACTCCAAACGGTTCTGTTTAGCTGTACAAATGATTGAAAGGTTTTTATTCTGGACTCTTCTATTTTAATGTTACTTTTATGATGATTATTTATGTTTTGATTTGTTGTATTGTGATTTTAATGTCTTTCTTATTCTGTAAAGCACTTTGAATTACTTTGTGTACTTTGTCTACGAACCATGCACTGTCCCAGAATGGAAACAACTACCACTGATGTAGTTTTAAGCCCGACTTTAGACTCCTTTAAATGTGGGCTGGCAAAACCTTAACCTCACTCAGTCTCTCTCCCTTCATTGGATTGCTCATTGAATTCTCAGCAAATCGCAATTTTTGGAAACAGGATATGGCTCCATTCTATACATCGATGTCTTTTTTATCTGCCAAAACAAAATATGTATTTTCACATCCTCACATATCCTCATATGCTGTCACTCTTACATACAGTCCATGTCTGTCTGTCTGTCTGAATAAGTGATCCTGACCTAAATGTGCAGGGAGTAAGATGTAGCACAGGTCTGTTATTAGCACATTACACTGTAGGCCTGTGCATCTTTGTCTTCTATGTAGACTGGACTGACCCTATCATTACACTATCATCACTATCATCACTCCAGCACACATCACTGCAGTATACAACCATACATAACAGCAAAAGAAAAACACTGCCGTACATCTATTTGAGGGGCGGAGCTGGCTACACTGAAACTAACACACCTATTTGTTTACAGTTTGTTTGTTGGCTCAGTCTGTTGAACTACACTAAGTGTGAACTGTGCCTGAACTGTGAGTCATACTTAGTACAGTCATTCAGAACACTAATGGGTGCTCTCACACCTATTAGCATACTGACTAGCACTATTGTTTTCCTTGTTTTGATTTGCGTCAGAGGATGGAGTTGTAAATAGGAGATAAAAGATAGTCCAGTAAGGTTCTTCCTCTCTTCCAACATTTTGTTTTAATAGATTCTTTTTTCAGACAAGTTAAGTTTGTTTTCATACCTGGCAATTTCGACTGCTCACTAGCGCTCTTCCTCAGAATGGTCACGTGATGTTGCTGTTACATGTCTGGTCACCTGATTTAAGGAGATAAATGATGTCTAAGCCCCCTATTCCTGTTCAAAGATGGATTCATTCTTAACAAAAATTCTAATACCTCTCAAACTATTTATTTTCTTTGGCTAAGATCTGTACCTCGCTATCGTCGTGTGGTTCGTGGCTTTGAGATGGAGATATACAGCTGATTGGGGTCCCGAGCTGCTCTTGCAATGGCATTTGTACATTCTCTTATGGAGCGGCTGTTTTGTTTTTCCAACCACAGTCTTTACTACACTGAATGGACTAGACCACATTGCTTCTTCTGTAGCTTGGAGGTTTGTCCATTGGGTGAACCAGTTTCTGTCTTGTAGGTGTTTGAAGGTTTGAAAGACCGGGCTTTTACGCTGTCTGAAAATCCTCTGAAGCTTTTCAGAAACGCCTGCTGTTTAGGAAATGGCTACAACTTTTCTCCTATGCTCTGATTCTCCGTTTGCCCATTTTGGACCTCCACAAGCAGAGACGGCTTGATCACACTGTACTTTGCCATGAAATGGGAGGTAATATCACAAATGTTGAACTGATCATTACATTAGTGACATTATTACAACAATAACCTGCATTTTAACAATATTTGTTGTAGCTGCCTGCATCTGTAATTATATTATTTGCCTATAGCATGTTGTGGTGTCATTTGAAACACAGCAGTATTATGGTTTTACTTCATATAATGTACCAGGCAGGCTCCATACAGCGTGCATAAGAGAACGCCATGGGGTATTAATGAAAACAGCCAACGCGTGTGACCTATGACCTCGTGATTAATGATCCAAACTAGAGACAAATTGGGTCATGTTCAAGTGTGCAAAAAATGTACATTGCAATCAGATAAAAGCATATTCAGTCCAACCTTGTTTGTTGAAATTAAAATGGGGAAACAAAAATATATACTTAAAGGCACATTATGCAACTTTCCGGAGGTGGTGTCACAAAACAGAAAGTTAAAACCATACCCAATACCATACGCTAATGTTTCATGCCATAACATGGAGGATTATAGCCAAAGGGAACAACATTTCCATGGAAATAAGCAGGAGAAGTCCTTCCTCCAGGACAAAAAAAAAAAAAAAAAAAAAAAGTGAGGTTTGTGGAGATGCAAGTCCTTCCAGAGTAAGGATGCATTTTATTCCAATGAACCAAACCAAAATGTAATAAAACATCTAGTCTATTTTTAGCTAAAAGTTACATACTATGGCTTTAATTATACATATTTCTACATGTCTGCCCTGCATTCAGTTGGGCATTGAAATATCTTTGGAGGAGAAATATACTTGTTGTACTTGTTACTAAGAGCTTGCAGTGTGTATGGAAAACAGAGATGACAGGACTGAGAGACAGCAGGCTCGCCGATGGGCAGCAGAGGGTAAGGAAGTATTTGTTTGGAAATCTGTATTTAGTTGAATTGAGTACAGGGCTCCAGACATAGTTTTTCTCAGGAGCACTGCAACCCTGACTGAAATCTATTAGGGGCACAACCACAAAATGTAGGGGCACATGATAATATATATTTATTGTTAACATTAGAGATCTAATCGATAGTTTTAATGTTTAATTGTAATGTAATCAGCTAATAGATGGAGACAGATTTATTTGAGCAAGAAGCAAGTTCACTGTAGACTTGAATAAGCATTGTCAAAATTTCTCTCACTGTCCCCTTTTATTATTCATATACAGTTTCACTTAAACATAGTAACAGCGTACTCTCTACTTCTGTTGCATATGGGGATCATCTTAAAGCACAGATTATAGTGAATAGCAGTACAGCCGTTGACTGTTTATTTACAGTCAATGCTAACACACTTAGCTCCTTAACTTTACTCTTATCACACAAACTACAGTCCCTGCACCTGTCCTCTGCGGGGACAAAGTGTGGAGTGAGTGAGACAAAAGTTACTCTGTGTGTTTGTTTTACTAAAGCTCCTCTTTGAGCATGTTACAAAACTTCAGTGGTTAAAAGTCACAGATGAAGAAAGCAGAGCAGCACGATGTTGTGGTGTCGTGTGTGGGGGCGAATTTTTATTACAACAAAAAGATGTTGAATTTAAGCCTCAGACAAGTCCTGGACAGATACTAGAGATGTTTGTGGATCACACTCGACACTGAGCGTTGTTGTAGGCACACAGACCCCACACACAGACCCAACAGAGACCCCACACAGACCCAACACAGACCCCACACAGACCTCACACATAGACCCAACACAGAGCCAACACAGACCCAACACAGACCCCACACAAACCCCACACTGACCCCATAGACCCCACACACAGACCCCGCAAAGACCCAACACAGACCCAACACACAGACCCCGCACAGTCCCCACACACAGACCTCGCACAGACCCCATAGACACCACACACAGACCCCGCACAGTCCCCACACACAGACCTCGCACAGACCCCATAGACCCCACACACAGACCCCGCACAGTCCCCACACACAGACCTCGCACAGACCCCATAGACACCACACACAGACCCCGCACAGTCCCCACACACAGACCTCGCACAGACCCCATAGACCCCACACACAGACCCCGCACAGTCCCCACACACAGACCCCGCAAAGACCTAACACAGACCCAACACACAGACCCCGCAAAGACCCAACACAGACCCAACACACAGACCCCGCACAGTCCCCACACACAGACCCCATAGACCCCACACATAGACCCCACACACAGACCCCGCAAAGACCCAACACAGACCCAACACACAGACCCCACACAGTCCCCACACACAGACCCCGCACAGACCCCACACATAGACCCAACACACAGACCCCACACACAGACCCCACACAGTCCCAGCACACAAACCGTGCACAGTCCCCACACAGACCTCATACAGACCTCATACAGACCCAGCACACAAACCCCGCACAGTCCCCACACAGACCTCTTACAGACCCCCATAGACCCCACACAGTCCCCACACAGACCTCTTACAGACCCTGCACAGTCCCAGCCTGAGCTCAGCCTCCGCTCTGCTGTGTCTAAAAAAATCTACTTGCACATGTGCGAGTGGTGGGAAAATATACTCACACAGACGCCAAAAATAGGAGCAAAATGTGTTCATAAAGCTTATCCAGTCACCCACCTCTGCAGTCACAGCTGACAGGCAGGAAACCTACACCTGTGGCCCCTTTAAGGTTCTCTAAAGTATCGAACTATTCACCAAAATTAATTTCCAAGTGCTTTTCACAACTTTCCAGACACCAGAGTAGTAGTGTAGCCGTCATGGTAAAGCTAACAACAACAAATAGAATCCTAACATGCACTTCCTGACAATAAAACAGCCTTTAAACTCAGTCCAAGTCCCCATTATCCCTTTAGATGGTCCTTTTTGAGTTCTTGAATGAAAACCAACTGCCTATAACCTCCTTCAATCAGATAAGGCTCCTCAAAGTGATGACTCCTAAGTTTGACACAGAGCAGCATATTAATACAATTGTTGAGTCACTTTTTTTTGTTTTGTTTATCGCTTCACATTCATCGCAGTGAAATGATTCCTAAGTCTCAGACAGGAGATAAAACAAATTGTCTTGCTTTTTTTTGTCACCCCGAACAAATTGATATGTGATAAATTGAGCTTGTGTGAGGGTCCAGGTCAAAGTAAGTTGCTCCTTGCATCTTTAAATGGGCTGTTCCCGTTTTTTTTCATGTAATTATGTCATGATCCGCACTGTCTGCTCCTGGTTTTCCTCCCTGTGTGCTCTTCCCCCTCCCTCACCTGCCTGTACCTGGAGCTGGGCGGAGCTCTCGGCTCCTCCCGCGCACACCTGCTCTCCATCTGGCTAATCACCACACCTGCCATGGGTAAGAGGAGATGGGGGAAGACACTCGGGGTGAGATCGTCTGTTTGGACTCACCCTGTCTGTGCTGTGTTTGTCGTCCTCACTTGTTCCTGTCGTGCCTGTGTTCCTGTCGTGCTCCGGCCCTGGATGTCTCCTGCCCGCTCTGCCCTACACCCGTCTGGTCTGCCTGTTCCAGTGTTCCTCGGTCCCTGTGTTTCCTGCTCACCTGCTCACCTGCTCACCTCCGGTTCACCTTCTGTTCGTACTTTGTTCCATTTTTACAATAAATACTGTAAATCTGCCCCGAGTCTGCATCCCTTGGTCCGCTACACACACCCGTTACGACAAATTAAGTCAAATCTGTTTGCCCCAGTACACATATATTATAAAATCAGCTCTTATTTATCTATATTATCTACATATATATTCATTCTCAGGTACGAGTACTTCATTTTGATACCAATACCACACAAAAACATTTACAGGGTTCTATTATAGTGGTAAACCTAAATTATTATTTCATTATTGATTTTCCAATATCATTATTATCCACTTCATTATTTCATTATATCATTTCATATTAATGTTTGTTAGCTTTACTGTGGTGACTGTAAACTCAGCTCTGGCCTCCTAAAATGTTTATAAACTCAATATTAGGATGTTAAGAATGTAAGTAAAGAATAATCTGAAAAATGGTTTAAAAGGAGCTAGTTATGATTTTTTTTCACATTTTTAACAAGTAAAATTCAGGTAGAGCATCATTTACTGTATATTGTTGTTTTTTTGTTTTTTTAATTATTAATTTATTTATTTCAAACACAGGAACACCTAAAGCACATCTCACAAACTGTTCATATAAAAGCTTGAAAAGGAGTAGGAAGAAGAAAATTTTACATCAGGACACAAATCAAATCAAATCAAATACTTTGTTTATGCTTCCTGCTCTGTCGAAGGAAAAAAAAGAAAGGGGAAAAGAGAAAAAAAAGAATAGAATCGAATACACACTGTTGATGTTTGAGTGAAAACATCAACATCGATCTCAGGATTTTGTTTTTGATCGAAGCTTCTGTGGTATATTTAAAGGTGTCATCATTTTGCCATGTTTTATACATATCAAAGATGCATTGTGTAACTTTTCTGGTGGAGGGTGCTTCAACTGCTTGTCTGAGAAGGTGTGTCTGTGCCTGTCTCCATGGATACAAATAGTTTATGGGTAAGATCTGACACAGCGCAACTTTGATTATTACTGGCTAAACTTGGGCTGTTAAAAAAAAAATCGATGCTGCTCATACAAATCAATACTAAAACTGGTTAAAAAAAAGTAGATACTCATTTAAATTTCCCAGGCTTTGAAAGACCAGACTGCAGGCATCAGGAGTAGGGTTGTCAAAAGTATTAAATATCAGATACTAATCGATATTAAAACTAGTATCAAAACTAAATACTAATTTGAGCTGATATCGATACTAAAAAAATCTCATCAACCAAACAGAAATGAACCTTTCTGACTGTTTTAATTATCATCGTAGTACAGGAATCGTGTAGAATATCGAGTCAATTCCTTAGAATCGAAATCGAGTTTGAAATGTTAGTATCGTGACAACACAACTCAGGAGCACAGGCTGTTTCTGCTGTACCATAAAGTAGAAAAAAAAACAAAAAAAGACATGATACTGTACAAATACCATCACAGGTCAACACATCCACAGGGGCCGACCTAACAGTGCTCTCCTTTTGTTGCCAATCCTTTTATTTTCACAGACACACTCACGTTGAACCCAGCGCTGCAGAGGTGGGAGCCCCAGGAGGTGTAAAACGTCAGACGCAGGAGCAGATATTTGAAAGAGGAAGTTCACCTGCTCCCATGTGATCGAGGAGAGAGGCGGTTACTACGGAAACCGAAATTACAACAGACGCAGAAGCAGAATCACATGGGAAAATCAAAGTGATGCGCTGCCAGGTGAGAAGTAAGGAAAGCTACGGCGTGACACTGCGGTTAATCGGGTTAAACGCTTTCGGCATATCGAGAAAACACACGAATATAATGAAACTCTGGTTATATTCATCCATATCCTTTAGCGCAAAAGTGCACAATGACCCACGTTTATTCTCTGGCTTTTTTCTCTGCGACTTGTGTGGTCCTCTGTGTCTTTTATTTATTTTTACAGTTTCATTTTTATTGCCTTAATGAGGACTACGGCATTAAATCGAGCTTTATTTTATGTTTCCATTCTACGTTTTTATCTGCGTCGTGCAGCACTTTGGAAACGGTTTTGTTTATGAAATGTGCCATATAAATAAAGTGGATTGGATTGATTGTAAAAGCAGCTACTGGAGTCATGGTGACACCACTGTGCTGCTGGCTGCATATTAAACAACTATAAAGCGCTTTATTGTCTGGGAATCATGCTAGTGGCGTCAAAAGTCCGTTGTATACAGCACTTTTAAACTCATAATAATGATTAGAATACTAGGAATGAGTTGGAAAAGGGAGAAATAATGCTGCAAACGGTTTAAAACTAAGAAAATTCATGGGTACAGCGCTTTTAATGTTGGACTTTAGATGGCAGAGAGGTTCTTTAACTACTCTAACATTCTGATCTCTTTCCAGAAGTCATTGCGGCTTTTATTTTTGCAACTTTTAACATAAGAGGGTGCAGGGAGTTTTCCTTTCTCTGAACAGTGGTCCAGATTCAGCAGGGCTCCAGAGTGTGACCAATTTGCCCTAAATAAGAGTTTCCTTGAGCGCAACGGTGCACCTGCAGGTCCTCATCACGTGTCCTCTCTACTCATTATAAACACGGATTCAATATAGAACGCACTTACATAATTGTTTTAACTGATGACTAAATGAAAAAGCGTTAATTCACTCGCTCTCCCCCTCACCTTGGGCCAGACCAATCAAATCTAAAATGCTGAAGCCTGTGCTCGCTTCACGCTCAGTGCACAGAGTTTATAATACACCACAGAGATCATGAGTTTGGCTTTAAAAGGTAAATATTGTGTCTGAATAAAGAGCTGCATCAAACCTACAGATCCTCCACACTGTGTTTAGTTACTCAAAAGAGGCTGCTGTTGCGAGAGGTGAAAAGAAAATAAAACCAGACAGCAAAAGCATTAATTTATTATGCATTTTATTATCATCAATAAACTTTAACTTACTCCTGAGCCGGGACAGTTTTTGCATTTGTGTCTGTCAAGTTATTTGTAGAAGAAAGAAAAAAGGCTGGTACCGCTAACTACGGCATACAGCAAAACACGGACCGGATTATTTTGAACGACTGCTTGGATTAGACAGGCAAAGTATGAGAGAAAATACAGACTGGATTTCCAGGAATACAGGAGTTTTTATGGTGCAGCGGAACGGATTTGGAGAAAAGACGCTTTTTGATGAGACGTGATTAGCAACGCATAATTTGATTGACAGGGCGGAGGGCGCTGTGAGCCTTATGCTCTGCCAATATAATGATGAGGAAACACTGATCACAGACTGAAGGATAATAAACTCAATGTGTTAGAGAGAGAGAGAGAGCAAGGGTGAGAGGGAGGGAGACAGAGGGAGAGAGTGAGGATGAGAGATTGAGATAGAGAGAGGGTGAGAGAGAAAGAATGACGGTGAGGGTAAGAGAGAGAGAGGGTGAGAAAGAGAGACAGAGGGTGAGAGTGAGGATGAGAGATAGAGAGAGAGAGGATGAGGGATTGAGATAGAGAGGGGGTGAGAGAGAAAGAATGACGGTGAGGGTAAGAGAGAGAGGGTGTGAGAGAGAGAGAGAGAGTGAGTGAGAGGGTGACAGTGAGAGAGGGTGAGAGATAGAGAGAGAAAGAATGAGGGTGAGGTAAGAGAGAGAGAGAGAGAGAAAGGGTGATAAAGAGAGACAGAGGGTGAGAGTGACAATGAGAGAGATAAAGAGAGAGGGAGACAGAGGGGGTGAGAGTGAGAGAGGATGAGAGAGAAAGAATGAGGGTGAGGGTAAGAGAGAGAGAGAGAGAGTGAGAGAGCGTGAGGATGAGAGTGTGAGTGAGAGAAAGAGACATTGTCCTTCCCTCAAAACCTTTGTGTTTACACCCCCAAGTGTCACTCTCCCCTCCCTTTCACTCAACTTTAGGCTACATTTTAGTAAATATTTCGATTCAAAAGATTCCTTGTGTGTTCACTGCTTCTGACAGATTGCCCCAGCGACATTTTTATGAAATTTGTCCTCTAGATTTGACCCATCCTTCAAAGACAGTACAGCCTCCGCCTTAAATTAACCTTCACCAACACTTTTTAGCTCTATATATTTACATATATTTCATGGCAAACTCCAGTGTAATCAATAGGAAAACTGACTCATCCCCCTGAGAGTATAATGTCATCGCTCTAGAATCTGACAACTACCAATACAACACTGGAAAAGTAACTGAATTTTGATCAAGATTCAAGAATTTGTAGTTGTTAATGATCCGCTTGGGTCTTTTTAGGAGAGGTCTACAGCTCTGTCAGAAAACGCCTGTGATTCGGAGCAGAGTTCAGACTTTGGAGGAAGAAATCTCACTATTTTCTGTGTGAAATGGCAGCGACTGCAGTGTTAAAGTTCAGGAAATGAATCTTTCGGCTAGAACAGTACAAAACGTCAGTCATTTCAGTACAATGCCTGCTTAGATGTTTCAAAAATGAGAGTACATCAACAGCTTAACCGACGAACACAGTCACTCACATCGGAAAGGTGGATCTCTTGCCTAAAGACACAACAACAGTAAAATTCAACAACTGAATAGAACCAATCTTCCATAAAGCAATCTAATATTACGAGTACGAACTTGATAATTGTCTGGCCTGCACAATTACAACTAAATGCACTCATAAATGTTCTTATAAATGATTCATGCGTGAGAGTAATATCTGAAAGGAGCTGATGGATGACGGGATCCAGAGGCAGCATTAATGCGATGAGCAAAAGCTGTCGGTGGACGGGTTTAAACAGCGCCCAGTGGTGAGCTCAGATGCACTACGCACAGACAAAACACAAAGACAAATGCGATGCTCATGCAAAACTTTCAGATTCGATTTTGAGCATCGAGTCTATTCCTTAGCAGCGAAATTGAGTCTGAAATGTTAGCACCGTGGCAGCACTAGTAAGTCATAAAATGGTAAAAGTTCCGAGCCACATTCATACAAAAATATAAAAGGTGAAACTGGGTCAGGCTCTGAAACTTTTAAATAAGGGAAAAGTTGGCCAAAAGATAAGATAAGATAATGCGCCTACAGTTTGAGCAATCGTCCGCACTGCCTCCAAAGGACACTGCGAGCTCTGTGTACAAGTACAACAAAACTCCCTGACACGAATTTTATCTCCATCCTCCAGAGGTCACACAAACAGAAAACATATTTGTGTAGAGGTCTGAATTATATTAGTACTGTTAAGATGTCTTCACTGTATTGTTTGGAAATATATGGCTGTGCTCATGTTTTTGAATTCTTCTGTTTCATGATATTTATATAAAGAGGGTGTATTGTACTTCTGTGTACTATTAACTGCCAACACATAGTATATTTCAATTTATTTTCATTCACCGTGTTAACTTTTATTGTATTGAAAAAGCTATATTCGCCAAAAACAACGTATTAACATGTTTTATAAGTTTCGTTTTCATTCGTTTCCAAGCTCCCGATGCTAAGTCGCCCCCGCCTTCAGAGTGCTATCACAATGCAATCATCGCCTCAGGTTGTTGTGCACCGTTTTGTATATTTATGGTGAATTGTCAGTGACAGGCCGTAAATAGAGCACGAATAGGGCCCAGGGTAGATCGCTAAATTACTAAAACATGCATGGATGACATTTAAAACCTCTTCAGGCATGTTTTTGATGAGAGAAAAACATTAAAACATGGTAGAAAGCTTAATATTTTTACATAATACCCCCGCTTTAAGGTTTTAACTACATTGTTTCTTTAGTTATTATATTTTTTTGTCACCAGTCGTTAAGTAATGACACATATTTAGCTAAAATCCATGATGTCCAAGCGACGCTCCTCTGTGTTTTTAGCTTCATCATTACTCTGATCATTTAGGTGCTCAAACTGCACTGTAAATTACAATTAACTCTTTCAAATCCATCCATTTGTTTAACAAGTTAGATGCACAATATCGTATAGTTCATGTGTCATGGGCGTATTCAGAGCTTTTAAAAAAGTCACATGTGTTTCTACTTCTCGTTTATCGCCTTGAAGTTGGTTTTGGAGTGATTCATGTCTGAGTAATCTTCATACTCCTGAATTCAAGACGTCATTGCTCCGATGAACAGATTGAGTCAGGCTCAGTAACCACTTAACTGAGGAGTTTAAGGCAGGACTCAGGGTATCGATTAAGTACTAAGCCTGAATCCGTCTTAATTTACCATTTAGTATTTGTATTTAGTTCATTCTATATTATTTGTTCATTAGTATTTGTTCATTCTATATTATTTGTTAGTATTTGTTCATTCTATATGATTATTTATGGCTTTTAGTGTCGTTATGTCCAGTAAAACTTAATAATTCATATAAAGTTTGAAGTATGTTATTGACAAAAGCTGCTGTTATAAAGATCTGTGCATCATATAATAACTTACATTGTTTGGAGACACAGTGAGGACGCTCCTGCTCTTCCTCATCTTGGAGCGCCTCCGTCACTTCACATGCACGGCTGAAAAACAAAACAAACGACACGGTTTAAAAAGCAGCGTAATCTGTTGTGACGCTGGGTGATATGGGAAAAAATATTAACTTTTCATATTTATCAATCTCGATTTTTTATTCAGCATCACAATAATTATCTCACAATAATGCATTAAAGTGGGACTAAACACAACAACTCCCCTGACAAAAACATTTCAAATAGAGCTGGAGGACTAAAAAGAGTGAAAGAGCAGGAGGGGCGGGGTCTGGAGGCATAAGGAACACTGTGATTGGTCTAACAGGTATCCAAACTTCAAACTCCGCCCCTGCAGCCAGTTGTTTGTAATCAGAAGCACCTGGCTGTAAACAGGGCAGTTCTATGTGATGTCATCAAGCACAAGTAGTTGCAGTGGCCACTAGAGGCAGCACACACTCAGTTCTATACAGTTTTGACCACAAAGCTGCACATTTACCTATTTTGCGCAAAAACTGCCCCCTCAAAAATGACTTGGAACAGTAGATAATGCAATTAAAACACCATACAGAAGCATTAAGCATTAAGAAGCGAATATAGTGGATTTAGTGTTTTGTTCCACATCTGTACTCCAAATCTGCACTCCACGAATTCATGTTTCCTTAATAGATGTCATAGATGTCAATATACAAAACAAACATCAGACAAAATAACCTCCTAAAAGAGTTTTGTGCAGGGAAATGTATGAAAATTGTAGCAAAAATGGAGCAGCTGGTTGAAAATCAAAGTGCATATGGCAGGTTTTCATGTTTTTCTAATTATTACTTGGTCTGCTGGGATAGTTCCTGGGTTATTTATTCATAATTCATAACTTTACATCATTTAAGTGGCGCTTTGTGGGAAAAAAAATTAAAAATACAGGAAGCAGCAGTGAGTTCTAAACCAGAATAGCTTTATCTATGTTTTCAATATGCAAAAATCTATCCAAAATGCAACTTTTTTTTCTTTTTCTGACAGTTTAAACATTCACTTAACAAAATAAAGGTAATTTATTTTATTAGTTTAATCCATAAACTGTATAAAGAAGTGGACTAATGATGGCGGATGCGAGCTCAGGTAAAGAAGGCAGCTGATTTACACAAAATACACTTAACCAACATTGAAAATTGTATTCAAATCTTAAATAAAATGATGTTAACTATGTTGCATATGGTGAAATTCGTTAGTATAACTTGTCATATGCACTTAAAAAATAAACTAAACACTATAGTCACCAAAGGCAAGTTTATATGTACAGCACAATTCATACACAAAGTAATTCAAAGTGCTTTACAGAATAAGAAAGACATTAAAATCACGATACAACAAATCAAAACATAAATAATCATCATCAAATTAACATTAACAGAGAAGAGTGCAGAATAAAAACCTTTCAGTCGTATGCTCAGCTAAACACCAAAGACACACAACTACAAGAACAACAGTTTCCTCCTTTTGCCAGTGTTTTTGTTGTCAATATCGAGGGACAGATAAAGTCTAGTGCATTTCATTCATGGCTCCGCTGAGAGACATTAGACATATATCATCTCACAGACTGTAGACTGGAGGCCTCAGATACAAAGCTACACAGACGTCTGAAGAAAAGCCTTTCAGATCCCATAAAACAGCAGCACTATACATTTATTTTGATAGATTTCTTTTACAGACCAAGTTTTAGTTTGTTTTTATGCCTGACGGTTTTGACGGCTCATTAGCGGTTTTCCTCAGAGTGGTCACATGATGTTGATGTAACGCGTCTGGTCAGCTGCAGTCCGACTTCTTCAGGACCGTATCTGAGGTGTGTGCGAGTAAAAAGTCCCCTCGTCCCGGTTTATAGTCCCCTGGGCACATTTCCGTATTTCAATTGCCTCCTTAATCCATTCATGTTTGTTGTCCACTGTCGCTATGATGCACCGAAACCTTAAATCGGACACTCACAGCCAAATCACGTGACCACTGTGAGGAAGAGGAAGAGTCCAAACTGTCTGACATGAAAACAAATTAAACCTTGGTCTGGAAAAGAATCTATTAAAATAAATTAAGAGAAGACCAGATGAACCTCATTGGACTAGAAACATCATAAAGTCTATTTGCTAAACAATTTAAAGAGTGGCCCAGATGTAACAGATGGCAGAAAGTACAAAATAAGTACATGATGCTAATTAAATTTAACCAGAATAGTTTAGTTAGATTTAAATATTGAACTGAAAATAAAGATGGTTAGAAACTAATCAATGTTAAAAACGCAAAGCTGATGTAAAATCATTGGTCCCCTATGTAACTTTATGGTTTGACATCTGCTTTTTTCCATGGAGATGCTGTTACTTTGCCTGGAATGTCCCACTGTACGGCATTAAATTTAACACACAGATGATGGTACATGGCCAATTTACAGGTCAAACTTTAGAATTTCACCTTACTGCTTTCTATTCAAGATATAATACAAAATTCTTGTTTCTTATGTTCTGTGAAACTGTCCTTTGAATGGTTGAAGGGTTGTCAAGGCAACTGTATTCAATAAAAGTGTTTAAGTGTTCCTGTGGGTTATACGAGGGTCATTCAATGAATAAGGTGAATTTTTCGGTATAAGGACTTTTAATACAGTTAGAAGATTACTTTTTTTTTTTTACTTGTTTTTCACATGGATTTAATTTCTTTTGCAGATTAAAAAAAAACTTTGAGAGTTTTGGCGATTAACAAAGAAGGCCAACCAAGAAGCATGCTCCAGATTGAACAGCGGTCAGTTATCAAGTTTTTGGTTGCTGAAGGATGCAAACTCGTTGAAATTCATAGGAGAATGTCAACTGTGTATGGTGCCACATGTTTCAGCCAAAAAATGTCTACAAATGGGCTAAATTGTTTAAAGAAGGACGGAGCAGTGTTGAGATGAAGACAGGCCTGGGAGCCCTACAGAAGTGAGGTCTCCTGAGGTGATTGAACCATGACAGCTCTTAGATAAAGTCTCTTCTGGTTGATACAATATTCTCACTCAAACAGCACCTCCTGTTCGCATGGGTAAATCTTTTTGCCCCAGTTTTGTAGAGTGTTGTAGTGATTAGTGCAAAATGGTCAGGGGATGCGGCGCAAACACTAACTAGCAATGACAACGCCTTCGTCAGTCTGTATCAGTGTGTACGTGTGAGGGGCAGGCTAATTAGCGTTACTTCTGCTTAATTAGCTATATCAAAGCAGACAGGTGTGAAGACAAGAGACGTCCATGTGAGACAGGAGCGTGTAGGCATGAAAGTGTTACAGGTGATCACAGACTTGAATACAGCGTAGATTTATTCACACGTATTTACCAAAGCCGTCATTACAGTGTATCATTAGGGCCCCAGCACGAATGGGAGACATTTGAGAGACAGTTAAGTGGTATCCCTGGAAGACCCCGAGCAAAAATATCGAAAGACGGCTTAGTAGTGCCACCTCGAAAATCTATTTACACTGCACCAATGGGAACCCGAACTAGAAAAATGTCATCGTAGACAAATAATACTTAGTATCAAGAGTACATCACCTCAGGACATGTAAAAAGTGATATTATGGCCCCGCCCTAAACTCTACAGGAAGTCGGCCATTTTGATTCTAACCCGGGATTGACAAAATCACTCAACATAATTTTCTGGCATCTCTTCCAACAGTTTTCATCAAAAACACTTAAAACTCAGCCAAAAGACACAAAACCTATGCACAATAAAAGGTTATCAATTCACTTTTAAATAAAATGTTGGGCGTCATCATGGTGATTTTTCAAGAAAATGTACATTTTTGGAAACATGCTCAAAAACTCTTGAAAATTTGGTCAAAATTAATGATCAACTCAAATTTAAGTCACATAATGCCGCCAAGAATCTACACTGCAGGATAGCTCAGTGGCGCCCTCTGGAAAATTAAAATACATTACGAGATAGGAGGGAGAAAAGTCTATTACTTGATTGTGGTCATCTTGAGATAGACAAAAAAGTATGTTATGGCCCTACCCAAAAACACACAAGGCGGTGGACATATTGGGTCAAACTTGAGATGTCAAAAATCTAGACCTAGTTCTTTAACAACCTTGTCCTAGGGTTTTGATCCATCGGACTGTAAACTGAGGCGGCAGCAGCATCAGGACATACCTGGGGTCAAAGTTGTTAAAAGAATTTACATAAGTCTCAAGGTGTGGTCATGATTCTCTTAACAAAGTGGTCATTTTGAAAGTATAAAAATCACTAACTTTTGCAGAAACTGTCGGATCTAGACAAACCCAATAATGATGTGTGAATTAAACTTGTAGCGCCCCCTACAAAGATAAAATAGGGATGAAAAATGTTGTATGTCGTACACTAATGAAATTGGGCCAGCTGAAGAAGAGCGATGGAGATGAGTGGATGCTTATCTGGAATCAGTCCTGAACCAACAAGAAGAACAAGAAGAAGAAAAAGAAGAAGTCAGGATCAGGTTCACTGGCTTTTATGTTTAAATACTGACACAGAGAATCAACCAGTTTTTAGTCCCTTGGTTTAGTCTGAGTTTGGAGCTTGATTCCTTCCTCTTGAATCCTATATTTCAAACTTTAATTTCAGCTAAAGGACGACTAAACAAGGTCACGCAAACCAATTACACGGCCAGAGGAGAGAGACAAGTGGAGTCAAGACCGTGGAGCTTTTTCACACTTTGTCAAAATGAGCATCTAATAAATAAACATTTGTGAATACTCGAGGTACAAAGCTAAACTACAGTTTTGGCAGTTTTTATGCAGAATAAGACTGGAGATTGTGTTGTTTGTTTAAGAAATTATGGTACATAGAAAATTGCGGCTTTTGTGATTGCTAATTGCATTCGAATTGTGATTTCAGTTCTATTGTGATACATTTTGCAGCCTTACAGTTTAAAAAAGTCTATAGGGCACTGTTAAATTCCTTAACTTTTTTTTATTATCATGGAAAAACTAAACATTGAGAAAATATGCCATAAAATAGGGCTCTAACAGTGACTAATCGTGACTAGTCGACTGTTAAATAAAATCCTTCAGTTGTCCAAGTATAATCTATAGTAAAAGAAGAAAAGCAACAGTGGTGAGGGCCCTTTATCACTGCTTGCGGTTTTAATTCATCTTTATTTGTTTATTTATACAGGAAGAGCCCAATGGGAGTACTCAGACTTTCTTTTTCATGAGCAGCTTAAAATATAGAACAAAATAAATAAAACTCATAACTACATAGGCCCATTTAAAACATTAAAAACAGGAGCAGGTGTGAGTATAAATATTTATCATCACATTATTAAAGTACATTTGTAATACCAACATATCCAGTTTTACATATCCTTGAAATATATTCCATTTTTGAGAAGCAAAATAACCAAAAGCTGTTTTCCCATTTCATTTCTAATGCGATACAGTTTTTAGACGTAGACAATCATGAGATCTTGAGTTAAAAGTTGCTGGATCAAAGTTCAACAAACAAGTGAGATTCAGGCAGTCTATGAAGTAGTCCCTTATAAACACATTCTATACAGTGTTGTTCTCTTCAGACGTAGCGATGGCCAATGGGTTTTATATTCATCATCTGTTATGAAATGAAGGTCTGAGTTAAAAAGTGACTCTAAGGGTTTCAAAGCAGAGGCTGAAGTCTGTATATGTATTTTATCTCCATAATCCAGTGCAGAAAGGACAGTTTTCTTTTCTGCAATTCAATGGGATACAAGACTTGTTTCTATAATAAAATGATCGTTTTAAACTGTTAATATACCATAAATGTACAAAAACGTGATACAAAACTGTACAACAACTTCACAAACCTGACACGATGTGCAGTAGTCTCATTAGCGAGATGCATGCAACAATTAAAAGGTAACACGGTGAACCAAGTATGTTATGTTAGCACTTATTACTCGATAGAAGTAAAATACCTCCTTTTAACTATTCATGATATCACATACTTGTTTATATGTAACCTGGAATTTGTAAAGTTTTGCCGAATACATGAATGTTTTAATCAAATATTTTTCATTTTTTCAAGTAATTATTTTGTACATTTGTAAAGTGTGAGGAGCCAGTGACATTTATAGCACACAGTTTATCCAGCATTACTCCCGATTGTATTATTTCTGATCAGAAAATTCATTCTTCAATCCTTGCCTCACTTAAAAACACATTCAAATGCACATACTTAAAAACCCTCAAAACACCAGAGACCCCCCAAAAAGAAAAAAAAACTAAATAAAAGTGCACTCTCTTTACAGTCTTTATCCAACTTTACAGGTGAATGGAGATACTACTGCTTTGCCTGTTAAGCTCCACAATATGGCTTTACACGTATCTATATTTATTGAAACCATAGACTATAAAAAGAAGTGGACTGAGAGAGTGTGACGTCACCCGTAGCGTTCTGCTCCAGTCAAATGAAGCTCATCAAGGCTAACGATAAAATGGATGAATTTTCATGTAGAGCAGGTTAATACAAACATTTTAAGTCTAAGTTTAAGTGTTTGAGACAAGCACTCACAATAAGGATACATGTTTTCCAGTTTTTTTATGACAGAAAAAATACCTATATTGAGTAAATGCAGGTGTAATGCCGTACTGTGAAACATTACAGGCAAAACAATAACATTTTCATAGAGACGTGCAGGTGTAGACACTGAAACCTTTGTCGTTAAATGAACTGAGATGTTCTATCAGTAGTCGTGACCTTTGAATTAACATACCTTTTTATGAAAACTTTTCCATATTACACAGTTGGTTGTATAAGGTGTGGCGTAATATAGAATTGGACACGCGTTGTTCTTTGCTGGAAGTGAGACAGCAGACAGATTGCAATAAGATGTGTGAAAAAATATATTACAGGTCCTATATTACACAAAATTTACCCTTGTGAACTTTAAGACATGTTTTAACGGTGTTACCTCATCAAGAACATACGCAATGTGTCGCAGTAACACTTTATAATTAGTTTGTCTACATCACCAAAGCTCAAAACGCTATTCCGCCTTGTGATGTCACCTTTTCTCTTTTTTTTTCTTGGACTTTTAAAACACAGTGGAGGACTTCCTGTATTACCACATGACATCACAAGGAAACAACATTATAACATAGCTCAGAAAATAGCACAATACAGTCCCTTTAACCATAACTTATTTCTTATACTTAACCACAACTCTGTTCCTAAAATTCATCACTTCAAATCTGGAATAAAAGCCGACCATCCCTCCGTGGCGTACTAGCACAAAGCATTAAACAGGTGTAGGAATGCATCACCAGGTGTAGCATATGCTGTCGTGATCTTACAGTAAAAGAAGAACTTGGTGAGCATCAGTTCCCTGCCAAAAGCCAGGCCCTGTGTCAGTGTTTACCTGTGCGCACAGCCGGACCACTACAGAGGAACAGATGGAGTTAGACAGGAGGAGCAGGACAGCGCATCAGGTGTAGGGATCATACAAGCACCCAGGGGACACCATATATCAGACAGTGAGGGGAGGGCGGGCTCGAGGCAGTATGGGTACATAAAGGACGATACTGACAGATTATAATGGCCAAAATAAATACAATCATGATAATTATTAAAATAACTGCTGTGAAGGTATTAATAATATGCATTGTTTTAATACTGTCAATAACAACTTTTACAGTATTGTACTTTAATAACAACACTGCACATTCTGGTAGTTTGTTATTAAAATTATACAAAGCTTGTTACTGTCTGCCCTTTTACCACAAGAAACAATTCTGTGTTCATCATTGTAAATGGAAAAACTATCACAAGGGACTGAAAAACACTACGGATTTCTGCACAATCAATGAGAGAAGCATTAAACTCTCTTGTTGTTTCGTCTTGTTGCACTCTGTGGCGCGACACCAGCGCGCTCTACAGTTAGTTCTGTTTACTTTACTTTTGGGTTGATCTTGTTCACATACACATAATTCACTCCAGACATGCAACATGAGCCACGTGAGACTCCATCAGCTGATCAAAGAACTTATTTACTGTCAGGATTTGTTTTTTTTTTGTGTGTTCTGTGCTGTATTCCGGTTTACTTGCTCGTCTATCCACCGCGATTCCACTCCTGCCCTGCACTTCCGTCTCCGACCCAGCTCTCCATGTCCGGTATGAACACCCCCAGCCTTTGACCCCGTGACCCACGACCTGCTCCAGGACTTCTGCCTACAACACTGCTCCCAGCTGTCTGTTATGACTACCTTCATTCAATTTCCTATATCTACAAATAAACACTGTTCTAAGTCCTGTCTCTTTGGTCCCCTGTCAGTCTTTACGACATTTCCATGAAAGTGCGATTCAAGTAGACAGAGCCCCATGAATATGCGTGCCCAAGCTCACTTCCCCTATACGAGGTGGTCTTTTCTTTCACCTGTGGATAAATATTAGCTTTGAGGACTATGCGCGTTTGTGGTGGCCGAGAAAAAGTTTTTTAAACGACGCATAGACTGACCCAGACTCACCTGCGCAAACAGACCTACTCACCTGCGCAGACAGACCCAGACTCACCTGCGCAAACAGACCTACTCACCTGCGCAGACAGACCCAGACTCACCTGCGCAAACAGACCCAGACTCACCTGCGCAAACAGACCTATTCACCTGCGCAGACAGACCCAGACTCACCTGCGCAGACAGACCCAGACTCACCTGCGCAGACAGACCCAGACTCACCAGTGCAGACAGACCCAGACTCACCAGTGCAGACAGATCCAGACTCACCTGCGCAAACAGACCTATTCACCTGCGCAGACAGACCCAGACTCACCTGCGCAGACAGACCCAGACTCACCTGCGCAAACAGACCTATTCACCTGCGCAGACAGACCCAGGCTCATCTGCGCAAACAGACCTACTCACCTGCGCAGACAGACCCAGACTCACCTGCGCAAACAGACCTATTCACCTGCGCAGACAGATCCAGACTCAACTGCGCAGACAGATCCAGACTCACTTGCGCAAACAGACCTAAGCTCACCTGCGCAGACAGACCCAGACTCACCTGCGCAAACAGACCTACTCACCTGCGCAGACAGACCCAGACTCACCTGCGCAAACAGACCTACTCACCTGTGCAGACAGACCCAGACTCACCTGCGCAAACAGACCTAAACACACATATAATATTGACAATACAAAGGAATGAATCTCAACCTCAATTAAAATGTGATTATTTGCTCAGTTATAGACACAACAACACAAACATTTGATATATATCCACTAATTCAATGTCTGACTTGTTGCACTAGCAGCAAACAACATGTATTTTTAATCAATTTTGAATTATATAACTTGTACAGCTTGTTTTTAAAATAGTTCCGCTACCATTTATTTTATTTTCCATGTCACAAAAAGACCAACTGTCCAAAAACTGTAGTATTTTAAAATGGATTTTGAGATTATCAATTCAAACACTGAGATTAGAGATGATGAGTGTACTACCAGAGCGAAAAGACGCTCTTGTCTACTTGAAGAAATCGTTTTTTGGTTTGAGAGATTAATTGTCAGTTGTTGAAGACACTTGAATACATTAGCGTGGGATTTTTTTTACACTCACCATAACATTAAATTAGCTTCAGTCATTAGCAGCTGCCATTAACCAAAAGGACTCGAGCGCATCAAGCTGACGCACACATGTAAACAGGGAACACAATTACTACACTGACAGCTGGGTTTAAGACAACAAGTTTATCATCATATCAGGGCTGTAGGATTAAAACAAAAATCTAGCGAGTAATGTGAGTGCAATTAGGAAAATGTTAGAGATAATATCCTTTTTACAAACGCACAGCTCTTCTCCTGATCTGAGCTGCGCAAACACGTCAGTCAAATCTGCAGTACTTTTATATTTGACTCACAAACATTAACACACTGTCACGATAACAAATTTTGAATCATGATAGCTCTAGCTGCAGAAAAAATATGTAATTATCAATACAGAAAGAGTGTATATGTGTGTATATGTGTGTATATGTGTGTATATGTACTGCAGGGGCTGTGGGGAATGGCGACTTACCCAACTGTACCTTATTTTCCATGTAATTGGGCAAATTAGAATCAGGAGGACTAAAGGAGAGAGTGGGGGGGGTCTGGAGGACTAAAGGGGAGAGTGAGGGAGAAAAGGGGCGAGGTCTGGAGAACTAAAAGTGAGATTGAGGGGCGGGGTCTGGGGGACTAAAGAGGAGACTGAGGGAGGAGGAGGGGCGGGGTCATGTTTAGCCTCAGTACGGACATATTGTAAAACAACACTTATCCTCCAGGAATCACTAAGCGCTCTGTTAGCATGCTCATATCACAGCAAAACTCTGGCTGGCCTCTGAAAGTTGTGAAATGTTTAAACTCATCAGGGTGAATAGTTAGGATTCTAGTACCAGGATTCTAGTTCGGAAAGTGAGGAATGTGTTTGGAATGCTGCAAACTCTGAATGCTGAGTTCTTCACACCTACACAAGTACAAACGCTGATCTTTTCACCAGGTGTCCATGATCTAACGCACCTTAAAGAGACAGTATCACACTTCTATGGGGTATTAACTGCTAACACATAAAATATTTAGATCATCATGCTACCTTTTACTGCTTTGAAAATGCTATATTTGCCGAAAACAACTACATTTATGGGTTTCACTATCGTTTTTGTTGCTCTGAGTCCCTGTTCTCCTTTCTCTCCGTGCTACTAAGTCACTTCCCCTTCAGAGCGCTATCACAACACAATCAACGTGCATCCTGCCAGTGAAACTACTGCACATCACATCAGGTTTGTGCAGTTGTAGTATTTTTTTCAATCATCCTTTATGCATAGGAGGGAATGGGTTTGAATAGGGCCCGGGACAGATCACAAGATTACTGAAACATGCATGGATGACATAAAATCTAATCAGGCATGTTTTTTAATGAAGACACCACATCATAACATGGTAGAAAGCTCCACAAAAAGTTGCTTTAACATAATAATTCGCTTTAACTACATAAAAAACAGTGGTAATCACGCATGTAGCTGAGTGTGCGGAGCTTTACTGGCATCAGAAACAGCTGCAGCCAGACGCACTACTCCAGCTGCACCTTGTTTTTGAAAGGACATCTAGATTAAAAAGGCCAAACCCCTGAACCATTGGTTTGTTGTGGAAAGCTTGTCAAACTTTATAAGAGTGAATATGTGTCGACACTAGGGATGGGACAGTAAACAATAATAAGAAAGAGTTGTCTTTAATCATTCGTGGGAGATTTTATATAATTGTGATAATCCGCAACAAAGATAATCGCCATTCCATCACCTGAATGTGCAGAAAAAAACGACTTATCCACACGGGAGTCAACAGGGGGGACAAATGGGTCTGTTGTCCGCAGCCAGAAGTTTATTAATTTGGATTACAGGGGGGCCATGTGAGGCTTATTGCCCCGGGCCCCCAAATTTCAGTCGACAGCCCTGCTTATCCATAATATTCTGTTAAAATTATATCTATTCATAGCCATAACAACTTTAAACATTATCATGATATAATCGTTCATCGTAATTATTTTGGCCATGATAATCATCACACAAAATGTCAATATCGTCCCAGGCCTGGTCAACACTCATCCAAGTAGCGTCTTCAGTTCTGATTGTGTCATTAGTTAAGCTAGTTTAACGGGTTTAACTAATAACAGATACTTCTTACAGTGAAGTACTAGGGTGTTGGTAGCTCCTACTTTCTACTAAAGAAGCTGTTGGATGAGCGGCAAAACATATTCATTCTTACTCTTTATCCAAACTTTATTTAGACAAGATTTTCAGGCAAAGTTGACAGAAATGTATTTATGTATGTATGTATTTTCCAATGGTTAGATGAGTACGCTTTGTTTTGCATCATTTCGATTGTCATAAAAATCTATTAATAACTATTATATTTATTCAGTTTTTCTCAAACAGTAACCGCTCTGAAAGCTCCAAATGTCAAGATAATATCCATGGCCCATTTTATCCATGAAGTCTATACAGTAAAGATGTATTTTATATAGACTTACACCTTCCCGTTCAGCTCACAGCCACCCACGTCTGTGAGAAACAAGGGGAAAATCTGATGGGGGCAGAGGTCACTTACACTAGAATAGACTGTGTCTACAATTTGTGCTATTGTTCAGAGAAAGCCAACTCAATCAGAACATATCGAACCTTTTCTCTCCAATGATATAAAAACATAATTTCAAATATTATCCAGCCTTAATGATGTTATTGAACATCTCCGGCGGATCTCACCTACTCCTCAGAGAAAAAAATGGAGACGTGTTTTTCCTCGTAGCAATTTTGACAGTAGAAACACAACATATTGTATTTGTCCCTTAGGAAATATGTCTCATTGTGATTCTGTAATAGCTGCCTGTCACACATTCGACGCACATAAAAACCCTATATATTCTATACATTTCCCATACGTCTCTACTTGGAACACTGCTCGACTACAGTTCTCCATGTGCTTGTTTGTTTCTGTTAAAAGGTCCTATATTACACAAAATAATAAGACATGTTATTTCATCAAAAACATACCTTAAAATGCTCTGTTCCACCTTGTAGGTAGTTTTCAAGTTAACAGCTACATTTTACCTTTATTTCAGTAGAGATTGGCAATTCCAGATCTGAAATTATCCAAATGATTCTAGTGAAGGTGTGTGGATTTTTAAAACACATTGGAGAACATCCTGTATTGCCAGATGACATCACAAGGTGGAACAGAGTGTTTTCTGTTTGATAGAAGAACCCTAAATATGCAGGGTTTGTTAAACATGTGTGAATGAAACAAAGCACAACTCCAAGTTTGTGATGAGGGAACTATATTATAACAAAGATTATTGATTTAAAAGGCTCATATTACCCCCAGAGGTGACCGCTGTTGTGATTTGGGTTTTACAAAAATAAACTGAGTAGAATAATTTAACATACACATAATGAGCTTTTCAAAACACTCCTGCTTAGAATAGAGCTAGTATTGAAATTAGTACCAAGTCGCTTTTTCCTGAGTAGAAGTAAAAAAGTCTCATGTGATATGTCTCAGTAGTGTTGAATTATCTCCACAACGACATTCCACCCATACCATAAGTATCATTACTGAAAAAAATGACCTGAATAGCAAACATTTGTCACTTCCTGATGAGTTCAATAAAAGTACTGATCCTTATGAGAGCTTTATAAGATCACATGATATAACTATTACTTTGTGTTATTAAATACAATCTAAAAATACAGTTTTTATTATCATCATGGTATTGAAGTTGGTATTGCCTTTTCCTGAGTATCGAAATCAAGTTAACATTTATGTGTTGCAATACTGACAAAAATCTCTAGTGTTTGGTGTTATCATATGACAATCCATCAGAAAAGTATTAAAATGTGCCCGTTCATGTTGTTGTTGAGGTCAAGTATCAAGTCAATGGACTGTGTAATTGCAAATAAAAGTGCAGAAATATCTCTTTATGTCCTTTTTAGAAGATTGCTCTGAAAGTTTAGGTTCTTTCATTTTATATCAGGTCTGTTTTAATAGTTAGTGTAGATAATATATTCTAATTTAGCATATCTCCAAAACAACAATTGTGAAATTATCAATTTTTCAAAATAACTCTCGTCTCTAATTAGCGTTGAGTCTTGGCGTCAGATTGAGATAATTAAAAAACGTGACTGAGTTTATTTTCCACAAAGTGGCCCGAGGACATGACAACGGGGGTAATCAGTGTAAGAGGTGCTCTCCTGTGGAGTACCTCCAGAGAGCACACACTCACACATTACATGTTTATGGAGGAGAAATAACACTTAGACAGTCAAACGTTATTCTAAAGCGTCAGGATTGTGTTAAAAATGTGGAGAAAAGACAAGGCAGCATTTCAAATATTTCTAAATGCCAACAGTTAAAGGTGCTGTGTGTACATTTCTGGAGGTGTGCACCTGTATGACTGCATGAAAACAGAAAGTTAAACCACACAACAGGTCATTCTCCATGGAGATAGATTTGTTTTTTGCCAGACTGTGAAATATTAGCCAAAGGATCTATGGAATAAGCCTATAAACCGGTGTGCCATTAGCATGCTAGTTGTTGTTGAGATACAATGATGGCCTCTGAAAGTGTGAAAGCACTTATAAAGTAATTGAAGTGAATAATTAGGAATACAGTTGTCCCTCACTATATCACGGTTCACCTTTCGTGGTCTTGCTGTTTTGCAGATTTGTTTGTGCAATTTTGCATGTTTTTTTTTTTACTGTGCCGTGTCTCTTATACAGTACAGAATGTGTTCAGACAAATTTACTTAAATGTTGGATCGCAGTGTGACTCTTAAGTGCTGTATGTTTGCAAGTTTTCTCCCTGACAAAACTTACAATGTCGATGAAAAGTTCTGCACTAACAATTTCAGAAACACTTTGGACTTAAAAGTGTTTCTCTGCAGGGAGATGCGCCTCTGCAGATATCGCTGGCGCAGAAGCACGTGAACAACACATTTAAATCGATCATCAAGGAAGAGGGAGATAATATACGAAGGTTTGAACTTTGAGAATGTTTAAACAAGAGAAAAATGTGAGAAAATGTTAATGCCTGTGTCAGAAAAGTGTATAAAGTGTGTGGTGAGGAGTTTTACAGCCTTAAAACATTTCTAATAATTGTAAAAACAATAAAGCTCACAACTTCGCGGATTTTGCCTATTGCGGGTTATTTTTAGAACGTAACCCCATGATAAACGAGGGACCACTGTACTCAACATTACAATTTTGCACATTTTGAAACATTATGTCCGTATATTGATAATCTGGTCACCTCTAATCTGAATGGGGGCTGTCAAAAGTATCAAAAATCAGATCATAATCAATACTAAACCTAGAAACAAAACTAGATTTTGACTTGTATCGATACAAAAATGAACCACATATATCTGGACAACTGAGGTATTATGCTGATATAAAACTTCATGGTAAAATAAAAGACAATACTACGACTTAATGTTGAAAAATCCTATCTACAGAAATTTAATTATTATCATTGTAGTTTCGGAATCGTTATTAAGTCTATTCCTTAGTAACGAAATCAAGTTTTAAAAGTCAGTATCGTGACAACACTAATCTAAACCAGTATCATAATTATTTAGTCAAGAATCCAATATATGATTTGAGAGAGTTTTCAGTTTAGTTTTCAGTTTAGCATGTGATCTCCAGTGCAGAGCAGGGCGAGCTGCAGTAGTGTTGGGAGATTCACATTTGATCCTTGTGTCCTGGATTATACAGCTGAGATGAAGCCTGACCCAGAGCCACAGACTGTGTGAATGTGACAGCAAAGGATTAACCCCATCACATACACTCCACACTCCACTGCAGCCAGCACAGTGTTTGCAAGATACATGTCAGATACGAGCTCTTACTCTTCTCCATTTCAGCTGCTCCACTTCAGATCAGTGTATCTGATTTTTACAGTCTTAAAAACATGGTCCAAATTTATTAACGACTTTGTTAAATCACTTTTCATTGCTTTTAGCCATGTTATAGTTGTTTCTCCTTTTCATTTACCCTCTCGAAGTTGTTTTTGGAGTGATTCGTGCATGTTTGAGCAATCTTTTAACACTTATTTTCGAGACTGCATATTGCAAATCAACCCGTTTTCACCTCCGGCAGCACCCTTCGTTCTGTACTCACTTCGTTCTTCAGGGGTTTTTTTTATTAATCAGTGACATGCGTATGATTCGGCAGCGTTGCCTCGTTATTTTGGTACAAATGAAAAAAAATACACAGTTTGCTTGCATGATTTGCAGCAGCGTCAGTTCCCGTCACACACCACAGTTTTCTAACGCAGAGGTCAGCGGACTTGTTCTTTTATTAAGATGTTTTAGATGAATATTGTGATTTAAAATGTGTAAATTATGACATAATGATCCACGGGTGTCATAGATTATAACTATAAAGCAGACACAAGCAAAACATGTCTTCTTTAACGCTTTTATAGCATCTTAGTTAGTATAAGTTTGTAAGGCTGGGTATCATTAAGATTTTGCCGATACAATACGTACCTTGATACATATCTCAATACAGTACTTTTTTGATTTGATACAATACGATACAATATATTTCAAATTGATTCGATACAATTCAGTGAAAAATATATATAATCATATATTTTGTGACCCTTAATGATCAGACCCATTTTCACAACAAAAAAAAAAAACATTAAAGGTGCATTTATCTTCTGTTTACTCAAGATAAATGAACATAACCAAGTGCATTTTGTTTAGTGGATGTGACTAACTAGAAGAACATAAGAAACTGTTCCATTGGTCAATATTACTCATCTACAGCTTACACGAGCTCCATATTTACATGTAACAGGGACATGTGTAGTTTAACAGCTCTGAAGGATCACAACATATCTACTAAAAAACAACTGTGATACTAAAAGACTTTGTTAAACTACTACCTGTGCAAAGCTACTATGAAATACACCTGTTTTAATAATCGAAACAGTGAAACAAATGTCAAATGTTCTGCATAAACAAGTTTCTTACCTCTAAACAAACCACACAATTGTAGTGCTGTGACAGAATAATTTGGTAAAATATACAAAAAAATACATCGATACAGCAGCCCACGATATCAATACTGTATCATAAAATTAAATGATACGATATATCAATATTTGGGTATTTTTGCACACCCCTATAAGGGTTTTTCACAAATTTCAGAAGCTACAGTAAGGTTTTGCTGTTAACAAAAACTCATCACAATCCCAGTGTTCTTTCCTTAATCACCTCTGAAGACAAACATGTTCTAAAATTCATGTGATTTTTGTGCAGTTCAGTTTTAATTACTTAACAAGCCCTAAAAGAACAACAAAAAATAACTAAAGAATATGATGTCTCCAAACCATTAGAAGAAGATATGAACTAAACAAACAAATTATTCATTCAAAGATCATTATTCATTCATTGCGCCATTCGATATTTTTCCAATTAATAATGTAATTTCATATTTGACTTTTAAATAAAGAGACGGCTCGTGCTGGTTTGTGCTTTATAACTGCATAACAAACCCAGCGTAATTCTTCACATTTATTTTGAAAAACATCTTGGCCTCAGTGAATCAATTTCGGCTCAGATTCAGCTATTTGAAAGGATTTTGTTTTGTATTTTTCAATCGTTTCTCTCCGCTTGCAAATCTGTAAACAGCAGCCTTACAATCTTACTATATTCTACCACGTCTGTACTGAACACACGAGTGCACTTAAGTACCAGTCGATGCTACTTCAGAAATAATAAGGCAATCGAGAGATATAGAGCACTAAGAGGAGATGGTGACGCATTCAAGGGGCGTGGTACATTTGCACATCTAAGCACTGGCAGTGATAAAGCATCAAATTAAGCAAAGAAGTATTTTAAAACCATAGGACAAAATTACACCTTTAGTTACTGCAGAGCATGTACTGCACAAATAAAATTAAACAGTATTCAGCCGGTGCCATATTCATCCAGATAAAATAAAAAGTGTGTTGAATACTGGTTATATTTCGAAAGGAAACCATGGTAACACAACACAAAATATCAGGGAATTTTTCTGTATATGAATTTATTAATAATACGTTTCTGGTCCCGCTGTACTGTTGTTTTTGGAGGTTTCATTCTATAGGGCATGTCAGGAATATTCAATTAATCGATAACTGTGATTATTTAATGATATAATCAGTCGAATTTTAAAGCAAATATATATCATTATCAACGTAAAGTGCTTTTTTTACTGTTGCTTTGTCATTAAAAGGCGCTGTACCCACAGACTGTAAGGGAATGTGACGTTACCCATAGCGTTCGGCTCCAGTCCAATGAAGCTCCTCGAGACTAACGGTTACAAGGGTGGATTTGGGCATAGTTCCACATTTGGACATTTCGACCGCAAGAATCATAGCAACCAAAGAGCCAATCAGGAGCAAAGCTGTTGAAAGAAACGCCCTTAGCAACACTGTCAATCAAACGTGTTGTTAACGCTAGAGGGAACGGCCTTAGGGAAAGAAGGCAGCTGATTTATCTCTTAATAATGTTCATATTTTGAATTATGGACACAATAGTGAAATAAAAACATCAGGATCATGTAGAGCGGGTTAATACGAACATTTTAAGACCAAAATGATGAGTGAAGCTATAGTCAACGGAGCAGGAAGAGCATCCATGCACACTTCCTATTTGGAACGCGGCGGCTAGCAGGTTAGCTATGTCCATTTATATAAACGTCTGTGTCTATGTCTGTACCTGATTCTTAGGGTCTTAAAAACATGAAAAACTCAAGTAGTTTTGCCATTTCCTGATTAACAGATAATAAAATGCTTTTGAATTCGATGCAGACAGCTCACAATGGACATATTCTGACCTCTTACACAATATATCTACACTGGGGCAAGGCACGAAACCTCCAAACCGACAAACCAAACCTAAAAAGACCTATAACTTTCTGCTATAAGTTACAATATTAAAGGTCCAAACTTTATCTCATTATAGTGCAGGCACATTTCACACAGCAGGGCGTTAATTAGAAAGTTCAGAAGTCATGAGCAGCTGGTATCAAAGCCGCTCAGGTCTGTGTACAACAAGTCTGACATTTCCACCGCCAAGAAAGGCTCGGTGGACAGCTATATTTAGTGTAGTCCATGTTTATCTGTTTGTTTCGGGCAGTAGTGTGTAAAAATGTTTGCTGGAGACGTGCCAAAAGGTGCTACCAGACTCCAAACAAGCAGAAAATAAAATGATATTAACCAGTGACTATTTACAAGTGTCATAACCAGTGGCTCATTTCAGAATATGACCGTTTACCATTTATCATAAAACACACATCCTTACTCTGAGCAGGCTTGCATCTCCACAAACCTGACTCGTTCCTTCAGCTATATTACTCCGCTCATCTATTTCCATGGAGAATATTGCAAAGTATGTTTTTTTTAACCTTCTATTTCCACAGGAGCATGTTCAATGTGAGAAATAACGTAGTCGTTTGAGCGCACTTCTGTGATATTTTTAAATCGTCAGCAGTTTTAATAATTGAGGTCAAACTTAATTTTAACACAAAATTTCAAAAATGTCTCACGTTAAGCCGAAATACAAGTCTAACACGCTTCAGTTTAACCTACTACAGCTTTTGATCCTAACTCTTATCTCCATTAGTCTTGCCTTTCCCATCAGGGCAAAGGCTTTAATGATTATCTTGTACATTAAGAGCGTGCGTCTTTAGCGCTGCACGTTTCCTCGGATCGCTAACGATACGGTGCGAGTTTGAGTCTGTGAGGGAATGTGAGGTGATGGGAGAGACGGGACAGCTGTTTGAATGTCTCTGATTTTCTATAGACCAGAGACACAGCAGTAAAACAATGGGATGATTAACCAGATGTCGGAGATTCATCAGGACAGCGGGACAGAGATGTGTCCAGAGGATCAGGCGGCATTTTCAGTAGTGTCCACTTACCAAAAAATGTCTATAGGTGTATTCATCATAGACTGTGTAAAGAAGTCGACTAAGGGAGTGTCACCCATAGCGTTCAGCTCCAGTCAAATGAAGCTAATCGAGGCGAGCAGTTATAAGCGCGAATTTGGAGAAAAGTCCCATATTTGGAATTCCGACTGAGAGTATCATAGCAACCAAAGAGCCAATCCGAAGCGAGGCTGTTGAATGTAATGCTGTTTCCCACCTGCACCTCTGGTTTAGCAGGGAGCACGCGCTTACCTACGCTGTCAATCAAACTTGTTGCTAACGCTAGCGGGAGAGACTTTGGGGACGTTCATCATGTAGAGTGGGTTAATATGAACAATGCAAGACTAAAATGACAAAATTGACAGCAGCAGTTACAGATAGAGGGAAAGTTTTTCAATATAAATGGAGCGAAATGGAGCCAGAGTCGGGGTATCCATGCTCACTTCCTATGTGGAAAGCAGCGGCTAGAAGTTTAGCTATGTCCATTTATATATACAGTCTATGGGTCATCTTTGTACTGGTTTATTCCAAATTTGCGCCCAGTCCTGCAAGATTTATAACAATAAAACTTAACAGTAGAAGCAAAAAAAAAAGACTAACTGCTAACCCTTTAGTTTATATCTCTACAAACATGTTCTGAAATGGATGTGATTCGTGTACAGCAGGAGTGCCCAAACTCTTTTCACCAAGGGCCATGTCTTGAAAAATATTCGACACGGAGGGCCACGGACCAGTGGTCAACACAGTGAATCATTCAGATGGGTGCATTTATCATACTTTAAATAAGGCTTGAAATATTATTATTAGGTTTGTATGACAATGCAATGTAATGTTATTTAGGTTATATTGGTAGGATTACTCACATTTACTGTAAAAAATACTGATTATCTGCAGTTGGGCCAGTTCAACTAAAGGCATGAGGGCCATTAAAAATTGGTCTGAGGGCCGCATTTGGCTCTCGAGCCATAGTTTGGACATCCCTGGTGTACAAGTTTAGCAGCATTTCATTCTTCTCTCAAATATACATTTCCAGGATGCGTTTAAAATGTGAACTTTGAACAGAATCCAGATTTTAAAACAATATGGCAAATCCAATATGCTTGTCATTAAAATCGCAAAATATCTTTTCCAAAATTGTTCAGTTCCAGGTTATTTATGGTCAAGGTTTAGATCCAGGTTTAGTTAATGGGTTTTTACTGTATCAAAAACCTATTAACTTTTGACACAGCTTTCAAGGATAAAAATCAGGGCAGTAGAAAACGGAGTGAAAAAGGTGATGCGGCGCCTAAATAACCGTCCACTGCTGTTATATTTTTTGCCTCGAAACTTTGACTTTTATTTAAAAAAACAAACAAAAAGAAAACAGACTTGAGAATGTGTCTGCAATTTACATTATAGTTTATATGAATATGAAAATGTCAATATGGGACAGAAAGGAGGTCTGGAGGAAATTTTGAACAAAATCAATGCAATCTATGTCATTCCCTGCATTTTAGAACATTTTAGAGATAAATTAACTAATAATGCAAATATGGTTATGCTCTTACTTCCCTGTGATTAAAAAATAAAGCTGTTATCACACAATTAAAGAATGAGCTGGGTGCCCCATATAGCCTAGTTTTAATATATAGAAAGTCCCTAACCCTTTACTTTTTGGACAATATTTGAATCTCTGTTTTTGACTTGAGTATATTCACTGGTTTGAAGTTTGATCACACTGCAGCGTGGACATCGGCTCTAGAAAAAACAGACCGTCCAAACCTTATATGAAGATCTGAACACATGTTTTTGTCAGCGAGGCAACTGAAGCTTCATAGCCACGTCATCGGTCAGTGCATCAGCGCAGTGCTGTCTCGTCTCGGGGATGGGTCACCGCTGGTTGAGGGAAGCTCAGCCTGTGGTCGACTGGCTCCTGCAGACGCACACTGTCCTTCGCTGTAGAGTGCTCCATAGAACAGATAGACACGACTCACACGAATGACCTATTTCGAGATCAAAATGGCGCATTTCACCTAAACGTGACAAGTTTGCGGTCCTGAAAATGTAGGGAAAAAAGCTGACATTTGCTCATTTTAAAAAGGACAGCAAAACTAATACTAGAATCCCATGCATTTAAGAACATGTTTGTATTGAGAGATAAACTACAAGGTTAGGAAGTTCAGACGAGGCTGTAGTCCAACTTTTGGCTGACTAGAAACTGCAGATCAGTTCGATTAATACAAATTGTAATCGACTAAAGGCCCACAGCTCTAGTCCAGACATTAAACCTATTATCATTCAAATGGAAACCCCAAAACTGATCATTCCTCACTGAAATATGTCATTAAATGTGAGTCCTAAAACGTTATATCACATCATATCAACATCAAACACCAGATTAATTTGTGTGATTATTCGAAAACCCAGAATAAAGAATCATTTGAAATCAGGACACAAACAGTTCACCTTTAAGTATGACTGACAGAAAACAGGAGGGTAAAAAGTACAAAGGCTTTCGAGGCTCATTCTCATGTGTAACGCAGCTCTACGACTGTGAACCCAAGCGCAGCACTGGATAAAAGCACAACGAAACCTCTCAGAATAGGGATCTGAATGGGACAAACTATTCTTAACACCGCTGAGATATAATTAACTCTGAGCTATGTTGTTTTATACGCAGAGTGATTATACATGCCCTGTTAATACAATGAATAATATACATGGAGCCGGTTCTTTTAAAGCAATGACAAAGGACTCAATTAACTTGTCAAACACAATGGCGGCCTTATTATAATCCAATTAATATGAGTAAATAACATGTGCTTCAGGGGATGTGTTGCATTTTTAATTGGCACATATGAGTTTTTGTTTTTTTTTAAATGTGTAATACCTTTGGGTGTTTTCGTTGGCTTTTTTTCCTCTGGCTTTCTCGTGTACTTTTCGTTTTTATAATTGGGTTAAATGGCTGATGCCCTCTAGTGGCAACAGAGAGGAGTGAAACATTTTCGCATGACAAATGAGCAGCACGGCTAAAAAAAACAACCCTCCCAATTCTCAATCAGGTTTTCCGTAGACTTTGTAACAACTTAGATAATTTGAAAATACAACTTTTTTCAAGTCTAGTTAAAAGTTGCAATGCCTATTTTTAAATCCTTACATCCATCTTCTAACGGTAAACAACAGATGTGTTAGTTTCAGTGTAATTAGCACTTCCTGAATCATACCTGGACACAGATTCCTGATATCTACCATATTTTTGACACCTTTTGTCCAACGACTGCTCTTCCCGTCGCCTCTTTTACCTTCACCGAGACAAAGACCATAATTAACTTGTCAAAGTACAACCGCGGCTTTGCGCTGATCCCAATTATTTATGTGTAAATAACATGTCAATCTTACATTGCACTTTTTCAGTAAAGCGTGCCATCCACAAATCAATGGGGTTTTCACACCAACACAGAGTGGCCGAGCCGATCGATATACTCCTGAGTGTTTGTCGCCCTCCCGCTGAGACAAAGGGAAGGCCTGGACCTAAGAATACACCTGGAGCTGGAAGAGAGTTAAGAGTAGCGATAATGCAAGATTTTGAAAAAAAAAACATTGATTCTGTTCAGACTGCGCATCGTAAACAACTCGAGGAGATTTGAAAGAAAAAATATGAACTGAGAAACGAATACAAGAATCCTATGAATTTCAAAACATATTATTGGACGTCTAAACTACAGGTACAACGAGATTTTTGATAAAAACACAAGATGTCCGCGTTAATCCCTCAGTCCTCGTATGAACCATAGCAAAAGAAAAATTCAATTCGGTCAAGTGAACAAAAGTTTTTAGAGCGAAGACGTTCCGCTGCTCATCCAAGCCGCGTTTTCTTCAGTTCTGGTCAAATTACTTGTGGACACTTTATATCTGTGTCAAAGAACGAGCGAACTACACTGAAACTAACACATCTGTTGTTTGCAGTTATAAGGATTAAAAAATAGGCGTCAAAACTTTTTAACTAGATTATAAATTGAGTATAGAATAACCAGTATGAAGTAAATAACGAGTAATATACAAACGTGAAAAAGGTTTGTTGTATAGTTTCTGTATAACCCCATCTAACAAACCAACACTAGCGCCAAAACAAACTGCAATTCTGTTTTGATTGTGTTAACGTGCATCTATTATACAGGTCACAGTATTAGTATTTTATTGGGTCATTACATTCAAAATCAAACATTATTCATTTCTATCATGACCGAAAGGGTTTAGGCTGAAGTAAAAATGACTTATAATGTCTCACTCTATTTAATAATAATAACGCACAAGAATTCCAAGAAAAGCAGCATCAGTTCTACAACAAATGACTGAATATGTTACAAAAGAAAAACTACAGTCCATGGCAGTTCACATGAATCTGCCCTGAGTCCTGTCATTTTCAAAAAAGTGATGTTTTATACCTATTTTTAAATGTTTCTATTGTGGAGGAGCTTTTTAATTTATCGTCAAGGTTGTTCCACACACTAACCCCTCGAACAGAAATAAAGTGACGTTTTTTACTGGTTCTAGTCTTACTTTTTTTTTTAAATACCTGTTTGTCTAAGATATTGACTCTATCTCTCTATCAAGGGTGGAGCTTATGATTATCTGCCTTATACGTCTGTACAGCTGTGCCCAAATCAACAAGATCAAACAATTTTACTAGTTTTAACTTAACAAAAATAGGATTTGTTGGTGCGAGATCGTCTGCTTGGTTAACTATTCTAACGACCTTCTTTTGGAGTAGAAAAATTGAAAAATGTTATGTTAGATTTATAGGTATTACCCCAAATTTCTGCAAAATAATTCAAATATGGTAGGAATAGACTAATGTACAATAATTATAATATAAAACCTAAGAATTTGGTCGCAGTCACTCGTTCAATTTCCATATCATTTAATTTTATATTTGTTGGGCAGTCAATTTTTTTTCCCCAAAGACAATACATTTCGTTTTATTTAGATTCATTGAAAGTTTATCACTTTAATCACGGTTTAATTTTGCTAATATAATCATACACTACTAAAAAAAAGCATAATTTAAACTCAACCAATACTTTCTGTCTGTTTATGGCACATTTTTCATTTAGATGTGGTGTTATTTTAAAAAGCATGTCACATTCTCCAGCAGCTGTTGCGAGATTAAAAAATAAAAAGCATCTTAAACTCCTCAAATTAAATTAAACTTGTTTTGAAAATGCTTTACAGCTTTGAAATTATTACGGTGTGATATTTTCATTTATATATGTGATATTTTTTCTGCTAAAATGAAAATAGTTAAAATATAGAGAGTTCTTGGGTCTAGTCACTAATAGAAATGATCAGGTTCAACATTTGTGAGTTTAAATTTTGCATATTTCATGGCGTAAATAGGGACAACTGGCTCTTGAGTATAACAGAATCAGAAAACTGCCAAGAGCCTGGGATCCAGAACACAAACCGCTTCAATACTTTACAAAAATGTGAGTCTGGTCACTGGTGGAAATAATTTTATATGAGTTGATGTTTGTCCAGTGTTGGTGTCACAATTAAAATACAACAACTGAACCAAATGAACCAAATATTCTGTGCTTCTCAAACTGAAATTGTTAGAAAATACTGTCACATTGTTAAAATACTGGTAAAATTATACAATGTCAATTAATCTATCTATATGATGACATGAATTCAGATTTTAAAATGTATTTTTATTTATTGACTGATTTATTTATTTATTTAGTTAGTGAGTTAGTAGCTTGGACTAGCTTGATACATGTACTACATTAAATACTTTTACTTCCCCACGCTTACTTACTTTACCAAAAAAGAAAGTTATCATTTCAAACTATGTACATGAGCTTTGGGAAATGACCGAAAGGAAAAGATCGCAGATACAAGTGGCCAAAATTTGTTTCTGGTTTCAAAAGAGTGTCATTAAAAGGTGGATTTTCCGTCCATATTGGAAATAGTAAAGGAAATAAAAATATCACAGGGCTAAAAACGTGGCGGATTTCTGCAGAATCAATGGAAGAAGCACTAAAACTGTGTTAATCTGAGGTGAGATGAATTAGATTTTATTTGTGAAGTATAAGTGTCCCATGAGCTCCTTCGTTTCACATGTGTCACTGAAAAAACTGGGCTTATGAGCAACACTGATATCAATGTGTATAAAAAAACCCACAGAAGTATCAGTCTGGATTTGCCAGGAAACGTGTGGAAAGTTGACCTACTGTGTGTGAGTGAAGTGAATTACAAATCGTAACTGTTGCTTCATCATGGTGTAAGGGCTGAGCGATATGACAGAAAATGATGATTGATTCAATTTCTTTATTTGCATTGATCAATCACAATTTTTGATTTGATTGTATTTCATGTTGTCTTATATAAACAAATCAAAAACAGTCACATTTCTCATATCTAGGCCTGTCACAATACATACTATATCCACTTATTGTTCAAATATGTTGTGTCATGGGTACTTTTTCTTAGTACTAACGGGAACATTTTGTTATTTTTCCTGTTCTATGATAAGATGTGAGCTGTGGAGGGTTGGGTAAATAACGTCTATGACTCACTATAGCTACAGATTAATTACCAAAGTGTTTCATTCTGCCGTTTATTTATAGCTGTTTGTGTTTTCTTAACCATATCGTACATTTAGAATATTTTGGGGGATGATTCTACCTCAGAGTTATTGCGTCAGCGCCATAAATGAGTTTCAATATTATCGTTCATCGTCTACATTTTCTTAGCAATATAACATACTTCAAAACGTGTTATTGTGACAGATCTACTCCGATTTGTGTTTCATTGACAGAGGATTGACTGTGTGTGGACCTCTCGACTGAAAAGACCTCACATTGACGATTAGAAAGGACAGAATCTCAATTTGACTTAAAGTGTCATTAGTAGCACAGCCCTAGCGTCAATAATACTGATATAAACTAGTGACGTTTCTTGTCAAAATCATTGCAAAATCAAAATATAAACTGAGCCATTCCTTCTGAGCTGTAAGATTTGAGTCAAACATCACAAGAGTGAAGTTATCGGGAATGGAGAGAGCGTCAGCGAGTGGACTCAGGACAGACGGTGGATTATTGATAGACTTTGTGTCATGTTTGGAATGTAAAATCTGTTTCATTCTGCCCCCTTCTGTGCAGCTTTGGTTCTCATCAAAAGCCCTGCAGACGCCATTTTTTGGGGGGGAAGTTTTGTAAGGTGGTACTTCAAACTGCAGTCTTTGTTACTGCTATAAATTAATGATGATGCGCTCTCCAGGGAGATGTTATTGCTTTGCCTGGAATGTTTCACAGTATGGCATTAAACAATTTGTTGCTCTCAAATTCCTTCAAAACAGGCATTCATACAGTCAGCGGGGTTGCCACTCCACATATCTTAATTGGACCCCAAGAAGAATAGCGACAGCTTGTCCGTGCTAATAGGGATCCTATCAATAAACAATAAACAGATCTGACCTTTTGTTGTAACCGGGGCCATTATTTGTCATCATCTTCATCATTTTCTATGGGTTTGAAAGTTAGATCCTGGAACTTTGGTGTGACGTGCTTCTGGAACGATCGACTCTGGCCCCAATTCACTTTCTATTGAATTACTGTTACCCCTCTCTCCATAAGTCCCACTGTAAGTCTCGTCATTTTGGTCTTAAAATGTTTCTACTAAAACCGGGTATTTTTTTTTCACTGTTGCGTCTGTAGCTAAAGATATGAACATTAATAACACACAAATCAAGTGTCTTCTTTCCTGAGGTGGCTCCCGCTAGTGTTAGCAACAGGTTTTTGCCTCATATCTGCTAGACTCGAGTTTCATTTGACTGGAGACGAACGCTATGGGTGAAGTCGCACTCTAGTCTACGCTTGTGCCACATGATCTCACAAGATAAAATTGCCACAAGATCGTGCACACATGTTGAACACACAGAAAAAAAAAAAGTCACAAGATTTTTTTCTGTGTGTTTACGTTTGACATGGACAAAAAAGGGTTCATTTTGCCGAGCCGCACCTCTTGAGAAGCCGTCGTTCCAAAAAGCAGTGCTACAATGACAGCAAAAATAAAATTAGGAACGGAACTGCACAATTTATCATTCTATCACTATCTCGTTTCGTCTCGTCCCCAGTGGAGACCTGGTGGAGTTGGTTTTGTAGGGCAGGGCAGGTGTTGAGCTATGTGTGATACTTGATGTTGATTTGACAAAACGATGACACCAAGAGCCGACTGTGTCCTGAGCGTAGATGAGCCGGAGTGTACCTGAACCCTTCAGCGCTGACCCATGGGACAGGAACAGCAGACAGAGGGGATACTACGCTTACCTCCACCCCGTAACAGTCTTGATTAGTGTTGGTGCGGTCAAAGCCTGTGCGATCTTTGCCCTGCGCTCCACTGCGGATGTGACAATATCCAAATCTCTCTGTACCAGGGATGGGACAATAAACAATAATATCATTTATCGTGATAAAACGGGATCGACAATAATCGTTCGCGGGACATTTTATATAATCGTGATAATCGCCAACAAAGATAATCCTCGTTATATCACCTGAATGTGCAGAAAAAAACTATTTTTTCACAGGCGAGTCCGTGGGGTGGACAAAGGGGTCTGTTGTCCGGCGCCTCAGAGTCTTAGGGGCCCAGAACTGGACCCTCTTCCTATTAATTAATATTACAGGGGGGGCCATGTGAGGCTTATTGGCCCGGGCCTCCAAATTTCAGTTGACAGCCCTGCACATCCATAATATTCTGTTAAAGTTATAATTATTCATAACAACTTTAATCATTATCGTGATATAATCGTTAATCACAATTATTTTGGGCATGATAATTGTCACGCAAAACGTCAATATCGTCACATGCCTACTCTGTGCGTCTTTAGTTCTGTCATAATCCAAAAACTTGAGATTTAAAAACGCTTAATAACATCTTCTTCATATATCTGCACTGAAACGGCGCAAAGGATCATGGTATATGTAGTGAACTGAAGCAAAATGATTTAATTTGATATATCGTGATGATCCACCGTATTATTGTGACACTTTTGATGAAACAATATCACGTTCTATTCTTGTTTACATCCTTACTCTGCACACATGGGGGGTCAGTGTCACTCTGATGCTCCGCTCGTGTCCAAACAGTGTAGAGAGGAAATTTCTCATTGAGTCTGTGAGCTTAGAAGACATTTCCGGCTGTACTGTGTCACAGATCTGACCTTGCCCCGGCTGCGTGACCTGCTTGTCTCCATGGAGATAGAAAAGTTTAAACGTCCTATATTACACAAAATTGACTCTTATGAGCTTTAAGCCATGTTGCAACGTTGTTACCGCCTCAAAAACATGGAACCCTTTATTATTATTAGTCTGTCTACATCCCCAAACCTCAAAATGCTCCGTTCCACCTTGTGATGTCATGTAGTGGCTGAAATGATTCAAATCTAGTGAAGGTGTGTGGAGTTTAAAAACACAGTGGAGCACTTCCTGTATTACCGCATGACATCACA
This sequence comes from Periophthalmus magnuspinnatus, assembly GCF_009829125.3. Classification (NCBI taxonomy): domain Eukaryota; kingdom Metazoa; phylum Chordata; class Actinopteri; order Gobiiformes; family Gobiidae; genus Periophthalmus; species Periophthalmus magnuspinnatus. Next base: position 27,472,499 of record NC_047129.1, read on the forward strand.
AAGTGGAACAGAGTGTTTTGAGACAAGAACTCAGCCTAAATATGCAGGATTTGTGTGTTAAACATGTGTGAATGAAGCAAAAACACAACTCCAGATATGTTTTTTGATGAGGAAACAACATTATAACATACATCGAATACATAGAAATAGCGTAACACAAGCCTTTTAATGCCATACTCTGAGACATTTTTGGCAAAGCTGTACAAACAAACAAACAAACAGGTGCATTATAACCGAGCTTCAATCAGTGCAGTGCTCAGGGAACCGTCTCTAATCAGGATTTTTGGAGTATCTAACTTAACCCATAGTGCACGTTTTAGTTGTGGGAAAACAGGAATTCCCAGAGGACACGCACTCAGACAATCCCAATCCTAAATCTATTATCAAATCCCGACATGTATGTAATTTGTAATGTCATTAGCAGCTACGTCAACTAGAAACAATATGGAAAAGTGGCTTATTTGGATGAAATCTTGTGACACGTTGTATATTTTGGTGAGTAAGGGTGTAGTGGCAGTTTCACCGCGTCAGCAGATTATTTGTTTGTTCACAGTTTGGTTCACAGGACCAGACTCCCGCTGGCACCGTAGGGAGTCCCCACAGCTTCATTTGAACAGGCACACACACTTACAACAAAGACTGTTTCGATGATACAACTGCATGTGTTTTAGTATTCAGGAGTCTGGACTAGGGTTGTCAAAAGTACCAAAAATCAGATACTAATCAATACTGAAACTAGAATTGAAACTAGATACTCATTTGAGCAGGTATCGATACTAAAAAAGGACAGAAATGAACCATTCTTGCATAGCTTTAGAATGATCTTGAGCTGTATCAGAACAACTATAAGACCATATAGACCAGTATACATGTGACCGGTGGACTTCTGCGTTGTGTTGCGAGATTCTAAGGCAGGGGTGTCCAATCTTTTTTCACCGTGGGCCGCATACTGAAATATATTTGAAGCAGAGGGCCACAAACCAGAGTCGATACAGGGAGTCAAATGGTGGATTCAACGCAGGTTTGACAGCGCCATTGTACCTTTAATAAGACTTGGAAGATTATTTTTAGGTCTGTCTTACAACGCAATGCGATGTTATTCAGGTTATAGAGGTAGAATCTCTTCCATTTGTAGTAAAAAAAAACCACTTCCTGATCAATTGGGCCAGTTTAGGAGGAGACATGAGGGCCAACAAAAACTGGTCTGAGGGCCGCATTTGGCCCCTGGGCCGTAGTTTGGACAGCCCTGTTCTAAGGAGCCACAAGACACAGCGGGAACTTTTGGAGGCAGTCACCTTTAATCTGTTCCACAAAAGCACAAAACTTTATGAACATGTGCCACTACCCATCGCTCCAGCCCATACTCTTCCCAACACTGATTCGCAAAGGGAAGAGGTGGGAGCCAAACCCTGAATTTATACCAGGAGCAAGACGAAGGACACACAAAGAAGAAAGAAAAACATAGAAGAAGAGGCTAGAGGACCAAGGTTGCACATAAAATTAAACACCAGGTATGAACAAAACTGTAATAAACAAAAACACCATTTTGTGTCATTATACATATGTATGAACCGGTTACATAAATGGACCATTATGAACATACCTGGACACTGAGGGATTACATAAATATAAGATCACATGCGAATATAAAAGAAAGTATTATTATTCAATGTTAAAAATGACATTCTACTGTCTAAATAAAGAGCGTTTTATATCATCGTTGTGGTATCAAAATGAGTATATTGAATATTCCTTAGTATCGCAATCAAGTTTGAAATGTTTGTATCGTGACACCAATAATCAGAATATAACCAAAACTGACCTGCTTCACCATACAATTCAAAAACGAATTTAAAAAACTACTTTCCAGTTGCTAGCTATAAATAAAAAAACTGTCTACTTGAGATCAGAATGCAAGCACAATAAGCCAATCATTTTCCAGCGATTTTCTCCTGACCCCGACCGAGATCCTGGTTTAAGATCCCTGCAGGTCGCTCAAGACGAGGCCAGATTTTAAGAAGAAGAAGTTGCTTCCATGGCGATAGTAACAGGACATCTAAATAAAGCCTACATATTCTGGAAAGTTAATACTGTGGACCTAGAAATAACAGGGAAAATAGGGCTGGGTGACATGACATAACAAGTATACTATTAGTTCTTTTTCCCTACATCACAAGTTTCAATTTAATTTCATTTTGACTCATTATAAACAAATAAAAATTACTTTTAATATTCATTTCCTCACCATAAACACATAAAGGACGTCTAGATTAAAAAAGATGTGATGAATCGCACAAAAACGTTAAGTTAATACAATTATAGTCTAGAGTAGAGGCATAAGATCCATAAAATTCTGACTTTTCGTGACACATATGTTCAAGGAATGGTTTTAAAATCTCTCGTCTTTCGGTAAAATGCATTTTCTTTAAAGTCGAATATCGTACTCGTAGGACTTTGCAGATCACAAATGAACTTATCCAAATGACAGCTACTATGAGAAGGTAACAAAAGGTGGTTGGTGGTAATGTTAGAGCTGCCTGTCACGTGTACGAACTACGGCACCTTAGTCGGATTAGACATGTATAATTGCGTGGTATTATAATGGAAATAGGAGTATTCTGAATTAAAATGTGCAGATATAACCTATACTTTTATTGACAAAATGTGCAATAGTTTACTTAAAGAGTCTATATTACGTTACTTTTTAATGTTATAATGTTGTTTCCTCATCAAAAACAGAGAGAACTCCTGCATATTTAGGCTGCTTTCTTCTTCTCTCAAACAGAAAACACTCTGTTCCACCTTGTGATGTCATCAGGTGGTGATACAGGAAGTGCTCCACTGTGTTTCTAAACTATACACTTCCATTCACTAGAATCATTTGGATGATTTAAACCCTTGAATTGTTTATCTTTACTGAACTGAAGTTAAAAAAAAGAGCTGTTAACTTGAACACTACCCCTTCGTGACATCACAAGGTCATTTGATTGTTGTTATATTTTTGTTCGCTCAAATTATGAACGTGATATGAACAAACTAAACCCTCAGCCTGTTTAAGCAGGTCTCAAACTATAATTATAAAATACGTTTACTTTTCAATCGAGTTAAAAAATGTAGTGGAGTAGAAAGTACAGATACTGCTCTCAAATGTCGTGAAGTAAAAGTACAAAAGTATCATTTTAAATCTACGTAAAGAGCCTAATATGTCGCTTTTTTCTGATCTGTTATAATGTTGTTTCCTCATCACAAACAGACCTGGAGTTGTGTTTTGTTTCATTCACACATTTTTAACATAATTAGGATGATTTCAGCTCTGGAAATACCAATCTCTAAAGAACTAAAGGTAAAAGGAGCTTGAAAACTACCACTTCATGACATCACAAGGTGGAACAGAGCATTTTGAGCTTTGGAGATGTACAGAGTAATAATAAAGGATTAATCAAGCATGTGTAAAGTAAACAAAACACACCTCTGGGTATGTTTTTGTGGCGCTAACACCTTAAAAGAGCTTAAAAGAGTAAATTTTTTAGATAATACAGGACCTTTAAAGATGCACTATGCAACTTTTCTGGGGGAGGATCTGCCACCTTGGAGATGTTTTGCCTGGAATGTTCCACGGTATGTCATTCAACTTATTATCTATTTCCATAAGGACAAACACTCTAAGTTGATGCCATACAGCCCAGTTATGAGCCAGATCTGTGGAGAGGCGGCCCCCTCACAGTAAGAAAGCATGTTTTTCACTGTATTTGTGGGCAATACAGCTGTAATAGAATAAAAGAGAGATATACCAGACAAAAACATAGCATCTCCGTAGTATATAACCAGAAACGTTACATAGTGCAGCTTTAATTTTTTGCTTAATCGCGTCAGTATTTGCATTTAACGTTGAAATACATGGATCCAAACGCAAAAGTGAACTTGCCCACGCGGTACACGCAGCCAAAGAAAAGCTCTAAGATCAGATACACGTGTCTGAACCGCACTTTCCTTTCGCGTTTGTCTCGAGTCAACGTCCGCAAATTAAAAAAGTACATGGAGTTTCTTTACCTTTGAAGCCGTCCGAAGCGCGCGCACTGGGGCACACGTGGGGACAAAGGGAATCCCGTCTCCTGTGCCTTGTTGTCGGATGAGTGTGCGTGTGGGGGGGACGCGGGGGACGCTGTCAGCCTGTCAGAAAAACCTAAATCATTCCGATCCCCGAGAGTTATTTTGTCCGCTCTCCTCTGGGACATCCGGCGCGTTCTTCTCAGTCACTGCGCTTTACACAATCCACCCTCGCGGAGCTGGGTTTTTGTTTTTGACATGATCATCCTTCGTTATCCACTTTTATCCAAAGCAACGCGGGTTTTACGCAAAGCCCGTGCGTAAAATACGACGTCGCGGTTTGGTCCCAGTTTCATGCCGTGAAATGTGCGCGAGACCTCAGTGAGTTCAGGTGAGGTGTGTTTGTCCGCGCGCGTCTGGAAAGAAAGACTCTGACGGATGTGAGAGCGCGTGTCTGTGCTCCCCTCCTCCCTCTGTCAGCTTTAAGAGAGAGGGAGAGAGAGAGAGCAGGCCAATGGAGAGGAGGAAGAGAGAGGGAGAGAGGACCAATGGAGAGGAGGAGGAGAGATGAGAGAGAGAGCGAGAGAGAGCGGACCAATGGAAAGGAGGAGGAGAGATGAAGGGAGAGGGAGAGAGAGAGGACCAATGGAGAGGAGGAGGAGAGATGAAGGGAGAGAGAGAGGGAGAGAGAGCGGACCAATGGAGAGGAGGAGGAAGGAGAGGGTGAGAGAGGGAGAGTGGACTAATGGAGAGGAGGAGGAGAGATGAAGGGAGAGACAGAGAGATAGAGAAATGAAGGGAGAGGGAGAGGACCAATGGAGAGGAGGAGGAGAGATGAAGGGAGAGGGAGAGAGAGCGGACCAATGGAGAGGAGGAGGAGGGAGAGGGTGAGAGAGAGGGAGAGTGGACCAATGGAGAGATGAAGGGAGAGACAGAGAGAGAGAGAGAGCGCGGACCAATGGAGAGGAGGACAAGGAGAGAGAGCGAGAGAGGACCAATGGAGACGAGGAGGAGGGAGAGAGAAGACCAACGGAAAGGAGGACGAGGAGAGAGAGGGAGAGACAGAGAGAGGGAGAGACAGAGAGAGAGAGGACCAATGGAGAGGAGGAGGAGAGAGAGAGAGAGAGGACCAATGGAGACTAGGAGGAGAGAGAGGGAGAGAGAGAGAGAGAGAGAGAGGACCAATGGAGAGGAGGAGGAGAGAGAGAGAGGACCAATGGAGACTAGGAGGAGAGAGAGGGAGAGAGGGAGAGAGAGAGAGAGGACCAATGGAGAGGAGGAGGAGAGAGAGGGAGAGAGAGAGCGGACCAATGGAGATGAGGAGAGATGGAGAGATGAAAAGAGAGAGAGCGGACCAATGGAGAGGAGGAGAGATAGAGAAATGAAGGGAGAGGGAGAGAGGGAGAGTATCAATGGAGCAGAGGAGGAGAGATGAAGGAAGAGAGGGAGAGGACCAATGGAGAGGAGGAGAGACGGAGAGATGAAAAGAGAGAGCGGACCAATGGAGAGGAGGAGAGATGAAGGGAGAGGGAGAGAGAGCGGACCAATGGAGAGGAGGAGGAGGGAGAGGGAGAGGGTGAGAGAGAGGGAGAGTGGACCAATGGAGAGGAGGAGGAGAGATGGAGAGATGAAGGGAGAGGGAGGAAGAAAAGGAGGGAGGGAGAGAGAGCAGACCAATGGAGACGAGGAAGAGAGAGATGGAGAGATGAAGGGAGGGGGGAGGGAGAGAGAGAGATGGAGAGTTAAAGAGAAAAAGAGAGAAGGGGATAGGGAGGAGAGATGAATAGAGAGGGAGAGAGATAGAGATAGAGAGATGTAGCGGGAGTCAGCCTGGCGCACACAGCTGTCAATTAAAATGAAGTACTGAGTCTGTATTTAAAAAAGTAGCCTACAAAAATCAATATCACTAGTCTATATTTTTGGCATGGGCAAAGTACTTTTTTTTTTTTTAATCATTATCTTTATATTGGCCTCAGAACAACTATGATGATATTCAAAATCAATGTTATTGTTTATATAGCACAGTGTTTACCATAGATTATATTTGTGGAGAATAAATGTCATTTACTCAGGGGTGGAGCCAGACATTTTGGTTGGAGCAGCTATGGGGGGGGCTAAAATTCTTCAATTACTACCGATATTTAATCTTTAACCAGGCAATTTGACCAGTGTAGTCTCTTTTATAAGGTTATGATAATACAATGAACAAAAACGTCTACTTTTGTTATGCCAAAATAGACTCTGAGGGAGCATTTTAGATTTTGTACTTATGTATTTATCAGTGGTGGAAGGAGTACTCAGTTTTGTTACTTAAGTAAAAATACAGATAGCAGAGGGGGAAAAAAAAAAAACCTCAAGTAAAAGTAAAAGTATCACATGAAAATATCAACTTAAGTAAAAAAAAAAAAACATTTGTGCTGAATTTTGTCCAACAGAAACAACTGAATTGATCTGTTTTTATTTGTTTGTTGTTGAATTTTTGTTCGCTCAAATTATGAACGTGATATGAACAAAATAAACCCTCAAACTATGATTATAAAATAGTTTTACTTTTCAATCTAGTTAAAAAATGTAGTGGAGTAGAAAGTACAGATACTGCTCTCAAATGTAGTGAAGTAAAAGTAAAAAAGTATCATTTTAAATCTACATAAAGGGCCTATGTGACGCTATGTTCTGGTCTGTTATAATGTTGTTTCCTCATCCTGCCTATTTTGGCTGAGTTCTCAAACAGAAAACACTCTGTTCCACCTTGTGATGTCATGCGGTAATACATGAAGTGCTCCACTGTGTTTTTAAACTCCACAAACCTTCACTAGACTAATTAGGATGATTTCAGCTCTGGAAATACCAATCTCTAAAGAACTAAAGGTAAAATGTAGCTGTTAACTTAAAAACTACTGCTCCATGACATCACAAGGTGGAACAGAGCATTTTGAGGTTTGGAGATGTAGAGAAACTAATAATAAAGGATTACTCAAACATGTGGGAATGAAACAAAACACAACTTCAGGTCTGTTTTTAATGAGGAAACAACATTACAACATGGTTTAAAGCTCAGTTTTGTGTAATATAGGACCTTTAAGTAAAATACAGATACATAAACTTTATACTTAAGCACAGTACTTGCTTTCTGCTAGAAACTGCACAAACCTCATCACTCAAAATTACTGTGAAAATAAATGTCTTTCTTTCTTATGTTATTTATACTTGCTCAATGGATTCCCCAAATCGCCAATGGTGTCATCTACAAAATGTCCAGATCTCTTCCGCTCCAGCTATAAGTCATCCCTGCGCTATATGTAACATTTCAGATGGAGAGTCTGCCATCTTGTCTCCATGGAGATGTCATCCCTTTGCCTGGAATGTTCCTGAGTATAATGAAGGTGTGATTAAAAAGATGTGGTTTGCCGGATCTCGGTCCTCTCGGTCGCTTGCTTGTCTCCATGATTGATACGTTTAATGCCATACTGTGAAACATTCCAGGCCAAGCAATAACATCAAAGAAGTGTATGGACCTATAAGAAGTATAGGGGAGATACGGTGCCTCTTGACTTCCTGTGAATTTTACGAGTTTGTAACTTGGATGACAGGTTCCTGGTGAGCTTGTTTCAGTGTCCGAGTGGTCACAGCTTGGGAAATTGGTAGAAGTCAGTCAGTATTAAAGGAAATGAGAGCATACTTCACTGAATGCTGTTCGTAAATCAAGATATGAACATTAATAAGAGACAAATCAGGTGCCTTCTTTCCCCTAGCGTTAGCAACAGGTTTGTTTGACAGCGTTGCTAAGCACTTGCTCCCTGCTAAACCAGCGGTGTGGGCGAGAGGGGGCGTTACCTCCAACAGCCTGGCTCCAGATTGGCTCTTTGGTTGCTATGATATGGTACCAAATTAGCCCCTATAACTGCTCTAGCCTCGATGAGTTTCACTTGACTGCACTGTAGGTGACGTGACACTGACGTCACACTCTCTTAGTCCACATCTTTATACAGTCTTATGCTATGGCTTAAAAGTGAGATTTAGAATTTCAAGTACTTTCATACTATAATCCTATCCCAGACCGACTGACCCATTTGGATTTGATTAAAATTCTTGCTGCGTCGACGTTTTGTAAAGAAACATAGGGCAGAAGCTTTACTACATTTAATACATTTTTGAATGAAGAAAATTCATAACTCAAAAAAGTTGAGATTAATGCAAACGTCATAATAGAAAATAAAACAGAATCATCAACATCAATAGGTGAAGTTCATGCAATGATTTCAAGATAGACTCCTCCAGTGGTGGATAAAGTACTATTTTGTTACTTAAAAGTAAAAAAGTAGAAGTACAGAAGTAAAAAGTTACGTCATATGAAGTGAATGGTTTTACAGAATATGTCACCATTGCCTTCTTAAACAACAGGCCCCGCTGAGGCATAATGTCTGTTTTGTAATGTGTTTATGTGACTGTGATGTTTGGTGTTTATCTGTGTATATGTCAAACGAGCTCTGTGTATGTGGAAAAGAATCTCCCCTCGGGGACAATAAAGTAAAGTCTAAAGAATATGTTGAAATGAATATATGATTTCATTATAAGTTCATAGAAAATGAACAAGCCAAAACATTGTGAAAACACAAACACTTTACTATGACAAAAGTCACATTAATACAACAATCAGACTGAAAAGAAATGTCCAATAATAACAATAACAAATAAATTATATGTTTTAAATGAACATGACAGTGATACATGCTGGTAACTATCAGTACTTTAACTGGTATTTTAAAGTGAGACATTATGGTATTGGCACAAGTAATTACTGGTACTGTCTATAGTACTTACTGTAGTATATACTGGTAATCACTGGTACTTTCGGTGGTACTTACTGTAACGGTTTATGATTTGATGCAGACATTACACAGTGGAATTATTTTGACCTCAAGAGCTGTTCTCTATCTGTACTGGGGCAAGACAAATTATTCTTAAATACATGGGGGGAAAAATTGGGTATAGGCTCTTTAAACCCCCTGCTCTATACACACGTGTACAATAAACCTGTTGACGTTTACCTCTGATGGACTGTGCTTTTGGGTTCAAAGTTTGCAGTTTATCACAATTAAACCTAATAGTCTAGTTAGTAGATTAATTGCATTTCTAGACAGCCCATGTTTCATTAAATACAGCGCGAATACAACGGAAGTCATTATTTCTTCAACTGCATTTCTTGCATTTTATGTAATGACATTTATTTTGAGAGCTCATTATAAGTGTCCCTTTTTTCACACCAACAGTTCCTTGTAATCCTTTGTCCTCCTGCCTCAAATAAGTGTAATCTCCTCTCTGTTCAACCAGGGATTTGCACAGTTTTACTTTTTTTCTTCCTTTTTCTAGCAGAATCATTGATGACCTATTTCAAATTCAAGAGCTGGTGTGTTTGTACTTGTCATAGCTCTATAATAAAGTCCATTTGACACATTAATATATTTTTTCTAATTATTACCGGTTTGTTAAGTCAGTTAAGTGGCAGAAAACAAAAAGTACAGGAAGTAGTGGTGAGATCTAAAACAGAATGTCATGAACTCTCATCAGTTTCATCCTTAATGCAGAGATAATTTCTGCACAAGGGAGACTTTTTTTCATTCACTCGATTAAATAAATGTGTCTCAAAGCTAACAGTCGCTTTTATTAAAATTGCAAAACGTAACCTAAACAACTTATTAAAATTCAAATTAATTAAAAAGACTCCCCCGCTATTTTTATATGTAGTATACTTCAGTTTGTGATATTGTTTTCATTTTATTATGCCTCAAAATTAGCAGTTAGCATTGAAACACAGGCGTCTCTCATTATGGAAAATCACAAGGGGAACAGAACAAACGATACAAAACTGGATCCCACAAAACAGAACGGAAGGGAAAGGGCATTTATATATATATATTTTTTCAAAATTACTAAACTGGTCTTTTTCTCACAAAAAGATACTATTGTCAGGGTTAACAGCAGCAAAAAAAAACAACTCTGGCCCTTCGCTGGCAAACATCTAACAACTTGACTCCTAATCACTGGAGCAATACCTTTCGTTTTGTCATTAACATGGAAGTATCAATAGCTAAAATGCATGGAGCCATTATCTCATTATGGAGTAAAACTTTATTAGAACTGGATAATCTCAAATAAGCAAGGTTCAACAAGTGGAAGAGATTGTATAATGTAAATATAAAAGGTAAACCGAGTACCGGTAGTTGTAAGTGTCCTTTAATTAATTTTAAATAATAATAAATACATAAAAAATTAACATAATAATAATAATTCTTAAAACAAATAATAATAATAATAATAATAATAATAATAATAATAATAATAATAATAATTATAATAATAATAATAATATTGTAATGCAATGGCAATAATAAATTAAAAAAAGAAAAGTGTGTGTGTATATATGTATAGTAATGTATAGTAATGTATAGCTGTATATTATTTGTTTTTGTTGTCCTGTTTTGTTATTTTGCAAACAATAAAAATTTGATCACAAAAAAAAAAAAAAACTGGGTCCCACAAAACAGAACCGAAGGGAGTGGACATTATAATAGCAGACAGGGTAGAGTTGAAGACCCGTGCAGTACAATAAATATTACAACCGTCCCTCTTATGCACCTAGAGACAATCGTCCACCTTCGAACTGGGTCCTACATAAAACAAGGGGAGGGTATGGACATCACAGTGGTAAATTTGAACCAGGATTACAAAACAAGCCTTGAATACGTAACAATAACTATTACAACGGTCTGAACCAGAGGAGGTAAGTGCCACCGTTGCTCCCGCGCTCAACCGGAATCATCCTCTGCAGAAAAAAAAACGAAATCTAAACAACACCGTAGATTGTGATTGGGTTGAGATGCCTGATGAGGAAGGCAAATAACCCCAACCCCCTTCGATCTGATTTAGCTCTCCAGTAGGGGGCAGTCTAAACCATTGCTCAGTATCATATAGTTTGTTCGATAGTTCATTGCAGACACTCTCCTACGTAATTTCAACTAGACTAAAAAGTGCTATCGCGCATCAACATAGCAGTCTCGTCAAAGTTTGGCAACTCTAAATTCAAAATGCGGAGGCTGGTGTTCTAGATATGTCGATCTATAGTATACAGTCTCAGTCTATATGGTCTTGGTGAAAAAAGGCAAGGCTCATTGTGGAGTTGCATTTACTTTAGTGGAATCTGAAGCTCTTATTCTCTTTCTGCAGTTTTATAAACGCTTTGATTCCATTGAACATCCCTTTCTTGTTCAAGCACTTCAATATTTTGGTTAATTCTGTTATTGGCGCAGTTCAGATTTGTATAAAGACGTAAACACTCACCACTGAACTGCTCTCTCTGAGTACTCTTACAAATATTGAGTTAAAGGCGTCTCTATTTTTGATCGAGAACTAAAAATTGCACCACTAGAAGATGACACAATATTATTTTTGACACGTAAAGAACAAGTTGACTTAGCTTTAAAAAACACAGGAGTTTTCTCTGAAGATTCACGGTTGGTTTTAATTGCTAAAAAATGTCAACTTTTGCCTCTTTATAACTGTAATCAAAGTCAAAATCTCTAATAAATCCCTTGGTATCCGTATAACTCAAGACATCATCCTTAGACAAACGCTCAACTTCTCAAATAAAATGATCAAATCCAAACTCATTCTCAATTCCCCGCTTCAGTGAGACTTAAATGTGTATTATTATCTAAAAGTGACAGATTATCGCATTAGATCTGTCCTCGTCTCTCTTTATATGTTAATGATAAGATAGTGCAGTTTATTAACGAGCTCTTTTTAGATTTTGTGAGGGGGAAAAAAAAGCCTCATAACCTGAAATAAGACGTCAATCGCCTCAAGAGACCTAGTATTTATTGCCTTGTGAATACCTTTAAAATTAGTTGGCTCAAAATATGTTTAACTCACAGCCAAAATCAATATGGCTCTTTATTCCGAGTAACAATGGGTGGTCTGTCTTTCTTATCCAGTCCTTATTACAGATCCATGATTTAGACGTCAGTGTGGTCCTTGTTTACGTTACAGTTGCTAGGTAACAGTTATGAAATTACTTATGTCGTATTTGCTGCCCATGTCCAACCAGGAAGTTATAGCCTTTCCCTAAATGACAATGTTTTTGGTCTAAAAATAGTAATCTCTCATCTGCGCGTCAAGCTTTTTCTGGTATTTAGTAATAAACTATCACATACTTGGGTCCAACATCTGCTTCTTATTATGTTTTTGTTATTACTTTGCCTAAAATGTTCCTCACTATGGAATTAAACAAGTCACAGCTCCACTCACAGACACTATGCATGTTTTTTTAGGGGTGTTTTTGCGGATTTTTGCACCTGTAATGGAATAAATGTTTAATGCACAAATTTTATGTAATTCTTGGGAACATTCTACAAACCAATAACATCTACAAACAGGTAGAGGAGCGGATTTTCATTCACTGTGTTGTCCAAAAATTGCAAAGAGGCTGGGTATGAGGATATGGGGAGATGAAAACAGACATTTTTGGACGACTCAAACCTTAAACGCAGGACAATGCCGGATAACTCATATACACATCCATTAAAATATGACTCTGAGTGAGCTTAAGATGCATTATAACACAGTTTAAACAAGTCTTTCAAGATAATTTTGCACATTATATCATTTAAAGTAGAGGTATTAAACTGTGTCGTATTAATTTCTAACACATAACATATTTAGATTGCCACATTTTATCTTTTACCTTTTATCGTATATTCATATATTCACCAAAACCGTGAAAGTATCAACTATTTTTAATACATTTCATTTCTGATGCTCTGGTCTGTCCTTTCTTTCCTCACCAGTCTAAGTCACTCCCTCTTCAGTGCACTATCACAACACAATCGCATCGGGTTTGTTAAGTCGTAGTCGGGTGGAGATGTTACGAATGAATGTCTTTTTTTAAATGAATGCACAAGTTTACTCCAGCACATTACTACTGTTGGGATTCTCTGTAATCTTCCAACACCAGTGATGAAAAAGGCAGTTCTCAGTTATTTTTAACGGCGCCAAACAAAGGCTTAAAAGCGCCAGGTGTGATTATAGTTTTTGAGTGCGTATTAGAATGCACTCAGCCAAATGAGGAATCAGATCATGTGGAATAACGAAGAAAAATCACTGTAATCACTCAATACACTGGAAAAAATAAGTGCCACTGGGTGTTACGAGGACTCCCTCTGCTGGCGCACTACGGAATGAAGCAACTGGAAGGAAGCTAAAAGCAAACAAGACATAACCTGCAAAGTAAAGTGCTGTAACTCAGTGTTTTCTAAGTGTTTTCTAGTCTGCGTACACTGGTGTATGAATGTGTGTGTGAAAGGGGTGTGGTTCCTTGATGTAAAGCGTTTTGAATTACTGTTTAACTTTCAAAACGCTAAGAGTTTAATAGACAAGATGCAAAAGTACAGGTGAGTGGAAGCTGTGCCTGAGTTTAAGTGTAAGAGAGGGGTAATACAGCATTTGATGAGACACCAATTTAACAAAAAACAAGAAGTTAGTTAAGTCTTAAAGAATTCTGAACTACTGCAATGTCACGGCCCGGCTCGTGTGACCGGAAGGGGCCAGACACGACTGACAAGGTTTTAAGCCCTCTGCTGGATAAATATGTGCAAATTGTGCTAAAGTGCGTTGAGGCGATCGGCTGATGGCGTGACCAGGTGGAGTCGAGCCAGAGGAGCAGCACCGGGCGTAGCAGGCGGGTCCCTTTTATACGTGGGTGGATGCGCTGGGCCCTAGTGCATCCGGGTCCCCTCCAAAAACACATTATTACTCAACAGGGGCCGTGACATGCAATAACCCCAGACTTTATAGATCTGTAAAAGAGATTAAGTCAAACACTGGCCTCCATTTTGTGCCGTAGTGAGTCCCTGATGTGGCCAAAACAGATTCTTGTGTTAGAGAATCCAAGAGTGAAAGTGACAAATGAACAGATGGCACAATATGAAACTTTTCTGGAGGGATTCTGCCACTGCTCGTCTCAATGGGGGTGTTATTTATTTGTACCACGGTTTATAAAACACATATAACGCAGTAACAAACCTGCTCACTTACTGAACAGTTTCGCCTCCCCACAGTTCTGACTTGTATCCTGGCCTGGTGGCACTTCTGGCTTGTCTTCATGGAGACAGATAGATACGTTTGATGAAGGTGTTTAATGGAATTCGAGGAGATGGGCACGAGGATCCTCCATCAGAAATGTGACATAGTATACCTCTAATCTTGCTGCATGTTTAACACAGTTTGTGGTTGTCCAAAGTTATTCCTCACTTATCTTATGCATTCCAGACATCCTAATTATTCACCGTGATAAGCGCTTTTCACAGACCACAGTGAAGTTTTGGTGTGACGGTAAAGATAACAGCAACTTGCATGCTAAATACTCAATTTTGTTACTTAAGTAAAAGTACAGATGTAGAGGGAAAAAGTTGCTCAAGTAAAAGTATCACATGAAAAAATCTACTTGAGTAAAAGTATTTAAGTTTAAAAATGTACTTTAAGAGTAAAAAGTAAAAGCATTTCACAAGTGTTGCTCATTTGTTAAAGTGTTAAATGCAGTGATATTGATTAAAAAATTATACATACAGTTGTCCCTCACTATATCGCGGTTCATCTTTCGTGGTCTCGCTGTTTCGCAGATTTTTTTAGTGCAATTGAACGTGCATTGTGTTCTGCGTCCTGATTGGCTAAGGGACTGTAGACCATTGTTCATCAGTCTCCTCCGTGTCTCCTGTACAGTACAGAATGTGTTCAGGCAAATTTGCATAAATGTTGGATCGCAGTGTGACTCTGAAGTGCTGTACGTTTGCAAGTTTTCTCCCCGACAAAACCCACAATGTTGATGAAATGTTCTGCACCAACAACTATGAAGGTTTGAACTTTGAGAGTGTTTAAACGAGAGAGAAATGTGAGAAAATGTTAATGCCTGTGTGAGAAAAGTGTACAAAGTGTGTGGTGAGGGGTTTTACAGCTGCAAAACATATAGAATAATTCTAAAAAATAAAGCTGATTACTCCGTGAATTTCACCTATTGTGGGTTATTTTTCGAGAGTAACCCCCACGATAAACAAAGGACCACTGTATTTTGGTCAACAGTAGCAATACGAATTAATGTCTTATTTTTTCTAATGAATTTTGTGTATTTATTTTTGTTTGCTCAAAGCCGAAGGTTAAACTCAAACACTTTAGTCAGGATGTTTCTACGAACATGGTCAAAATATCCCCTCAAATCATATGAAAAGTACTTTATAGTTTTCAGTCCTGTTCAAAAATGTAGTGGAGTAGAAAGTACAGATATTCCTCTCAAATGTAGTAAAAGTAAAAAGTATTCTTAAGAGCTGTTTTCTATCTGTACTGGGGCAAGACAAATTTTGCTCAAATATATGGGAAAAAAACAGGTACAGGACTTTTTAAACTCAAACGAATATCCTTCTGTACTTAACAACAACACAACAGCCTTACACTGCTTTACCTCACAGACTTGACTATTTTGTTTGCTAGAAAAGCGACAGTGATTATATCTGCACTGCCTGGAGAGGAGGATGTGTGCTCCCATCTCAAACCCTGCACACACAAACTAACACCAATCTTACTCCTATTCTATCCAAGCCTGGAGTCAGCCCCTTTCAGCACAATTCCTTTCCGTCTTTCCGCGCGCAGCTGCCGATACAAAACACATCTTCCAACTCGCTAGCTCCATCGCCAACCCCATCCCAGCTGTCAACAATGGCCCAGAAGACTCAGTCGTCCAACGCCTCTATGGATGTGATCACCTCCACATTGTCGACATAGAGTATTCAGTCCATTTGTGCCGTCGAGATAGTCATCCCTCGGGTTTTGAATAGAGCTATAGGAAGCGTCTTTGTGCCGGGATGCAAGCGTTACCTCAACAGAGAGTGGAGATGAAATGGTGCTATTTAAGTTGTGGTATAGAGTCTGAAGAAACAGAGAAAAAAGAAGCAACAAAAAATATATATGTTCAATTGAAAATGTGAAGTGTTTTCTGAAAGCAAATCTATTTCCCTGTTTGTGGATAAAGCTGAAGAAGACGTGTGAATTTTCAGGTGTTTAGGATTTAAACTGTGACACGTATAAGTCACTACTTCACATTTTGTTCATTTTAAACCTCAGTATTGATCTAAAAAAGGGTAAGTATTCAGAGATGTGGGCTTGCAAGTAAGAAGTGAATCACTATTTTGGTGACTTGAGACTTGACTTGATACTAGGGATGGGACGATATACGATAATATCGTTAATCACGATAAAAAAAAAGGTCCGCAATTAATCGTTCGTGGCATTTTTTTATAATCGTGATCATCGCGCACGATTATAATCACCTTTACGGCACCACACTGCATCATGTTTCCAGTTCCAATCTAACGTTTAGATGTTAGTTTGTGGTGTTTGCCCACTCTGACATAGCAGTGACACTTGTAGCTTCTGTGCTTATCTCTGTCTGAACTATATTCTGTCAGATATCAACAATAAAGTCTGATCCGTAACTCTCCACAGGAACTTACCAGTGCGCGCCTCACCCATGCGCACAGATGAGACGCTAATGTGTGCACATCTTATATTTTTACCTACAATAATGCAAACTGCAGAATAAAACAACAACTTTTAAACAATAGACAAATTAAGTCTAATTCATACAGCTGAACACAAATGTGCCAGAGCGCATGGTCCGAATGCGCACTATGTGCACAGAAGCAGAACTAATGATTATACACGGTATATTTTACCTACAGTTAAGTCAATAGCAGAATAAACCACGCTTACCGATCGAGAACAGCATCCAATCCATCAAAAAATAAGGTCCTTTACTCCTGAGTCCACTGTGGGATCTTTACTCTTTGCCATGAACCGCTCCAGGTCCGTGATGCCTCTAGTTTAACTTGTACAAACATCCACAGTGTCCTCGATCACGTCCTCCCTTTAGTTTGTCCGTTTCGTCGTGTTTAAAACACAAAACAACAGTGCGTAAAATGCGCCATTATGCACACATTTCTGCATCCACTCGTTTCCCAATTCACCAAAGATTAAAAAAATTAAGTGTTCGTCGACGGGCACTTGCGTCACTTCCGGCGCGACAACGACTGGTCTATTTCGACAGCATGGCATTGAGGAGTACACATTTTCTTCCGGGTACGTCTGTTTACAGAAAACCATTGCCTGTCATACATCCTGTCCCGCTGCTCATTGGCTGTAAGGGGAAAACGTCACTAAATGTGTGTAATGTAATTGGTTGATTCTACAAGGGCCTCAGTAACCCACAACCCCCACCTTATTGGCCAACACTGGTGTCAGTCACAAGCTAACATGTGTATTTAGCACTGGGGAACAAAGTTGGCGCTATCAGAAGTTTATTATGCCTGAAATCGACAAAAGAAATGCAAAGAAGTGACGGAGCAGATTTCATATTTGGAGTACTTTCCTGCAGCAGATTGGACATGGAGGATCTTATTTTGTGGACATAATTTCTTGACTGGATTATATTCTCTGGACCTTTACGGACACTTTGTGTGAATATGTTGATGTTTGATAGAACCAGAGCGCTCAATGGTAAGTGAAGTCCAGATTCACACTTTGTGACTTTTCTGTAAAAACGTCTTTCCTGTCAGCACTGTGGTGATTGCAGGTGAAAATGGTTTGCATATCCAGAAAGACGAGCGCCGGAGCTTTCATTTGATGTGTTTGTGTGGGTGACGCAGGTATGTACATTGCTGCAAAGTTGTAAAGTAGGCCCGGGCCGTCGGAACGTTAACAGGTTAATAATTATCGCGATAATATCGTTAATCGCGATTATTTTGGCCACAATAATCGTGAGTCTAAAATTTAATATCGTCCCATCCCTACTTGATACAATGGACTAAGGCTTTGGACTCGAATTTGAAGGTCAGTGACTTAAACTCGGATTTGAGTCTTGTGTCTTGAGGTGACTTGATGTTTCTCTTCTAAGGGATTACTAGATGTGTAACAATCACTGAAATACTGCGATATCGCATCATCAAATGTCTTACAATGATATGGAATGATGCACTTTTAAATGTTAATTCTTTGGATTATATGTACTTGTAGATATATATCTTTCCAAAATATCACAATAAATATCATACTATGAAATGTGAATATTGATACATCCCAATTTGTTGCATTATTTTTAAAGTAGTGCAATTTCATAAAAAAAAAAAAAAGCATATAAATTACACAAATGCAAGCTGTATTGAGTACTTTGTTTTAAGGACTTGAAATGAAGTTCAAATGAAGTGAAATGATGGAGTTGACTTGGACTTGGGAGCCACTGACTTGGGACTCGACTGGGACTTGCCTGCCTTTGACTTGGGACTTGACTTAGACATGAGGTCAAACACTTGGGACTTACTTGAGACTTGCAAAACAACAACTTGGTCCCTCTTCTGTCAATAGTAATTGCAAAAGAAAAATTAAATCCTGTCAACTGGACAAAACATTAGACTGAAGACGCTTTGCTACTCATCCAAGTTCTGGTCAGATTGCGAGTGTTTGCGTAATCCCTCAGTCGTCCAAGTATGATCCATAAAGTGGAAATGTACCGTTGCGTGTAACAACAACAAAAAAAACATTGTATTGAAAGCATTTTATGTGAACTTAGAACGTCTTGAACTGGAGTAAACACATTGAGATAAACAGCTGTAGAGTGGGACTGGAATTGTGACTTGGTTGAAGCGAACAGAACACGACACAGAAATGTAACCTTGTGGTATTATTTCACCTCTTATGTACTGCAAATACTGGCATTTACACTTTATTCTATATGTTTTTTTTAGACTAATCTGACGCACTGAAACTGGGAAAGACACATATCACCAAAATATCTGTGCCAATCTGCGAGAACTCTCCACACTCCGAAGAACATTTGTAAGATCTGAATAGAAACTAGTGCATTTACATTCATTATCCTCTAAATTGATGCTTAAATACTAATTAGTGTAAACACCAGACTTATGCAATTAAAATTACCCCATGCCCCCAGTGCGAATGAAGTAAATAAAAAGTGAACATGTGCGTGTGTGATTGTGGATTAAGAACTTAAAGAACAGTGCGATGAAGAGGAGGAGCCACTGGCAGATGGCGGTGAGACAGGGGGCCAAAACGACGGCTCAGGGGCCCCACGGTAAAGATGTTTCTATTAATAAATTATTCAAACATTCATATAATCCCATAGGTAATGTGTTTAGAGCTGGTTCTGCACACAATTTGTAATCTGGTATTATATGATAGGGCAAATCTTAATTCCACACTGAATTTAAAGATGCAAAAAAAAAAAAAAAAAAAACTACCAGTGACGATGATGGGATGATGGGATTACTATGCCTGAAATGTCCCAAAGTATGGCATTAAACTTATCTAACAGTCTATCATTATTCATAGGTTTCAGCTTCTATTTATATGCAACATTTTGACGATTTCATCCCATTCAAACGGTACAATATTTTGTTTGAAATTGCTAATAAGTACGGCAATGGTGATTACTCATTTAACGTGGCAGCTCAGGGCAACATTTTGAGGACTTCTCGTTCAAAAGGTGCAATATTTTGTTTGAAATTGTTAATCCTTACAGCAACAGATCTAATTGATTTGACATGACAGCTCAGGGTCCCCACAGAAAAGGTGCTTCTTTTATTAAATCAATGTTGCACAGTGTGGCGTTAAACATATGCAACAGTCAGTCATTATTCACGGGTTTTAACTTCTTTTTTATGTAAGATTTTGTTAATTGAAATTGTTATTCACAGAGGGAACATTCCTAATTTTTCATCTGGCCAAACACTGACAGATTCCCTGTTTTTTTTCTCAGACCTGTAGATATTACACACACGTTATTGAACTGGTTGTTTGATGTTATACCATTCAAAAAAAAAGATTTGGTTTTAAATTGTTAATCACTATGGCAACAACAATCCCTTATTCTTGTTGATTTGGTTATTTTATGGCCAATCTATTTAATTGTCATTCATAACTTGTGATATGTGACATAGTTAATATGATCCTCATTATGGTCAAACAGTTAAAAATTTGTTTCGTCAGACCACAGGACATGTCTCCAAAAAAGTCTCTGTCCCTGTGTGGATTTGCAAACTGTAATCTGGCTTTTTAACGTTTCTTTTGGAGTAATGTCTTCTTCCTGCAGAGTGTCCTTTCAGCTCATGTTGGTACAGTTCTCGTTTCACTGTGGATAATGACACACTCGTACCAGCTTCAGCAGCATCTTCACAAGGTCTTTTGCTTTTGTTCTTGGACTGATCTGCACATTTCAGACCAAAGCACATTCACCTCTGGGACACAGGACCCGTCTCCATCCTGAGCGGTGTGATGGCTGGACATTCCCATGGTGTTTATACTTGTGTACAATTGTTTGAACAGATGAACCTTCAGGCATTTGGAAATTGCACCAAGGATTAACCAGACATGTACAAGTTCACAGTTCTCTTCCTGATATCTTGGCTGATTTCTTTTGACTTTCCCATGATGTTACACAAAGAAGCAGTGTGTTTCAGGTGTTCTTTACATACAGGTGTGTCTCTAATTAACTCAGATGTTGTCAATAAACCTCAGAAGCTTCCAAAGACGTGACAACATCATCTGGGTTTTCTCAAATTGTTGAAAGACATGGTAATCTTACGGTATGTAAACTTCTGACTTTGAAAAGATTAATGAAAAAATGTCTGAAAAAATCCTTATCTCATTATTCTGGCATTTAGCAAATAGAAATAATTTTGGTAATCCTAATTGACCTAAAACAGGAAAGTTCAGTCTGATTTCATGTCAGACTGTGAGAAAAAAAAAGCGGATGTGTCTTTTTTTATATAGGTTTCAACTGTATTTATCACATTATGGATTGCACTGTGATTTCCCTGCACAGTTCTAATCCCTGTCAAACATCATTCTTCCATTTACTGCACACAGCATATTTTCATCAAATTTCATCATTGCTGCTCGTGGGCTGTGCCATCTGTTAAACAAAGGTGAAGAAAAGAAAGGAGCCAAACTTTATACACACGGGGAAATTTTAATGTATCTAGGCAACTGGCTTTACCTCGGCCATAATGACAAAATAAATAATTAAATAAATCACTGCTGTTTACAACTTCCAACCTTGAAAACTAGATACATTCTCTCACGTCACATTCACTTAGTCCACATCTTTATACAGTCACTTTACTTTACTTGCCACTTGCACAATATTAAAATAAATGCAAGGCTGGAATCATCGTGTTTGTCTTTTCGAGCATAAATTATTGATTTGCTTTGCTCCCTCGACTTGTCAGAATCACAGTGATATTTTAAACATACTTTTTCGTCTGTTTGTGTTTTTTCTTATAGTAAAAGGTCTTAGGCTGGTAAAGTAAAATGTTCTTTGCGGCGCATAGATACAAACTTGGGCTAAACTGAGACTATGTTCCACAGTATGGCATTAAACTTATATAACAGTCGATCATTATTTATGGATTTCAATTTCCTTTTTATGCAAGATTTTGTTTTAAATTGTTCATCATTATGGCAACAATCATATTTTTTCATCATTCTGAAACCCACAGGCGAACTGGCCGGACATTGGAAAATTCCATGTTGTTTTCTCAAAATGGATTTGGTTTTAAATTGTTAATCACTATGGCAACAACAGACAACAATAGATACAAATTGGGATGGATTTCAGAACTAATCTTGAACTACTAGGATTACACCAAGACCAGAACAGGACCAAACCAAGACCCTAAAAAGGAAAAACCCTGTGCCATATTATGAACGATGAGTTTGAACTGTTAGCTCTGCCCACTCTAAAGTTGCACCATGATAGAGAAACAGCTGCTTCCACATGGTTCTCATATGCAGGGGGGGATGAAGTGCTCAATTTTGTTACTTAAGTAAAAGTACAGATGCAGAGGTGAAAAGTTGCTCAAGTAAAAGTAAAAATATCACATGAAAATATCGATTTAAGTAAATTCAAGGACCCGTTTAAAAATGGACTTTATATGTAAAAAGTAATAGTGGTGTTAATTTGTTAAAATGTAAATGTAGTGATATTGATTCAAAAATGGTACATATTTTCATCAATAGTAAGAATACGATCAATTTCTTAATTTTCTCATGAATTTTGTGTATTTTTTTATTTTTTTCTCAAAGCCAAAGTTAGAACGTGAAAACTTTAGTCAGGATGTTACCACGAATATAGTAAAAATAACCCCTCAAATCATAAGAAAAGTACTTATACTTTCCAGTCCTGCTCAAAAACGTAGTGGAGTATAAAGTACAGATACCTGCTCTCAAATGCACTGAAGTAAAAGTAAAAATATCCACTGTAAAATCTACCTAAGTACACTACTTTACTACTTCTACTTTGTTACCTTCCACCAACTGCCTAAAAGGACAAAATGAGGTTCACTCCTGTTTGTTACTTTATGGTTCACATCCAATAAACTGTCTCTTTAAATGCATTGCTGATATATATTTGGTCTCATTTATTTTCACTAAGAGCCATTTGTAAAGCAACGAGCACTTGCCAGAAGAAAGGTCGAATAGGGGAACTGCCTGATAAATCCAGAACGATATCTCTCTGTGTTTTTTTATATTGATATCGATCTAGTCCCCACGGCCTGCATTACGTCTTAACCTCGGCCAAACGTGAGCGTGCAGTCAGTTTTTTCAGTTATGCAAGTGAAACAAAGGAGCTCATTGGTCTTCTATGATTTACAAATAAAAGCACATTTCAGAGTTTAGGGATTCGCTCATTGATTCTACAGAAATCTGTGATATTTTTCAGCCCCCGGTGATTTTTTTTCCTTTAATATTTCCGATATGGGTGGACCTTGCTCGTCCCTGATTGGCTAATCCATGTGTCAATCACGCCCATTTGAAAACGGAGAGATGTACCCATGACCAGACTCATCGTAAAGTATTGACGAAGTGTGTATTCTGGATCACAGGCTGGTCCCACATGTGAAAACAAAAGTATTGTTATCCGGCAACACAAATTAAATCGCTTAGTTAGCTTCAAATTACATTACCACACAGTGTTGCCTTCATATATTGGCTTCTCCAGTAACAACGTACTTAGTTACAACTGGAAGGGCATCCAGCTTTAATCCAAGATCTTGTTTTTCAATGTCCATCCCTATTTGATATTCTCAATTGCGATGACACATTTAGCATCCAGTTAAATCCCATCTGAAAATGTACACGTTTTAATCCCCTTGACGGCAGTTAGTCCAATGAGAGATGACAGTTGTATTATTGCCTCAGAACCTCACCACACACACACACACATGTACACACACAGCACACGTACACGGCTCTCACGGCAGAACTGGTTTTATCCTGCTCCTGTTCTGCGAGCGGGGCGGACTACGTGCTGGAGCCTACACACTCTTGTATCATACTTTAGCCTGTGCCTTTTGAACCCGTTTCTCTCTCTTCGTGATGGCTCACACATTTGCACCGCACAAGTACACGATCGCCTCAGTTTGAAGCAGAGCTGGATATAACCCGTAGCAATTCAAAATGTCATCATGTTATATATTGAAATTACATCATGGCACCAGCTGTCTAGAGGTGGGATAAAAAAAAAAAGAATGCTGAAATGTTTTTTAAGAGATATGCAAAGTTTGACTATCAACCACATAGTCTATAATTGAATCTGCAAGTCAAAACGAAAGCGGTTTGTAGTAGTGGGCGACAGTAGCTCTTTTGGTAGCGTGATCCACTGACCCACAGGTTGACGGTGCGATTCCAGCTCCCACAGATGAACGCTGTTGTTGCGTCCTTGGGCAAGACACTTAACTCACTCCCTTTGCCTGATGAGCCAGTCCCTTTTACATTCTGATCAAATCCAGAAAGATCTAGATCCGGACAATAGAGAGTGAAAATCCTCCCCCCCCCCCGAGTTCGAGACAATCCAACCACAGTCTCTAATTTGACTCACGTGTTTCTCAAATACAGAAGACGTCTCCTCTCAAAAATGGTTGTAACATTCGGAGCAAAATATATAACTTATGTTACCTCAGATAAATAAGAGTACGGTTCTTTGATTGCTGACTCTGCACTGTTTCAAAGTCCTTTATGTTCTTTTTTTCTTAATTTTTTACATGTAAGCAGCCATGTTTGTTTGTGATATGAACGTACGTCTCTCTGATTGGTTAATCCACCTGTCAATCACAACCCTCTAATATCGGCGAGACAGGATATGACAGATATACTCGTCTTCTTTGTCTCGTCTTTGAGTGCCTTGAAGGTGGAAAAATGCTATATAAAAATGTGACGATTGGTTGTGTAAAATTTCATGCAAGAGCTTAAAGGTGCCATATGTAATTAGACTGACCGACCCGCCCTGTTGCATTCTCACATATCACCACTATGCTGTGTTACTGCTGTCTGATACTATGCCAACTTTGACAACCTGACAAGAAGAAAAGCTTCACATTTGTGCAAAACTTGAGCTTTAGCCAAACACACTGACAGACCTGTTTGAGCACATTTCTGAGGGAACACAAAAATACTGTACAATCATCGTCACTGGGATAGTTAAGATTAGGATATTGAGATAAAGCAAACACATTTACACATTGTCCAAATACTTCTAAAGCCCTAGCTCTAAATGTGCTCATACATAACAACTGAATGTTCAAACCTTACCCGAAGTTCATGCTGTTGTTGTGTCCATTGGCAAAACATTCACCCAAATTATCTATCTAGTTTACTGCTACAGGTATGAATACTGTTCTTGCTTTGCTCAAGGATATTTAAAAGTGATGATTTATTTATAATCTTTCCGTCTGATTTTTGCTTTTTTTTTCAGATCTATTTGTTTAGGCAAATTTTAAAATGGTAAATCGTTGCATTTTTATATACAGCTTTTCCACCTTCAAGGCACTAAAAGCACTTTACATCAAGAAACCACTCACCCATTCACACACACATTCACACACACACATTTACACACACGTTTACACACATATTCACACACACATTCACACACCCACACACACATTCACACACACCCCCACACACACATTCACACACACCCCACACACCCCCACACACACCCCCACACACCCCTTCACACACATATTCACACACCCATTCACACACACATTCACACATTCACACACACCCCTTCACACACACCCCTTCACACACACGTTTACACACATATTCACACACACACCCCCACACACACATTCACACACACCCCCACACACACACCCACACACCCATTCACACACACATTCACACACCCATTCACACACACATTCACACATTCACACACACCCCTTCACACACACCCCTTCACGCACACGTTTACACACATATTCACACACCCATTCACACACACATTCACACATTCACACACACCCCTTCACACACACCCCTTCACACACACGTTTACACACACCTTCACACACACATTCAGACACAGACAGGGGGATCTGATCGCTCTACCAATGATGTTTATGTCGAGAGCGGGATTTAAACTGCCAACCTTCAGATCAGTGGACACTCTACCAACTAAAATCTGGGTTAATCTTTTCTACACTTGAACTGCCAAATTATTAAAAGCAATGTATTCCAAGAAATAATAAATACATCTGGGATTTGTTATACAGACGATTTCTTTACATATCATTGTTTATTTAAAATCCAAATTAGTTTAAAGGTCCAATATTACGCAAAAATGAGTCTTGTGAGCTTTAAGTCATGTTAGAATGCTCTTACCTCATCAAAAAATACTTGGAGTTTGTTTTCTTTCATTCATACATTTTTGAGGAACACTTTACAATTAGCCTGTGCATCTCCAAAGCTCAAAACGCTCTGTTCCACCTTGTGATGTCATGAAGTGGTAGTAGTTTTCAAGTTAACAGCGACCTTTAATCTTTAGTTTGATTGGCAGATACACGGCTGAAATGATGAAAATGATTCTAGTGAAAGTGTATGGAGTCTTTTATACAGCAGAGCACTTCCTGTATTACCACATGACATCACAAGGTGGAGCAGAGTGTTTTCTGTTTGAGAGAAGAACTCAGCCTAAATATGCAGGATTTGTGTGTTAAACATGTGAATGAAACAAAACACAACTCCGGGTATGTTTGTGATGAGGAAACAACATTATATCATAAATCAGAAAATACTGCAGTATGGGCCCTTTAATCTGCCTTTTCACTCATAGTAGAAACTCAAACAGATCTCTCAGATGTTTCTTTCTGTGGCGTTGGTGTACAGTGTCTGGGGTCAGTCTTTGCCTTCGGCCTTTTTCCTCCACATGAATTTACCTCAGAGCCATTTGTGCTAAATATAGTATGAAAACCTTTGAATTTGTATATGCCAGTTCTTCAGGCCATCCCCCTTCAAACCGCTCTATGAAAAAGGCCCATGCAGTAGTCATGCCTTCTCCATACTGTTATTTAGAGCTTCAATTTACACAGAATTCACGGTGAAATAGTCGTAAGTGGCGCTCTGAGCTCTGACCCCTCGGTAATTTTGCATCGGTGCTTTGACAGAGCAGCAAGCGGGAGCATCCAAACAGAACATGGTCATTATTTCAATCAGTGGACAACAAGATGACAAGTCCAGGTGCACTTCACAAGTCTTTTTACGCTGGTTTAGTCGTGGTCCTGGTTTAATACTGGTTTAGTCCTGTTATAGTCTTAGTCCTGCTGGTTTAGTCCTGGTTTAGTCCTGGTTTAGTCCTGGTTTAGTACTGATACAGTCCTAGTTCTTGTTTAGTCCTGGTTTGGTCCAGCTCAGTAGACTTTGTTAGTCCTGGTTTAGTCTTGATTGAGTCCTAGTCTTAATTTAGTCCTGGTTTAGTCCTGGTTTAGTACTGATAGAGTCCTAGATCTTGTTTAGTCCTGGTCAGTAGACTTTGTTAGTCCTGATTTAGTCTTGGCTTAGTCCTGGTCCTGGTTTAATCTTGGGTTAGTCCTGATATAGTCTTAGTCCTCCTGGTTTAGCCCTGATATAGTTCTGTTTTAGTCCTGATTGAGTCCTGGTTCTTGACTAATCCTGGTTTAGTCTTGATATAGTCCTACTTTAGTCCTGGTCCTGATTTAATCCTGGTTTAGTCCTTGTCACTAGAGTTAGTTCTGGTTTAGTCCTGACTGAGTCCTTGTCCTGGTTTAGTCCTGGTTCAGTGCTGGTTTAGTCCTGGTCTAGTTCTGGTCTAGTCCTGGTTTAGACCTGGTTTAGTCCTTGTCACTAGAGTTAGTTCTGGTTTAGTCCTGACTGAGTCCTAGTCCGAGTTTATTCTTGGTTTAGTCCTGGTTTAGTGCTGGTTTAGTCCCGGTTTAGTCCAGGTTTAGTCCTGATATAGTCCTGGTCCTGACTTAATCTTGGTTTAGTCCTTCTCACTAGAGTTAGCTCTGGTTTAGTCCTTGGTTTATTTTTGGTTTAGTCCTGGTTTAGACTTGTTTAGTCCTGGTTCAGTCCTGGTTTAGTTCTGGTTTAGCACTGGTGCAGTCCTGGTTTAGTCCTGGTTTAGTCCTAGTCCTGGTTTAATCCTTGAGATTTTGGACTTGGGCAGTATTTTGTATAGGACAGCATTCAAACACAACATGGTCATTATTTCAATCAGTGGACAACAAGAGGACAAGTCCAGGTGCACTTCACACAGTTCACTCTGTGATGGGCACAAATCAGACTCTGGAGATGGGACTGTTACAGAAATCACCCAAAACCACAAGAAACACCGAGGCCCGTCAAGAGAGTAACATGTTTGGTTTAAATTATCTTTATTCACTGTGTAGTCCTGGTTTAGTCCTGGCTTGATCCTGGCTTAGTCCCGTTTTAGTCATGATATAGTCCTAGTCCTTGTTTAGTCCAGATATAGTCCTAGTTCTTGTTTAGTCCAGATATAGTCCTAGTTCTTGTTTAGTCCTGGTTTAGTCCTGGCTTGATCCTGGTTTAGTCCCGTTTTAGTCATGATATAGTCCTAGTCTTTGTTTAGTCCAGATATAGTCCTGTTTTAGTCCTGATATAGTCCTAGTTCTTGTTTAGTCCTAGTTTAGTCCTGGTTTAGTCCTGTTATACTCCTGTTTTAGTCCTGGTTTAGTCCTGGTGTAGTCCTGATATAGTCCTGTTTTAGTCATGATATAGTCCTAGTCCTTGTTTAGTCCAGATATAGTCCTGTTTTAGTCATGATATAGTCCTAGTCCTTGTTTAGTCCTGGTTTAGTCCTGGTGTAGTCCTGATATAGTCCTGATATAGTCCTGTTTTAGTCATGTTATAGTCATAGTCCTTGTTTAGTCTTGGTTTAGTCCTGATTTAGTCCTGTTCTACTCTTGTTTTAGTCCTGGTTTAGTCCTGGTGTAGTCCTGGTGTAGTCCTGATATAGTCCTGTTTTAGT
This sequence comes from Periophthalmus magnuspinnatus, assembly GCF_009829125.3. NCBI lineage: Eukaryota > Metazoa > Chordata > Actinopteri > Gobiiformes > Gobiidae > Periophthalmus > Periophthalmus magnuspinnatus. The sequence goes on from NC_047129.1 coordinate 27,500,955, forward strand.
CATGATATACTCATAGTCCTTGTTTAGTCCTGGTTTAGTCCTGATTTAGTCCTGGTTTAGTCCTGGTGTAGTCCTGATATAGTCCTGTTTTAGTCATGATATACTCATAGTCCTTGTTTAGTCCTGGTTTAGTCCTGATTTAGTCCTGGTTTAGTCCTGGTGTAGTCCTGGTGTAGTCATGATATAGTCATAGTCCTTGTTTAGTCCTGGTTTAGTCCTGTTCTACTCCTGTTCTACTCCTGTTTTAGTCCTGGTGTAGTCCTGGTGTAGTCCTGATATAGTCCTGATATAGTCCTGTTTTAGTCAAGCTGCCAACTGAGCTATTGTCGCCCCAATAAGTGATTTAATAAACAATTAAACTCAGTAACAGCCCACTCTCTAGTACTCAGCTCTGCCTGTTGAACTTATGATTAAAAACCAACACAACAATTCAGCATCACAGCGAGAACCTCACCAATATAACACAAACCAGCTACCCTCCTGTAGATGTGTGCATGCTCAACTCACTACACCACTGTCACCTTTTATTTGTAACAATCCATTAGTTCAAAATAGTCAAGTGCACTAACATTTGAAATCACTACAGTAAAATTGATTTCATCCCAGGGGGACAACAGGCCCCACCCCCAAAACCTCATAAGCCCCTCCCACACCCCGTGCTAAGCCCCTCCCCCTCTAAAACCCAACCGTCACACATCTGCTGCTGCACACTCACACACTGCTGACAATTTCAATAGTTTTTGCCTTGACTAGAGCTGAAGTAATTTTTCTGGGGAACCTATTTTCAAACAGAATACAAAATATAAAACATAGGCTTGAATCTTTCAGAATTTTCAGAATAAACGACAAAAGAAAAACATTTAGGTGGTGAAAATAACTCAGGTCGTTAAAGCCCTTAATGTATGTTTGCAAAATACAAAACAAATACAAAGTGATTCAAATAATTTACACAATTAGAAAACAACATTTAAAAAAAAAATTACTTTATATTAAGATTTATTCATGGGTTTTATTTTCCAGTTGCGCTGTTTTTGGGACTTCGAAAGAGAGGATATTTGTTTTGAACTGGCAATGGACCTAATATTTCACCTCTGAAACCCACGTACACATTATAGTCTGTATATCTGACCCATCCTGCAAATATTTACCCCGGAGACCGAGACTATACTCAGCTATAAGAAACCTACACGCAGCTTCTAATGTAAATAAATGCTTTAATTACAAAAAACACATTTCACTTTCTCTATAAAACATGCATTGAACTTTTGGCAGAACTCCATCTTGAGTAGAACGTGTGATTATCTTTGTGGTGATTGCATTTCTCGTGCGTTTTGGTAGACAGATGGTGTTCGATATGCTCGCTCGTTAGAAACAGCTCAAATCAATCGTCACTTCGGTATTTGCATAAAACAGTTTGTGAATGTGACGAGCTGCTCAAATATTTAGCCTGGAAATGTTGACACAACAAATAGCTGCGTTTTCTTGTAATTATCTTGTATTTCCGTCTATAATATAGGTTTGCATACGCTTAAAGGCTACAACGGGTCGGTCAAAAGATGATATTTTGTTTTGAAATTGTTAATCGCTATGGCAACTGGCATTTTTCATCATTCTGAAACCCGTGGATAGGCTATATTACAATGAAAGTTAGTCATAAAATAGGCCCTGTGCGCAGTAACGCCCGGCGACCTCACTGTTAGCGTCACTACTTCCTGTCCAATTTTATCTCTATGAGGTTTTTGCAGAGTCACGCTAAAAAGAATAAATATTTAAAGATGAGGCAGTGGACAGGGACTGAAAACACGTTGAAAACTACACAAATAAAATAAATACTTAACTGGAGGACGCTTCTGTGTTCAGAAAGAGAGACGTTTGTGTTTCAAGGCTAACGCTAACTGTGAGGCATAATCAGTAAACAAAACCACAAACTTAAGTATTCAACATGTAAAAAAAATAATTAGGCAGTTTTTATTCTAATTCTAATGAAGTTTAAGAAGTTGTTTATTTTATGTTTTCCAATTTTAATAAGCTTTGTTAGCTATGAGACGCAGTGAGCTAGCTAACATGCTGCTGTGCCAGATCCTATTATGTATTATTATGTATCAGAACGCTTTAAAATTCTTCTATTCAATCACCTTTGTTTAACTTAAAGGTGCACTCTGTAACTTTTGGGGGTAGGGTCTGCCACTACTCATCTTATAGAATAATATTGCTTTGCCTGGAATGGTCCACAGTATGGCATTAAACTTGTCTATCTCCATGGAGAAAAGCAGGGGATGATGCCAGGCCACGTTATAGTTCAGATCTGTGTTGAGGCAAGCATGCTGATACAAACAATGTGTGTTTTTAATAGTAAATGGTCACTTTTTTATACAGCGCTTTTCCACCTTCAAGGAACTCAAAGCACTTTTCAGTACATCATTCACACACCTATGTACGCAGACACTGGGGGCGAGGTGGGTTAAGTGTCTTGCCCAAGGACACAACAACAGCGTCCATCTGTGAGAGCTGGAATCGCACCGCCAAACTTCAGATCAGTGGAAAAAACTCTACCAACTGAGCTCCTGTCACCCTCAAAAAAAACACTTATGGCCACAAAAAACCTGTAAATGAATAAATCCAAGAGAGATTCTGTGTAAAGCCAAACTGTGGGACATTCCAGGCAAAGAAATAACATCATCTTGGAGACAAGTAAGTGCCGAATCCCCTTCAGAAAAGGTACACAGTCCAGCTTTAATTCTAACAAGCAAGGGGTTCATAAATTCCCGTATTATTTCATATAAAACAGAAGATAATGCAGTGGTTTTCGAGAGTGTTGGTGTGGCTTTAGGATTGTAGTACTTGACTTTACACAGTACACACATTCTAAGCTCAGATCCGCTCATGTCCTTGGATATTCTTCTTCTTCTCTCATAAACGTGTGGGCGACAAGAAACAGTCAAAGAAGCCGCGCACGCTGACGGTTAATTAGATTCTATTTTGTCCATGTTTCCATAGGCTTTCGATCGAGCGAATCCTCTTGTAAACAGCCAGTCCTAGATGCCAACGCGAATAACGGGAGGTGAAAGGGCGAGGAGGGGGCAAGGAGGGGGCGGGGTAGAGTGGGGATTATGACGCCCATCTGTCGTAGGGCCTCGGAGAGTTCGGATCAAGCAGAGGAGATAATTATGAGGGGAAATATTCAGTCACATGAGTCATTCCGTGAACAAAGAGCGGTGACCTCGTGCCAGCGGAGATGTGAAGTGGCTCACAGTAAAGGTGCTGTAACGGATCTTCAACCGTGAGTCAAGAACCTATAATGATGCATTGGATTTATATGGTTTCCAAGACAACCAAAGCACCCAAAGTACTACAGAGTTTTCAGTACACAGTATTCTTTAACTCCATGCTAGATATGATTGTAGCCGCAGCTGCCCTGGGGTAGAGCGGTGAAAGTGAGGCGGCTAATTTGCACCTTTGGGCCTTCAGCTACCACCAAAACTCACCCAAAGTACACGTTTTTAGGTATCTGTACTTAAGGAAATGTACTTTACTTTTACTTCACTACATTTGAGAGCAGGTATCTGTACTTTCTACACCACTACATTTTTTTAACTGGACAGAAAAGTTAAAGTATTTGTTTTATTTCTGTCTTAGACCCGCTGAAAACGCTGAAGGTTTATTTTTAACACGTTCATAATTTGAGCAAAAATATACAAATAAAAACAGGAAAAACTATCAAAGCACAAAACTTTATCAAAATCACTACATCTAAAATCCTCAAAACCTGCATTTGGGTGTGGCTGGAATTATTAACCCCGCCCGCTATTAGTTATAGTGGGCGTGGCTAATAATAACCACATGTAAAGGTTCCACAATAGGCATTAAACCATATCCAGATCTTGGCAGCAAATAAGTTCTATATGGACTACAGAGCCGTTTTAAACCGGTATTTTCATTGCTAAACAAATAAATTGAAAAACACACATTGTTACGGTGAGCGAGGTTGCCATACCACAGATCCGACCTGCAAGTTGACATGGTGACGCGCAGCTCGCTTGTCTCCATGGAGATAGAGAGGCTATTGTTATTCACCTTATTCCAGGAGTTGCTGTGGGCGCTGAAATTGGCTATTTAGGTTGTATTATTTTGCATGGCGCTGCTGATCTTGTTCTACAGGGACTACAGAGCCGTTTTTAAAGCCTCCCGGAGAATCAGCGCAGTGTGGACTTGTTGAACTTGACAAATCAACCTACTTTATATCATATTTTAGTGGCAAAACCTTTCCCAAATGCTCAGTTGAAAGGAACTAACTTGTCTCACGATGATTAAACCCAGCTCATGTTCCCTGTTAGTGGGTGAACAATCCAACTCTTGGTGAATTCTGCTTCAAAATGATAGGAAGAGCTGACATCGAACGATCAAAACGTGACGTGGAATGAATGCTCGGCCGCCACAAGGGTTAGGGTTGGAAAGCGTTGTTTAGCCACATTTACGGAAAAAGTGGGCAGGGCAGAATAAGTTAAGTATCGTAAGATTTCTGGCAAAGCTATAACATTCCCAGACACACAAGCAGGTAGCGGAATCTCTACCAGAAAGGTTGCATAGTGTAGCTTTAACGCGGACTTATAATGCAAAATTGACTTTCCAGAGCTTTTACGCATGTTATAGTTGTTTTTTCTTCTCATTTACCCTCTCGAAGTTGTATTTGGAGTGATTCGTGCATGTTTGAGCAGTCTTTAATCACTTATTTTCAAGACACCATTGCAGTATATGCGTAGGATTCAGCAGCGTCATGTTGTCATTTCGGACAAAGGATAAAAAAATCCGCTTCTCGCTAGTGTGATCTGCTGCTATCCATAGAAGAGGCCAGCAGCTACACAGCTCTTTGTTGTGATGATGTTTATGGCGACATCAGCTCCGATTGGGCACCGCAGTCGTTTCAGATGAATATGAAACTCAAAATGTCCAAATTATAACTGAATGATCCACTTGTGTCATAGATTATAACTTTACAACAGACACAAGCACAATAGGTCGTCTTTAAAACAAAACATTTCACCTGTCCGAACTCACCTGCAGCCATCTTTCTATAATAATTAAACTCATTTCATGTAATTATGTTGTCAAATGTGTCTCTCCATTCTGTCCATATTCGTAAGGCTATTGCACAGGTTTTTTGAAAGTCACATTGTTCTTGGGATCGGACTGAGATCTGAATCATACGGGTTAATGAGGCCGAGCTTTAGAAATTGGTGCATAATTTAACATTAATTATCACAAATGAAAGAAATGCATGAGAGGAGATAATGATATGAACAAGGTCTTAATTCTGCGGCCTGCTGTAGATAGTTAAACGCAAAAGTTAGCTAAGAGTTTTTTAGTGCAGTAAAAAAAAAAATTAAATAATACAAATAAAATAGAAAAATAAATAAATAATTAAAAAATTTAATTAATTAATTAAAATTTTTTAAAAAAATGAAAAAGCTAGTTAGAATGAATGGTAGCTTTTAAGAGTCAGGTTTGTGGAGATACAAGTTTTTCAGTGCAGTAAAAAAATAAACTTAAATAATAAAAATAAAATAAGTAAATCAATTAAAAAAAATTAATTAATTAATAAATAAAAATAAAAAAAATAAATAAAAAGAAAAAAGCTAGTTAACTGGAAAAGTTAGCTAAGAATGGTAGCTTTAAGAGTCAGGTTTGTGGAGATGCAAGTTTTTCAGTGCAGTAAAAAAAAAAAAAAAAAAAAAAATAATAATAATATAATAAATAAAAATAAAAAAACATACACAAGAATATAACATGAGACACTCCTTGAACCAGCTACCTTCCTGTAGCTGTGCGCATGCTCAACCCACTACACCACTGCCACCTCTTATTTGCAGCAATTCATTAGTTTAAATAGTCAAGTGCAGTAACATTTGAAATGACTACAGGGAAATTGGTTTCATCCCATCAGTGTGAAGAGTCATAAGGATTGTCTTTTAATCTGAAGGACAACAGGCCCCACCCCCAAACCTCATAAGCCCCGCCCACTCCCCCTACTAAGCCCCTCCCCCTCTAAAACCCAACCGTCACACAACAGCTGCTGCACACGCACACATTACTCATCTTTTCAATGGTTCTTGCCTTGACTAGATCTGAAGTTGTCATTCTGGGAAAAGCTCTTTTCAAACAGAATATTATAAAAAAACAGACTTGAATTTTTCAGAATCTTCAGAAAAAACAAAAGAAAAACATCTAAGTGTCTGAAAATAATAAATGTGGTGGTGTAAGAAGGCAAGGCAAGTTTATTTGTATAGCATAATTCGTACACAAGGTAATTCAAAGTGCTTTACAGAATAAGAAAGTCATTAAAATCACACAAATCAAAACATAAATAATCACCCAATCTGCAACTCTCTCACCCACTCGTTTGTTTACACCCTTTAAAAAGAAGTGTCTTGAATGTGCGTGTGAACAGGGGAAGATGGGTCCAATTTTTAAAAATACAAGAAAATACAAACTAAATATAAAAATATTCAAATTATTTCAATCTTACATAATTAAAGTATACAAAATGAAGGGTTTAGATTTTCTGTTATGCTGTAAAAAATAAGCATGATTTCAGTTTAGTCTATTTTCTGTCTTAAAAAGGTGCCATGGTGAGGCTTTAATCAGCTAGAATTGAATAGATTTTTTCTAACTGCTGAACTGTTTGTTGTTGGTAAAAAAACAAAATAACAATATAAAGATATGATTTACATAACTATAGGACGTGTTATAAACGTTGGAAAAGTCTCAATGACTTAATGACCTTTTCACTCAAGAGTAAAAAAGTATTTGTGGAAACTGTTACTTCATCGTTTGAGTAACTTCCTGAATGTAGAATCTTATTGAAGTGTTGGAAGTGTTGTGTTTTCAAAGAACTGAGGACCCAAAAATGGACACAAGACACAATAGAAAAAGGAAGTGGTTTACTTACAAAACTCAAGGTGTCGGACTGAGTGGGTCTTCAGAAGGTCATGTGACTGTGGAGCAAGATGGTCGTCAGGGGAACAAGGACTAAGGAAAATATGAATGCAGAGTCTAACTGAAAATCACCATCTGATTGGAGAGACAATCTGTCGTCTTGTTCTTCTTCTTCATCTTCTTGTTCGTCTTCTTTGTCTTCACTCTTTTTCCTCTTTCTTTTCTTCTTCTTCACTCTCCTTCCTCTTCTTCTTCATCTTGTTGTTCTACTTCTTCACTCTTCTTCTTGTTCGTCTTCTTCCCCTTTGTCTTCTTCTTCACTCTCCTTCTTCTTGTCCTTCACTCTCCTTCGTCCTCTTCTTCTTCATCTTGTTCTACTTCTTCACTCTTCTTCATCTTGTCGTTCTACTTCTTCACTCTTCTTCCTCTTTCTTTTCTTCTTCTTCACTCTCCTTCCTCTTCCTTTTCTTCTTCTTCACTCTCCTTCCTCTTCCTTTTCTTCTTATTCACTCTCCCTCGTCCTCTTCTTCTTCTTCCTTTGCTTCTTCTGCATCTTGTTCTACTTTTTCACTCTTCTTCCTCTTTCTTTTCTTCTTCTTCACTCTCCTTCGTCCTCTTCTTCTTCATCTTGTTGTTCTACTTCTTCACTCTTCTTCATCTTGTTGTTCTACTTCTTCACTCTCCTTCCTCTTCCTTTTCTTCTTCTTCATTCTCCTTCGTCCTCTTCTCCTTCTTCCTTTGCTTCTTCTGCATCTTGTTCTACTTTTTCACTCTTCTTCCTCTTTCTGTTCTTCTCCTGCTGCTGCTTCTCTACTTCTGGCAGGTTATATGCTGTGACCTGCAATGCTGCCCCCCTCTGTCGGTCACATCCACTGACCCACAGGTTGTTGGTGTGATTCCAGCTCTCACAGATGAATGCTGTTGTTGTGTCCTTGGGCAAGACACTTAACTCCCCTCACCCTCCGTGTACACTGGTGTATGAATGTGTGTGAATAGCTGAGTGGTTCCTTGATGTAAAGCGCTTTGAGTGCCTTGAAGATGTAAAATTGCCATATAAAAATGTGACCATGATCATTCACCATTCTTACCATGAGTGGGATCGCCTGTCCACAGATCTGACTTGTAACTCCTTCCTGAAAACTAATTAAACGTATATACAATTGTAATAAAATTTAACCATACACCTCCATCCATCCATTTTCTTCCACTTATCCAAGACCAGGTCACGGGGGCAGCAGTCTAAGCAAGGACACTCAGACTTCCCTCACCCCAGACACTTCCTCCAGCTCCTCCGGGACACATACATACATACCTAAATACCTCTAATACTGTCATTTTGTATGAGTAAAAATGACAATATCCAGTCCAGTCCAGTCTTACAATGTATTAGTCCTAAAAAAACTACAAAAAACAGAAAACGAGCCAGATAACCTTTTAAAACTTAACCGTTTGACGTCACGAGAGACGCCACGTTCACTTAAGCCTCTTATCAGATACTGTGGGGTCATGTGTTTACCTCAGCAGCAGACTGTATTTTGGAAACACTGTATCTATGGAAAATCTGTCTTCGCAACCGCCAGCCATTTTAGTCCATTTTGTTTTATAGGATCCACATTTGGACATGTGATGTTCTGCAAGGTGAGGTGAAGACGGGGGCACCAGACTGATACGAATCAAAGAAATAAAAGGCTTTAAAAGAGAGTGGAAGAGTAAATCAAAGACAGGGCGGGTTTGTATGTACGGAAGCGACTTCACGGTAAAACACTATCCTACAAGGTTATAAAGGCACTGCAGCTGGTTTTCCACAGATTTTTGTCCACTGATTCGAAGGTTAACAGTTTGAATCCCGGCGTATGGATGTGTGTGAACGGGTGAGTGGTTCCTTGATGTAAAGTGCTTTGAAAGTGGAAAAGCGTTATATAAAAATGTGACCTTTTACTATTTGCCAACTAGCATGCTAACACACACTTATTATAGGAGAATAAAATGCTTATTCTGACCTTGAGAGCTGCTTGGGGTGAGATACTTTTTATTCAAATACATGGGGGGAAATTGGGTACAGGACCTTTAAATTACTTGAGTTAAGTGTGTAGTTTTGATTGAATAAAATTTGATTAAAAGCATGATGGACCTGGTTCATTTGACTTTTTTTTTTCAATATATTACTTCTCATTTAAAGCTACGTTATCTAGGGTTAGAAAATCTCACTTACCAAGATGTTGCATCGATGATGGTCGAGTCTGACGCTGCACAAAGCTTCTCCAGCACATCCCAAAGATTCTCAATGGGGTTAAGGTCTGGACTCTGTGGTGGACAATCCATGTGTGAAAATAATGTCTCATGCTCCTGATCCACTCTGTCACAATTTGAGCCCGATGAATCCTGGCATTGTCATCTTGGAATATGCCTGTGTCATCAGGGAAGAAAAAAATCCATTGATGGAATAACCTGGTCATTCAGTATATTCAGGTGTCAGCTGACCTCATTCTTTGAGCACAGACTGTTGCTGAATCTAGACCTGACTCGTACCTATTTTCTTAGTTAAATCCAGGTGGCGACTTTTTTTTTTGGCCAGGCAGTGTATCTTTATCATCTGCTTGTCTCCATGGAGGTGTTTTGTCTAGAAGTATGGCATTAAAGCCTTTATGGCATTATCTCGCAGGCTCAAGTACAGTATATGTTCTTTAAACTTACTTACGAGGCCAAGTTACAGGTCAGATCTGTGGAGAGGCGAATCTGCTCACACAAGAATGTACATTTTAAGATGCTTGAGTGATAAAAAACTAAAATGTAACTGAATAAACACAAGAAAAATGTTTGATGCCATACTGTGGAACATACAGTCATTTTCACCATTAGCTCTTCTTTTCTGCAGTGTGTAGGCTTGTGTCTATAGGGAATCATAAACATTAGCATTTTTTCATTGTTCGTCCTCTTATATCTGCATGCATTAGAGACGAGGCATTAGCAGCACTTAACCTGCCCGTGCGCAGCTGAATTGGATTTGGTGAAGAGGATGAGAAAACGTCATGTACTACTGCTCCTATAGACCCTGTAAACAGCAAGACAGACATTTATCTTAAGTGCAGTTTTGAAGCAATCGTCAATGAAAAGATTGCTCAGAAATTGAAATAGCAGTAGTTCTAGTAATAGAGTAACAGTGTTGAGACCATAGACTGTACAAAGAGGTGGACAAAGGGAGTGTGACGTCTCCCAGAGCATTTGGATCCAGTCAAATGAAGCTCATCGAGGTTGGCGGTTATAGGAGCAAACTTGGAGCCATATTTGCAAGTCTGACCACGAGTATCATAGCAACCAAAGAGCCAATCTGGAGTGAAGATGTTGAAAATAATTTTAACTATTCAGTTTAGCTGCTCCTCTTCTGTATTAAACATTATTGTCTTATAGAACTGAACTTAAACGCAGCAATACTTAAAACACTTTCACACTGCATTACACAATATATAAAAAAACATTATTATAATAACATATTTAAAAACAGCTTTGTTTGTTGCATTGTTTGTAATGCTTTTTTTTTTTAATCTATTTTTTTCACTAATACTAGTAAGTCATTTGAAGGCTAACTTGCAAAAATATCACAATATATTCCCTTCGTTTCAGTAAAGTAACTGTTCTGAATCCAATCAAATGAACGAGTAACTTACTACAATACAGTTATACTCAAAATCAGGGGCGTCGGACGTTTATCCAAGGCCCAGTGCAGAGAGGGGCCCCTCACAACGACTGTAATATGCTTTTTTTCATAAGACAATATGTAGTGCTGGCCCTCCAAGATGATTTTTACCTAGGAACCAGAATTTAGTGCTACACCCCTGTTCAAAATGATCATTCTGAGTACTTATTTCAGGTAATTACTTCTCAACACTGCTGTAAAAGTATCAGATATACTGTAACTCCATGTACGCTGCTTATTTCTAGAGACTGCACACCTTCTAAGTTCTGTTATTTTCTTACTATCGTATTTTGATGCTATATTTCATTATGATATATATATTGACCTTGGTATTTCTATCAGAAAGAATGTGTATTGTTGTGTACGTTAATATTCCATACCATGTTTATAACCGCCAATTGTAAAAGCTAGCATGGGCCTTCAGCATACTTCCTCTGCGCTCGGATGACTGCACAGAATGCTTAAGGTTACAACACAGATTCACGGATGGGGCGGACATGTGTGGCTGTGTATTACAATCATGAGTTAACAATTATGAATATTAATAGTGGAATACAGTCAGGTGATGCTTAAATAGACATGGACACATTTTTATATTGTGCTTTTTTCACCTTCAAGGCACTCAAACACTTTAAATCAAGGAACCACTCACCCATTCACACTCACATTCATACACCAATCTATGCAGACACTGGGGAAGAGGTGGGTTAAGTGTCTTGCCCAAGGACACGACAGCAGCGTTCATCTGTGGGAGCTGGAATCACACCGGCAATCTGTGGGTTAGTGGATCCGAATGCTCAATCAGTGACGTTTATGTCGTGAAATTGGTGAAATATAACCTAAAAGTCATGAAATAGGTTGAACCATAGTCTGAACAATAACAATAACATTTTTTAAAGATTTTATACATCTACTATACATAAATCTATAAAATGATCTTGTCATGTGATTCAAAACTGGTTGGAAAACTCTGGGGATATCACACATTTGAAATTTATGATGAAATTTACCAGCTGTAACTAAATAAATCTTATCATTATTAACTGTGTGGCATTTGTTATTAATTTTGTGAAATATTAAGCATATTTAAAACCAGTAATTGTACACTACAACTCTTCTAACGATCGTATTATTACCCGATCGGTTAGTCGACTCAAAAGGGGGCGTGGCAAAAGCTCTCAAAACTATTACGTATCTCTGTGGATCTGACCCAAACTGCACTCACAAACAAAAACAACTATTTATGCAGAGTTTAACCTGCTTTTTTTTTAACATATAACTGCCAAAAAATACAAGCTAACTCACCAACTTCTCACTAATCGGTGGTGTTCAGGTTAAGATGTCCTACTCTCACATGAGGGGCAAGAGTTTTTCTGTAGATTACATTGCAGTTTGACATGAAATATTGAGTAAGAAATGATCAGGGTCAACATTTGTACATTTACTATCAGTGACTAAACCCAAGAACCCCACCTCCCATATCTCTGTTTTAAATATTATCGACCTGTAGCACGTCGTGATGATTTAAAACCTCACAAAAATGAATTGGAGCTATACATTTTCCCTTTTAAATTTCAATGTTCAGTTCTGAAACCAGGAAACTGTAATCAGCTTGTGTATAAACAAAGTGTAATCAGGCGTTAGAATCAAAATACTAGACTTGTTTTAAAGGTCGCCTCATTAGCAGGTCAGTAATGTCAACTGTGACATTAAAGACTGTCTCTGTAATATTTAGGCTTATATAATCATCAGAAACCCCCCAGCAGCAAGGACTTACTTTAAGATCTCCAAGATGGGCTGTGATCCAACGCTTAAGGCATCTGACATGTTTGTGACCTTGGAAACCAGATGGATAGTGGGAAAAACACACAAAAAAACACTATGACTGTAATTGCACAGCGCCCTCTTCTGGTGCACGGCTGTAATTAATTTGAATTGGAGCCACAGTTCCAGCAGTACAGTCCTTTTAATAACAACGGTAAAAACAGTCATGGTTTGAGCCGAAGCTATAGCATGTACAGTAGAAGGCCAATAGACTTTCAATACAATCTGTAAATACAAATAATACAACAATAAAACCCAGGATGGATATACAATTAAAGGCGCGCTGCGTAACTTTTCTGGTGGAGGTTCTGCCGCTTTGACGTGTCCATTTCCAAGTTACTGTTTTGGCTGTAATATTCCACAGTATGGCCTGAAACTTCTATGTTCATGGACAGAAAAAGTGACGCCGATCAGATTAATGTTCCAAAAAATGGCATTTAATTTAACCGTCACCATGGAGACAAGCAAGGGACACCACAAAGCCGAGTTACAGGTCAGATTACAGATTTTTTTGCGCAGTAAATGATACAACGCCATATAGATACATCGAATGCCGTGCTGTGGAACACGACAGGCAATGCCATAACATCTCCATGGAGACGAACGAGGGCAGAACCAGCACGACAAATGTTACATAGTGCAGCTTTCAAATTTAAAATAGCTGAGGTCCACTTGTTTCCCCCATACCCATGTAGGCTAATTCTAATGTACTCTAACAGGTCTCCTGGGATAAACTTCAAGGATTAGATTAAAATGTGTGGTCCTCGCAACAGCAGCTGAAAAAATGTGAAATCTACGAACCAGCATGAAATGGGAACTCAAGTTGTCCGTGGATTAACACATAAATTGCTTGTAGCTAAATGCCTCGATAAACAAGAGTGCTCACTGCAAAGACTAAAATATTTTAATAACTGTGATGAAATTATAATTTAAAACTTAAAACGTCTCCCAAGTGAGTGTGTCCATAGCTTTTGTGCTGCTCAAGTCTCCGCTCTGCGACGAAGGAGCAAAACGTTTTATCGCACATTCAGTTAATCGATATTTAGGCCTTTAACCGTGCAAAGTTTCAACAAAATGAATCCTCCAACGTAATCCTTCAAGTTTAAATGAATGGCTGGTCCGCGCGTCACCTCATCGTCGTAGTAATGTTCCGAAATTCAGCTAAAAATGGCCAATTCAATATAAGGCCACTAGTTGGAGAAAAAAGTATCTTCCCATAATTGGTCCTAGCAGGTTCCTCTCTTTTCCAAAGTTCTTGAGGATTTGGCAAAAAACAGTGAATAACCGTACTGTAGCACTATCTTCAGTCAGTAGAGGGCGACATCTGGAGTTTGTGAATAGTTAATAGTTTTTGGTCGATCGGAAAGACCACGGCAGTCAGTTGAAAATGGAGGGAGCAGAGGTCAGACGTAGACGACCTGGATGTGTTGGCTTATGCAACATACACTGCAAAAATATCTACACAAGTAAAAATGACTTGAATTGAGAATATGAATTTTGATTTGAATCGGTTGTACTGTTAGCTGACTGGACTAAACCAGGTCTAAACCAGGTCTAAACCAGGTCTAAACCAGGTCTAAACCAGGTCTAAACCAGGTCTAAACCAGGACTGAACCCGTTAGCTGTATTTAGTTAGTGGTTTAGAATTTCTGGGTTGTTTCGAGGTATTTTAAGCTGGTTCCAACAATTAATCAAAGAAAATTCAACTCGTTTAGTTGAAATATTAAGTTCCATTGTTCTTTTGCCAAGCCAGCCAAGACTACACACTTTTACAATACTTTACAAACAGTCAGAGTAAACCCATCATGCTTTTTTCTATTTTTTAATTATTTATTTACTTATTTATTATTAAATTGGAGGTCCTGTACCATTTTTTTGTATTTGAGCAGATATATTGTCTAAGCAGCTCTTGAGGTCAAAATAGTCTGTGCTGTCTGCATCTAACATTTTATTGTATAGCGTTAGCATATTAGCTGATGTTAGTGTTACTGTCATGGTAAAACTACGCTCTGGGGTCTGTGTGTTGTGAAAAGCACTAATAAACTCCTGACAGTGAATAATTAAGACACCTAAGGTAAGTGAAGAATAACTTTATATCACTGCAAACCGTTCACAATGAACTAGTTTTGTTATTCCTGTTTTAAAATCAGGTACAGCAACTTTAAATACATTTAATCTACAGCTGAACGAGTTTGGAAAAAATATGAAACTGCTACTTGAATTTGTTTTTTGATTTCAGTTTTAAAACGAGGATTACAGTCCAAAAGCCCTCGAAACAGGTCCAAAAATGTACACCAATAAATAAACTCATAAATAAACCTAAACTAGTCAAAACTGCTAAAATAAAGATTACAGACTCTAGGCGTTTTAATTCTGTAGATATCACTTTTGCAGTGTTGTTGTCGCTGAGAGGCCATGTTGTCAGTCGACCATGTCCCAGAGCGTAAAGGGGTGAGGGGATCTAAAGGGGGCGGAGTTTTAGACGTCCAGACGACACTCACACAGCTCCTTGTAGATCCTCTTTCGAATGCGCGGCATGTCCTCCTGACTGAAGCGAAAAGGCTGCTTCACTGACAGACAGCGGCAATACTGAAGAGACAACACAAAATACAGGGTTTACATTTAAACTGTAGGAAAGATGTCACTTAGGGTTTTAACATGCATTCCCAGGCACACACGTTGAAGCTCTAGTGATAAAGACGGAAAGGACACTGAAAACTGGGAAGTATTGAAGAGCCTGTGTCCAATTTTGAAATACAAGTGTAGATCATACGGTTAGTCCTTTCTCTAAGGCTGATGTTGAACCATAACAGAGAAAGAGCTGTCTGCAATAGTTTCCATATAGTTCTCATCCAACAATGTCCTGACTTGATAAAATTGTCTTTCCGTGGCAGTTGCTTATTTATGGTTCTCACATTTTAAAGGTAATTTTGTTGAATATTATTCTGTATATAGTATTATATGGAGTATAAGGTCATTCTCACGCTTCCACTAGTTAGGTCGACCTGAAAGAACATTCAGTCCAAGAGCGGGGCTTGGGCCGGTGTGAAGACAGTCTCACTCTGGACTGTAGCAAACAGCCAGACCGAGAGCGTTTGAAACAGGAGGTCTCGGAGCGGCTGCCATCGCACTCAGGAGCAGGGCGAGTGCAGTGTCTGGGTTTGTCTGTGTGTCGTTCAAAAAGACCTTCGCGTATAAGCGTGCATATGCAATTATTCCGTCTGCTTGAAGCCCGTTGGCATAGAAATAAGTTCTTTGATGCGCTAACGGTCTCTCACCTGACTCATGGTGCGTGTTTGTTGTGAATGATGCAGGTTGTATGTGAACAACGCCGACTCAAAAGTAAACTAAACAGAACTAATTCTAGTGCGCACTGAGGTCGCTCCACAGAGCGCACTAATGTGTGTGAAAATGACCAAGGCATTCCTGACCCAAAATAAGTAAAAGTAAGGGTAATGTGGTTTTATGGCTCCATGGGGAATCTGTCCTCTGCAGTAGGTGACTGCAGTGTAGTGCCTGGGGCATCCTTCTCCATCCTGGGCTTGGTTCACGGCCACATGCAAACTTTAATTTGCTGACGACCATAATACAGTACTGTACCTTTCAGTTTTATTTTAAGACCATGTTGTGTGAATGAATAGTCCTTAACAACAACATTTATACAGTTAAAGGTATTGCACTCATTGGGAGTTCAGTTTATTCTGAACATTTAAGGGCCCATATTATGGTATATTCTGATCTATGTTATAATGTTGTTTCCTAATCACAAACAGACCAGGAGTTGTGTTTTGTTTCATTCACACAGGTTTAACACACAAATCCTACATATTTAGGGAGTTCTTCTCTCAAAAACAAAGCAGTTTCACCTTGTGATGGCATAGGTTTTTAAACTCCAAACACCTTCACTAGAACCATTTGGATAATTTCAGTGCTGGGATTGCCAACCTCTGCTGAATTATAGGTGAAAAGTCGCTATTAACTTGAAAACTACCACTTCATGACATCACAAGGTGGAACAGGGCATTTTGAGCTAAGACTAATAATAAAGTGTTACTCAAACATGTTGAATGAAACAAAACATAACTCCATGTACGTTTTAGAAGCAGTAACATTATAACATGACTTAAAGCTCACAAGAGTCAATTCTGTGGAATGCTTTAATATGTAGAAGCTAAATGTGTATTAGAAATATGGAGACAGAAATATGATAGTATCGCATGAATATTTGTTATTTCATCATTTCATAGGGATATCTCAGCATAATAAAAACAACACAGTCTTGGTATGTTTGACGGGCTCCTGGGCACTGTGCTCGAAAGCAGTAGCCACATTTATCATCCTCAGTATTTTCATGCAGTATTTCCAGTGTTTTTTAATTCATTTTCTTGCTTCCTGCTCCTCTGCTGAAGTGTTGAGCCTGATTCTGGAGCCTATCCCAGCACTTTGGCACAAACAGAACTTCATTTATAAGGAATAAGTGCAAGATCCATTGCTTTGGAAAAGAAGAACATCGAAAAGGCCAACTGGCACGAGAATCTATGTAAGACAAAAGTGAGGCTAGGGTGCTAACCATTCAGCTACTACATCCCATTGGAGCTAAAAATGTAATGTTTAAAAACCCCAAAACTACTTAAAAAAGATGAGAAATGGGAGGGAAGCATGTGTTTTCATTTAGAGGTTACTGCCACGCATTCTGATGCACACATTTGAGGCCAGCACTGGTCCTGTGGGTAAAGTTCAACCTTACATAAGTAGAAAATAAATCTTTTATGGAAGTTTTCAGACACAATATCAGATTTTTGTGTTGCTGTTGTTATCAGTATCAGCAAACATTATTTATTCACATAATTTTCCATTTAAACTCACTGTCTGTTTAAAAAGACATATTTGATGCAGTGAGGACAAACTAGGAACTACACATGGACACATCGAGATCAGAATAGAGCTTAAAATATATATTAAATTATACTGATACTTGCACCGATATATCGTCCATAACTATTGATTTCTGCTCCCTTCAGTGCCAGGTGTGTCCTCCTTAGCCAAGAAACTGTACCCAGCTTGCCTCCAGTGTTTGTGTACAATGATATATGATAGTATGTGTGGCTGTTCGTTGACGTACAATGTTGAGCTCACACTTAATACAAAGTAGTGTCACAATAACAAAATGTCAGCTTCATTTTGATACTAAGGAATACCATAAAGATAAACACTCTTAATGGGCATGTAACTTTCACAAGATACTAGTTCTAATACAGCTCAAGATCAAAATAAAGCTGTTTAGGAAAGGTTAAATAATGTCCTGTTATTTTTTAATATCATACAAATTAGCATCTAGCTTGGATAATTGTTTTGGAATAAATTTGCATTTGATTTTCGACAGTTTTGACAAACCTAGTACAAAACAAGGCTGTGAACAGGAGTCAGAACACATTTCAGTGTTTCCCCTACCATTATATTGGTAGCCCTGTCAATCAAATTATGCGGAGCTAATCGTCAAAATGCGCTTCTTCACTAAATCTGTTACACTGCTCCATAATAAACTACTGTATTCATACAAATCCAGTCCATATTTTCTCTCATACTTTGCCTGTCTAATCCAGCCCGTCATTCCCAATAATCCAGCCCTGGTTTTGCTCTATGGGGCTCCAGACGACAGGAGCAGTCTAGTTTATAGAGGATAATACAATGCATAATAATGCTTAGTGGCTCTAAACAAAATGCAAAACAAACCGACTAGTGCAAAACGGTCTGTTGGCATCATTACTTTCAGAGATAAACTGAAGTGTACAATGTGCGAGGGTTATAAAGCAGTGAAAGGATGAAAAGTTATTCAGAAGTTCACAATAATTAATTAGGTCATAACTATAGAAAAATTATGCCTCAATATGAAAATTAACTATAAGATCATTTAATTAAAATGCCCAAACTTATGAAAATATGTTAATAAGGTGTTTTACAGCTACTTAATTGTTTTAAATAATATTAAATACATGGAATTTAAATATTACAGTAAGAAAAAAAGATTATAAATCTATTTAATATATAGGTCTATATTTTTCTCCTCCATCATTGGGCTCATCGTGCCAACCATGAGATCAATACCCTTTACTTCAGTCCAAAATTTGGGACAAACCTGATACAGAGCGGCAGACAAAGATAGAAACTACCAAGATAGAGAAAACAGAGGGGGCAGTGGAAAGAACAGACCAGCAGGGGGAGTCGTGTGGTGGAAAAATGGAAAAAACTCACCTCAAGGACAAAAACCCCACAGTCGCTGTCATTTTTCTGCTGAGGAATCCCCTGGGAACAAAAGAGCCCAGAAGTCAAACAGAGAACACCACCAGGATATCAACTCTCAGCTCTGACTTTGGTGAGGTGCTATTGTTAGACTGGACAGGACATGCTACACAGTTAGAGCAAGTTGTGAAGAAAGTGAATGATTTTATTCCAATCCGCCTGCCCACTTTTACCATAAATGCTACTAAACTGCACTGTGATGGCACTTCCGGTTGAGTGGGAATCCCATTCAATTCACTGGGGAATTTGAGAAAAGTTTTGCTTCAAAAATATGATATAAAGTAGGTTGATTTTTGTAAACTGTTCTATGTTCGTGTGACTAACAACTTAACACTGCACCGGTTCTCTGAGAGGATTTAAAACAGCTCTGTAGTCCCTGTAGAACTTATTTGCTGTCAAGATCGGCAATCCTATGCAAAATAATACAACCCAAATGATGATGGCGGCGCCCGCGGCAACTTCCTGAATAGAGTGAATAGAGATTTCAGTATGGAGTAATCTGTTCACTCATCTTGATAAATAGAGACTAGAGAGCTAAAGGCTGAAGTTAATGCTATTTAAAGACTGCTACAGCCTGGGACAACAAACTGGAGAAAACACAAAACAACCCAACACATACCAGCCATTTAAGAACTAAATTTTATAAACCATCTACTCTCTGTGTGAACTATGATAAAATGCATTAAGTAGTTTAAAAAAGAAATGCATGATTTTTAATATTGTTAATTAATAATATTACTTTTTTTTTTATCTGGTCAATCAGGTATATCTGTGTGGATTCTAATACAATTTCCCTGGCATTTTTTCTAATTAGCCAAGTATCACTCCCCTTTTACAGTGTATTTGTGTTTAAGGAAAACCGATGGTAAACAGCAGCAGCACTGGCTTAGCGGTCAGCTCTTTGTCTCATGAATAACCCATGAAATTTAAACCTAGTGGAAACTTGCTTCAGGCCAAACCATTTATTTACATGCTGCTATTTTTAACAAAATCTTACCTTGATGATGGTGATCTTCCAGCCTTTTTGGAAAGCTGTCTGTTTTTTCTCTTTGGCTTCAGCCAGAAGGTACTTCATGATATTCTGAAATTAAATATATAGATTGTAATGATCAACAGGTTAAACAAGGAACAAAAAAAACAGCAAACATCATATCTTTGCTTAAGCTAGTAAAGGTATTAAAGGAGTGATATCTGAAGTTATTTTCCCACAGAGTTTATTGTAAAAGAGAATGTTGAGAAACAGACCTGTGTACGCATTTAATGATAGCGTTTTATTGACCGCAAATCCTGGAGAATTTTATGTTCTGGGATTAGAGCGGATTGGCTGATAAAGCTGTTCTAAAGGGCATGGTTTGAAAAATTAGAATAAGGTAAAGTAAAATATAGCTCGTAAATACATACTAGAAAGTTTAAACTACCTATGCGCTCCTTTGACAGTTTGCAAATAGGTAAAATCCCATACCCAAGCTTTAAACAAACATACTCACTTCTGTGGTGTGTCTGAAGACGATGCCTTGGCTGTCGTAGTAACTGATAGTTTTGTGCGCCATACTGACTGTGACCAGAGACCAGTGGATCTCTAAGTGAATGGGAATAAGCACCAACCACTTGGAAAACAGGTCAATCTAAAAACGAGACACAGACTGGACATTTAAATCTATGAATCCACAAAGAGCACGTTAACAAAGCATAATTTTATCTGACAGCTGAAATCACTAAGGCTGTCGACCAAAGAAATTCTCAGTAGACTGCCGATCAACTTGTCAACTAAAAAGGGGGCGTGGCAAAAAAAATGCTCAAAATATTAAATATCTATAAGATCTCTATATTTCCGTAAAATGGGGGACCGAGCCTTCTCTTCAGCTGCACCGCAACTGTGGAATTGCCTCCCTGCACAGCTGACAGCCACACAAAGCCTGGACTTTTTAAAGCTAAATTAAAGACCTTTTTATTTAGAAAAGCTTACTGCTAATGTTTTTAGTTTTTAGCAATTAGTATTTTAATGTTCTTTTATTGTAGCACTCTGGGATTTTGTTTAATGAAGAGTGCATCATAAAAACAATGTATTATTATTATTATTATTATTATTATTATTATATTTTGATCATGTACCTGACTGCATTCACAAGACTAAAACTGCACAGGAGTTTGTGCAAAAACAACAGAACAGAAAGAGCAACAGAAAAGTATTGAAACTGTGAGCTAAAGCTGATTAAACACACGATTTACTTCCAATTTTTAGCCAACTCACTACGCACCTTGCTGTTTTTAAAATGTAAATAAAATAATTACTTCACTGATAACAATTATGGTCGACTAAAACACCAGTGAACAATTAATCGACTAAAGTACTAGTAATCACATCTCTGTAAGTAAAAGTATGAACGAGACATTATTTTCCAATCACAAGTACAAAAAACTTGCAAATTGCCTTACTTTTTTCGTCCATCTCTTCACACCCTCATAACCCTTGGCAACCAGCTGCTTGTGAAAAAAGCTGTTGAAGAAGTGAACCTACAAGAACAAATCAATAAAAGTAATTAACACAGTGAAATGTCCTTGAGTGTAACTTGAAATCTAATATGTCACATCTTGTGGCGCGTTTTGTGTTAAGAATATAAAATAAAAATCTTCATATTAGTCTAAAGTACAGTGAAACTTACTTTCTGTTCAGTCGCCTCCATAATGAGTTCTCCATACATGTTGATGATCTGATCAAATAAAAGACAGATAATTAGGGCTCTTGCTTATATAATTAAATGCATGCTGTTGAATGTATAAAAAGTACTGTATATAAACATGTTCTTGTTGAAAAAAGTACCAACCTATATGGTCATGAACATTAAGAAATTTGACCATTTTAAAATAATTGCATAACCTAGAATGACATAAATAAATGCAAAAAAGATGCGTATGTTTATTAAAGTACAGGTGTTTTTATTGCCAAACACCCTGGGATAAAAAAAGCATTCTTTCTGTGAGAAAGGTCACCATTCCACAGATCTGACCTGTAACTTGGCCTAGTGGCATCACCAGCTTGTCTCAGTGATGCCACCAGGCCACAGAAAAGTTATGTAGTCCAACCTGGTCTTTTGCTGCAGCTGCATGTTAAAATAGCAGAGGGACACTACATAGACTACAAAGCTGCTAATTAACCAGTTTTTTGCACTAAAATTGTCTAATCCACAGAATGATTTTAAAACACCACATTTACAGTTTAGTTTCAAAAAAAGTTTATTTAAGTTTTGTCCCACTTTAACCATTCCTTGTCCAATCCCACCAGAGTAAAGTAGTACTTGGAGTTGGGCAGTTTTTGTACCTGGTCATTGATCCAGTTCTGATCCTCTAATGTGCTCAAGTCGTCCAGACTCAGAGTGTGCCTGTTATGTGTCACCATGAACCCAGCCACTGGAGCAGAGGCCAGCCCTGCTCTGTACTGCTTCACCTCCTTCTGAATATCCAATCCCCTGAGAAATATAATGAGATTTAGAAAGGCATGTATTAATTTATTCACTACTGACATAGAGCAAGTCAGTTTAAATACTGGAAAAAGACTAGATCAATGTTCATATTCTGGGCTTTGAATAGTATCTCTAAACACAAGTCAAATTTCAAACTGTGAAAACAGACACTGTAACCGCTCACTTAACCTGAAACGCATGGATGATTTGACCTGGCAAAGCTTACTTGTTTGTGAGGTCAGATTTGCCCTTGTTCTTCAAATGTTCCACGACATCGCTTTCAGCAAGAGGAATGAAACTGCCATATTTTAGATAAAAACTCTCAAGGAATTCTGGAAAAAAAGACATTAAAACAATTTTAATCAGTTTTGTCTTAAAACAGTACATGAAGGCAGGTAAAGTAAAATAATTACTCAAACTAATAAAGTAATATTATCACATAAAAACCTTGGCATGCGTGATGAACATAAGTCCAGACCAAATGTGATAAGGAAATGAAAGGAAAAAATCCTTACTCAGTATTTTTTTCTGCCCTTTCACTCTTATTTCTTTTTTACAACTTACCTACATATACACATGCATACATGCACACATACACTAACACTCCCTTATAAGAACAAAAGCCATTCTTATTGTCTCGTCACCCATTTCAAACCTTGATGTATGCACTCTCTATTCCCTCAAATGAAAATCTAATATCTTATAGTTTGTATTGTGTTGTATTGACAGATTAGCAAACGCAAACCAAAATTTGTGTCAGAATGCTTAGCTA
This sequence comes from Periophthalmus magnuspinnatus, assembly GCF_009829125.3. Taxonomy (NCBI): domain Eukaryota; kingdom Metazoa; phylum Chordata; class Actinopteri; order Gobiiformes; family Gobiidae; genus Periophthalmus; species Periophthalmus magnuspinnatus. The sequence continues at coordinate 27,523,939 of NC_047129.1, forward strand.
TATATTTATTACCATTTATGCATCAAATGTATGACACATGTGCACTTGCCCCCTTGCCCACAAACTGTAATGAAAAGGTAATCTGTTATATTCAAATGTCATGGGCTTATGATAAGTAGTTAATCAGGTGTGATACCCCAGGAGACATTAGTAATGAATGAAATAATCAAACCAACCAATCAACCCTCTGCAAAACCTGCTTTACTGCCTCTCCAGACTACAAGCTGTGTAACACAAAAAGTACTTTTATATTTTTACACAATCATGTAATTATATTATGTGCAATAAGATCTTACCATGGACCATATCAAGAAGCTGCTCGCACTCCCAATCCTCTTCTTGTGCCTGTGATTTGTCATCTGACTTCTCTCCTCCTGTCCCCTCGGCCTGGTCCACTTTGCCCCATGTTCCCTGTCGACAGTACATCCTGTGATCCTGTAACGCCCAAGGGTGCTCCTCGCTGCTCACGGTGATGGGCTCCTGAGGCGGAGGGGGGGAAGCAGGTGGTTGGGGTGTCACTGAATCTATAGCGATAACTTCCTGAGTGTTGTCTTTTGGTGTGATGGTGTTTCCATTGGACAAAGTAAGAGGTACAGAGTTTGTTTTCTCAGAGGTCTGGTCTATTAAAATCAAGTCAACAGCAGAGGTATCTCCTGGCTTTGTACCAGTCTGCAATGGTCCGTTTATCACTTCTGTTAAACTCCCATCTTTGTTACTTCTCAGTAATCCATTCGGAGAAAGTTTTACATCGCCATTTTGCGATGAAGGCTTTGGGTCAGTCTGCTGCTCATGTTCCAATTTTGCCTGTTTGTTTGCCATTGATGAAGCTTGGACATTGGTTGAAGAACTTAAAACATTATCGTCAATTTTCCTTTTAATTTCACCTGGTGTAGTTGTAGTAATTGTAGAAAGGATTCCTATTACGGGGCTGCTTTGAACCACATCCAAAACCTTCATTTCAATATCATTGTTATTGATACTATCCTTTGCTATCGGTGTCTTGTCATTTTGTATATTTTTTATCTCAGGTGACACAGAGTTCACTGCTAACCCATCCTGAACAGGGATATGCATTTCTATTGAGTTTTGTGACGGACTGTCAGCTCCCATTGTAGTACCTTCAACTTTACCTAAGTTCTCATATGTCAAGGTAATAGATTTATTGTGTGTCAGGAATCCTCCAAGCTTCCTTTTAGGAGCATCTTCCAGGTTGATAGCACTCCCTCTCCCTCTGGCCCTCCCTCTGCCCCTTCCCCGTCCTCTGTTTGGGGTCTGGACATTGTGGCCGTGACCTTTCGGTCCACAGCAGTCACAAGACTTAGGAGTCCTTTTCCTTCCTGATGTGCGGCCATTGAAAACTGGTTGTGCAGGGGTTGGTGTTAAAGTGGACAATACAGACTCTGACAAAACTGAATCATTGTTGATGGGAGATTCAGCATTAGAAGGAACTGGAGTTGACACATTGGTTGAATCAGAGGTGGGTTTGATGGGTGCCTGGGGTACGGTGTGCTCTGTGCTGTCTGCAGGTGGGGGCACAACAGGGGGCGCTGTGGTAGAAGCTGGTAAAGGCAGAGCAGACGTTGCATTCATCGGGGAAGAAAAGCTGCTGTGAACCATGACTTTCTCCTTTGGCTCTTCAACCCCATCCCCAACGCTGCACTGCTCACTCGCTTGTCCTATCCTCGTGTCGTTTTTTTCTTGGTCTCTCCTTATATGGCACCAAGGTAGTTATTTGTCTGTGCAATCCCTGTACCGTAAATGGCAGCTTAAATGTCCACAAGTCCAAGAGGCCAATGGCACACCAACAACCCAAAACACCAATTGGTCCTTGTAAAATCTCCTAGAAAGGGAAAAAAACAAAACATTTAGAGGACAGGTGCGTGAGGGATGAGACGAGTGAAGAGTAATAATATGTGCAAAATATTCCATCCAAACTTTTTGAAATAATTACTAACAAAGCAAGAGTTAAGTACATCTTGAGTTAAATATTTTCATTTCATCTATGAATGAAGTCCAAATGAATCTCTTTGGAATATTATATCTTGAGCTGCCTGCAGAAAATTTAGAAGTACAAGATTTTCTTAAATATACACTCGTACGAGCATCGTTGGAGGCAAGGCAAGTTTATTTGTATAACACAATTCGTACACCAAGTAATTCAAAGTGCTTTACAGAATAAGGACATTAATATCACACAAATTAAAAACATAATAAAATTAACATTAAAACAGAAGAGTGCAGAATAAAAACCTTTCAGTCGTATGCACAGCTAAACAGAACTGTTTTGAGCCTGGATTTAAACATTGTCAAAGTAAAGGCCTGTCTCACATCTTCAGGACTGTTCCAGGTTTTAGTTGCATAAAACTGAAACGCCGATTCCCCATGAAGCATTTAATTGTATGGCATCATCAATATTTAGCTAAGTTACTTGTATTAATATGGTACTTATGAAAATAGTTCGCAGAATCAGGCAAAAAAACCAACAACAAAACAATAAAGGGAATCGTTTACAGGAGCCTATGTTGTCACTGTGTATGCAGCTGATCGATATAACAAAACCACTCAGATAGTCGGGATTTTTAAAGAGTTACCACATTATATTTACCAGAAATGTAGATATTAAGTGTAACAGTACGCGCTGCCAGCTGGTTCAATGAAACAACTTCAGAAAAACGACAACAACGTTTAGCTACGCGCGTTTAAAGCTAAGTAACATCGCATTCACCCCATTTCGTCTTCTCTCAGCTCTATCGTGAATGCATGTGCAAATAAACCAATCAATGGGTCTAATGTAGTTTTATTAAGTGCGTGATCCTCAAAGAAGACCCTGAGACGTGCTAAGCAGCCGAAAAACATACGAAACCACCAAACAGCCACGGCTCACATTTCCTCCATTTTTGTGAGGAAGTTGATGTAATTCGATGGCAAAGGAGCACTAGCGCCAACCTTACTGATAAATGCAAAGATAAAATATGGAAGATACAGCAAAATAACTCTGCTACCTTCATTTTAACCCAGGAAAACAACAATCGGAGTTTACACTTACCACCAACACGATCAGAAGAAACAAAACTGACTGTGGTCGCTTATTGATTGCGTCATCACGTCGGGTTGTCTTCGGCAACGCACGCCATCCGAACCCCTTTGTGCTTGAAAATTAACTATGAAAGTAAATAAATACACATTATTTATGAATGAATGAATGAATGAATGAATGAATGAATGAATGAATAAATGAATGAATGAATAAATGAATAAATAAATAAATAAATAAATAAATAAATAAATAAATAAATAAATAAATAAATAAATAAATAAATAAATAAAATCTTTGAGAATGAGCACAAATCTTTTGGTTAATGTTTATCAGGTTCAACATTTGGGAATTTACCTTTTAGATATTTAGGAAAGTACAATCTTATCAATGTTATTAATAGGGAAATCTGGCTCCTGCCCATCTGGCAGTATGACGTCATCACATTCAAGACTCCACAGAAACCACAAAAACATCTTAGGTTTACTGACTCCCATCCTCTGACAGTTAAACTCTAAACCTATAAAACACAATGACCACTCAAACATAGGCCTTTTAGATGTAACAAAGCGCGAGTCAAAAACAACTTTATAATATCCACAGCCATAAACTGTAACCTGTATGTCTCACTTGAACAAAAAAAGCTTATATAACATGTTATCTGTACACAAATGCACTGTGTTGTGTATGTCTAAATTTTATATAACCTTTTATTTTCTATACAATGATGACAGAGGAGACACAAAACTTTTTTTTTTTGTTTTAATTTCCCTTTAATTACAAAACATATCATGGAACAATAAATAAATCTAACAGTGAAACATTATTGGCTAAAGTACAAAAGAATAATAACTAAAATAAAGATCTGATGTAGGCGGTTCAGATCAGAACCACAGGTATATATCTCATTAATTGTCATTAATCTAGGAAAAATGAAAAAGAAAAAAAAAGAGCATTCTACACATGAACTAGCTAAACTGGAAGCTATATCTATAATACATTTTGTACAAAGTCAGTGCTCAATTAGCCTATTATTTACCTCCATTAGGCATGCATGTGTTTATACAAGGACCATGTGACTTAACTTTCTGGTATTTACAGATAGTCCTATATGATGACATTCTATTTTTGAACCAGTGAAAAAATAAAAAATACATTTGTTGGCAATTCATGTGTTGTACAAAGGTAGTATTCATTCTATTGACACAACTTAAAGGTTATTTACATTCAAATGCAAAAACTGTTTTCATTGTTTTCCTGTTTATGGGTACCATTTTGAGTATTTTTCACCATCGGAAAGATATCATATTTTACTTTTGAATTATTAATCACCATGGCAACAGTGCTAATTTTTCATCACCCATGCGTAGCAGTTTGTTGCAGATGTTTGGGTGCGTACACATGTTTAGTGGGGTCTATCAAAACTGTGGTATTTGGAGATGAGGGAAATGACATTCAATAGCTTTAGAGTCAATGAACAAAACAATACAATCAATACAAATAATCCTCTTGGTTTCACTTGGTTTTGAAAGGAACAGTGATGCAGTAGACTTGGTCAGATGTGGACTTTGAACCTAGATGTAATAAACAACACATTCATTATTTTGGTAACACTTTATAATAACTACACATTAAAGTGCCTATACTACACTATTTTCTGGTTTATGTTATAATGTTGTTTCTTCATCAAAACATATCTTGAGTTGTGCTTTGTTTCATTCACACAAACATTGCATATTTAGGCTGAGTTCTTGTCTCCAACAGAAAACACTCTGTTCCACCTTGTTCCACCTTGTTCCACCTTGTGCTGCACGGTATTTTTATACTCCACACACCTTCACTAGAATCATTTGCATAATTTCAGCCCTGAAACTGCAAAACTCTACTGAACTAAAGGTAAAAGGTAGCCAGTAACTTGAAAACTATTGCCTCATGACATCACAAAGTGGAACAGAGCATTTTGAGCTTTGGAAATGTGGACAGCCCAATAATAAAGGGTTACATGTGTGAATGAAACGAAACACATCTCCAGGTATGTTTTGAGAAGTTAACAACATCCTAACATGGCTTAAAGCTCACAAGTCCATTTTACGTGATATGGGACCTTTAATTAGCCTTAATAAAGCATGAAGAAATACTTAATTCACAATGAACAAATAGCTGATTAAGAATTACTCAGGCTTGGTTTATTAATTAATAAATGTGTTCAGAGTTAGGGTTAGGTTTATCGCTAAGTACTTACTAAGACTGAGTTGGTCTTAATAAACTATTTGTTCATTATGAATAGGGTCTTTGTTCGTGCTTTATTCATGCTAATTAAGATCTAGTCATTTGTTTACTATTTTATTTTCATTTTACAGTATAAAGATGTAATACCTATCAAAGTGAGGCTTGGATGGCTGGAGTATGGATGGTTTTGGAGACTGCTGCACCGGTACTGCCCCCTGCTGTTAACACTTGAAGTTGCAGCTGGTAGTCGCTGTCTGGTTGAAGTCTTGAGACCATTACTGACCTTTGAAACTGTGGAAAAAAATATTTGTTAAAGCAAAACAGTAGGGTTTTAGGATGGTTTGGTGTAGTAGCCTATTGAAGTTGACCACCTGCTCCTCCACCGCAGAGACTGTCCCACTTTTCTCATTTGGTGCTTCTTTAATTACATTAAAAGGTCTTACTGAATTTAATTATGTAAAAACCAAGGTAAGATCCATATTCATTGCCTAAAGAGTATTTGGTTGTCTGGTCTGGAATATGTAATCAGTTTTTTAACAAATACCACTGAGCAAATTTAAAAGGATAAAAACTGCAAAATTAATTTAAATGTCTTCAACTGCATGTAGGTTATTGCTTAAAATGTTCAAATATTAATATTAAAAAAACTTGTTCCTGTTTTTTTATAGTTACAAGTGAGACTTACGATGACACAAGAAGTTCTTATTTGCATTTGAATCATCCCTATCCTTCGACTTCTCCCCTGGCTCCCCATCCCCCAGCGCATCTAATTCAACCTCTTCACCACTGTGGACAGGTCCCTCCATAACCTGTCCCCCACCGGCCTCTCTGAGCTCCTTCACCACCACACACCCACCCGTACTGTCCAATCAGCTGATGACAACCTCCTGTCTCCCCCCATCAGGACTAAACGTAAGACCTGGAGGGGACAGGACCTTCTCCGCTGCTGCTGCCCCCACCCTCTGCAACTCCCTGCCCAAACACATCAGAGACTCATCCACACTCACCATCTTCAAAACTGCCTTCACATAACTGCACCTGTTTTTCATTTGTGTGTTGAACTGTGTGATGCATCTTTGAGTCATGAAAATATATGTATTATTTATTCATTTATTTTATTATTTTATTTTTTACTCATTTATTAACAGTATTTTTTCCTGTATTTTATTATTATTATTATTATTATTATTATTATCATTATTAATTTTTTTACTGTTCATTTATTAACAGTATTTTTTCATGTATTTATAGTAGCAAAAAGTTGAATTTTTCTGTTAGTTGCAATAGGTGCCAGTACACCCAAAAAGTCAAAAATAATGTTCCCACTTTTTATTATTCAAGTGCCATCAATGAAAAAGTGGGACAGCCAAAAGGAGGACAGCCTCTCATACTCTCCTCTTTCACGTGTCTTACCGGTGCGATGGTCTGCGTTTGGGAGATGAGTGTGTCTTCTTTGGACGTGGACGTGACTTGTGACTGTAGTGTCCACGTGAACTGAAAGCCCTCGACAGCAGAGGGTCCCAGACCGTGCTGGGACATCCTCCATCTAAACGTAGTGAGCAGGGTCCCGTTCAGTTGCTGGAAATCTGCAGTGAGGCGCTCAGGACGCAGTACCACCTTCCTGACCGCCAGGTGGTGCTCTAACACAAAGAATAGACAGTTAATATATTTGTTTTAATCAGTGTAACATGTCATTTATTTTTCAGTTTCCTCATTGTTTATTGGTCTTAGAAGTTGCAAAAGTTTGTATGATTTGTCTTTCGGATTATTATCAATATTTTTAAACAAAACATATGCTCATTTTTTACTTAAATGTAAACGACTTAAGTGATATTTTCATTACATAGCCTACTTTTTCTGTACTAAAAACAACTACTTTCTACTTCAACATGAGCAATATTGTTTTGAAGTAACTATACTCTTACTTGACACATAAAGCTACTTATACATTTATAATTTATTCATGGCTCAAATTTCATTATTACAAGTTTTACATTGCAAAAAGTGCACTATCAAACTTTTTTGTTGGAGTTTGTTTCCATGGAGATTTTGCTTTACCTGGAATGTTCCACTGTATGGTATAAAACTTATCTATCTCTGCATTCATTCTATTACTTAAAGGCATATTTTGTACTTAAAATAGTACCATAAAATCAAGCATTCTTACTGAGAGCAGTGTCGCTTCTCCACAGATCTGACCAGTGGTGGAAGAAGTACTCAACTTTGTTATTTAAGTAAAAGTACACATACAGGAGCAAAAAATATTCAAGTAAAAGTGTCATAGAAAAAGTATCTTAAGTACCTGTTTAAAAATGTACTTAAAGAGTAAAAAGTAGAAGTATTTCTCGCAGATTCTGAGATCTAATAAAGCTTCAAATGTAGTGATTTTGATACAGATTTGTGCAGAAAAAATGTAATATAATTTTTTTTTTCTGGCTGGTTTTATTTGTCAATTTTTACTCAAATTATGACATTGATAAAAAAAAAAAAAAAGAACTCTCTGCCTTTTCAGCAAGTCTCAAACAATAATAAAAAATACTTTTACTTTTCAGTCCAGTTAAAAATGTAGTGAAGTAGAAAGTACAGATACCTGCTCTCAAATGTAGTGAAGTAAAAATAAAAAGTATCCACTGTAGTATAATACTTTTACTTCATTACATTCCACCACTAGATCTGACCAGACCAGTAATTGGTTTGGAGGTGCCACCTGCTCATCTCCATGGAGTTTAAAGTAATGCTACACGGTGGAACTTCAGTATCCAGGCAAAACAAAACATTTCCATAGTGACAAGCAGGTGGCGGAGCTTTCACCAAAAAAGTTACGTCATGCACCTTTACATTAGTCTCACTACATCTGACTGTTTAATACTGCCTTTACTAAACCACTTTTAATTATATCTTTTATTACGCAGTCACACAGTCATTAACACTTCATATTGACATTGTTTATTTACCTTCTGTGTTGCAGGCCAGGCTCTTTCCTCCCTGGAGCCTGATGGAGGAGCAGCTCGGGGTCGTAACCCAAGCAACCGCCTCTGAGGAAGGGTCGGACTGCGTCGCCACGGAAACCCGGTACTTACAGGCAAACAGCAGTCCGGTGATGGTGTGGTGTGTGCCCTGCAGAGGACGAGGAGAAAGACTGGGTCACACTGGTGCTACAAAGACAGTTTTTCTAATCACTACTTGGTTTTGGTGGGATTGTACCTGTAGTAAGTATTTATCATAGTTTTACGTCACGTGCCAGTTTGTGGAAAAGTACAAAAATACAGGAAGTAGCGCTGAGTTATAAAACAGAATTGGTACCTCTGGCTCTACACCAAACATCCATCCAAAATGCAAAGACAATTTACATAGAAGGAAGGCATTTCTCTGGCACTTTAAGCTTTCATTTAACAAAATAGAGGTGCTGTCATGTATTTGTATTAGTCTAATCATAACTATTGGACAATTTAGTCGCGTTTCGGCCCTTATTTACATGATGGTTGCTAGGTAACAGTTATGGAATTACCTCTACTCGTGTTTTTTAGCGAAATGAGCAGTCGAACCTGTCACACGCACTTTAAATAAGATCTATGACTCCACTTATTGAAAGGCTCACTACAAAATACCTCATCTCGTCTTTGGTTTGAGCAGGGGTTGGCAGATATAAATTCTGGCCTTTTCCAGTGGTTAAGATAACGTAAGTGTTTAAACAAGGCTTCAGTCTAAATCAGCCTCATTCATTTCGTATGACCTAAGCACAGTGTGATATTTATCAGCACCATGGATTTGAGATTGTTTCTGACGAGGGGCGAGCAGCGAGACGTCAATACATCAGAAGTCGAAGCGTTTACTCCGTGCCCCGCTACATCACATGATAAAGCTCATTTTGCGGGATTCGATTTGGTGTTTTATGATGTAATTGTTATTTTTTACAAAGTGGAAAACGAACCCTTATGAAAACAGATCGTGTCCAAATCAAGATTTAGTTTGATCGGTTTAGATTTGAAGGAAAAAAGTGTGAGGATTTGGTTGTTTATTTAAAATACAGGTCCATATATGTTCTTTCACCAGCCTCACATATTATTAGATGCACTGCGTAACTTTTGTTATTTGTATTAGTGTTGAAAAACATGTATTCTTACTGTGAGTGGGGTCGTTTCTCCACAGATTTAACCTGTAACTTGACCTGGTGGTGTCCCCTGCTTGTCTCCATGGAGATATATTAACCATAATGCCACACTGTTGAACACTGCAGGTAAAAAGTTAACATTTCCATGGAAACAAGCAGATGCTGGACAAGAGATCCGAAAAGTTACGCAGTAAAACGTGACTCTCTGTTCTGTTAAATGAAGCATTACACTTGAATTATGTCATTTGTGTGTTGTGCCAAGTTACTGTATGTTTTGATTAATGATATGTCTGTTTTCTGTTGAGATGTTGTTCCTTTTAAATGTACAACCATGAGATCTTGGGGGCCTGTGGAAAGTTTTTGATTAAAATGATTGTTGACCAGTACCCTGTAATTGGCAAAACACCATTCACACGTTGCCTTCTTTTCTTCAAGGAACTACACAGAGTCTGAGGGTGAGGTGGGTTAAGTGTCTTGCCCAAGGACACATCTATGGGAGCTAGATCTGACCGCTCAACTAATGATGTTTATGTCGAGAGTGGGATTTGAACTGCCAACCTTTGGATCTGTGAACAAACACTCTGCCAACTCAGCTACTGTCGCGTCTTGTACCGTGTGTTTCAAAGTCTCTCCATGGCCTAGCATTAAAGTACATCTTCGACATAGTGCCACGTGAACCATCTCGCACTCTGAGGACTTCAGGGACCGGCCTCCTGCTGGTGCCCAGAGTCAGGACTAAACATGTGGAATCAGCGTTTCACTTTTTTTACAGCTAAAACCGGGAACAATCTTCCTGCAGATGTGAGACAGGCCTCTACTTTGACAATGTTTAAATCCAGGCTCAAAACGGCTCTGTTCAGCTGTGCATACGACTGAACGGTTTTTATTCTGCACTCTTCTCTTTTAATGTTAATTTGATGATGATTATTTATGTTTTGATTTGTTTGCATTGTGACTTTAATCTTTCTTATTCTGACCACCACCTACTACCGGTAGTCAGATTAATATTATTGACTTTTATTTAACTAGGACAGTCCCACTGACATTAGAATCTCTTTTACAGTGGAGTCCAGGCCCCAGAGGACAGTTTATTGTGCATGTTTTTTGTGGTAGCATAAACCGAAGCACCTGGAGGACACCTACACAGGCACAGGGAGAACATGCAGACTCTACACTCTACAAAGAATATTTCGGCACATCTAAAGTTGAACAAGATGGCACTGACATTATGTTGAATCAAAATACAGATAGTCAAAATGGTTAACTTTATTTAAATCTGCCCTAAAATTTAACTATTAACGTATATATATAAGTGGACGTAGCTAACCTGCTAGCCGCTACGTTCCAAATAGGAAATTATCACAGACGAGCTTCTGATTTCATCGTCTCTGGCTCCAATTCGCTTTACATAAAAAAACTGTCACCTCTATGTCTGCAGTGAGCCTCGTTGTTTGGGTCTTAAATGTTTGTATTTATCCGCTCTACGTGATCCTGGTATTTTTATGTCACTGTTATGTTCGTAAATCAAAAAAATGAACATTAATAACAGACAAATCAGGCTCGTTATTTCCCTGAGGTTGCTCCAGGTAGCGTTAGCAACGGGTTTGATTGACAGTGGCGGAAAGGGGCATTATTTTCAACAGCCTCGCTCCAGATTGGCTCTTTGGTTGCTATGATACGCGCAGTCGGAATTCCAAATATGGAAGTCGGCTCCAAATTCACCCCTATATAGCTGCTAGCCTCGACGAGCTTCATTTGACTGGAGGTAATTATGTTTTTTTCTGTGTTAATACTGCGGAACATGCTTTACTTACCCAAAAGGAGACTCTTCTGTTTACTCATGTACATTTTCAGTGTCTTTACCTTCACAGTGGTGGTCCTCTCCTCACTGGTGGTGTTATGGGAGCAGGTATGCGGGAGCCAGCGCAGGACGTATGGACCTGGGTGTCTCTGCTTGGCTGTAACAGACAAAGGGAGGTCAGGCTGCGCATACTTTCCACATGTACACTGCTGTCATCTGAGGGTGAGTTATGAAGCATGAAACATTTGAAAACACCAGGATGAGGTCTGTTTCAGCCGCACGCCTCACTGACAGCCCTGCTCTGCTCTGGCTCAGGGTCGGGCGTGGTGATGTATGGTGAGGTGTCCTGGTCCCACTGCTGATTCAGACTGTATTAGAGGAGCTAAGAGAGTTCTGTCATGTAATACGGAGGGCAGAGGGTTTGAAACTGTAATCTATTAGAACATAAGTAAAAGCAGTGGTGGAGGAAGTACACAATTTGTAAAGTAAAGATAACAGGGTAAAAGTAAAAGTATCACATGAAAAATCGACTTAAGTAAAAGTATTGAAGTCACTATTTAAAGAGCAAAGAGTAAAAATATTTCGTGTAGACTCTGAGATCTAATAAAGCTTCAAATGCAGTGATTTTGTTAAAGATTTGGGCTGAATTTTGTTCAACAGAAAATACTGAATTGATGCTTTTTCCAACTGTTTTTATTTGTATATTTGTTTGCTCAAACTACGATTGTGTTAAAGATAAATCCTCAGCCTTTTCAGCAGCTTTCAAACTATAATAAGAAATATTTTACTTTTCGGTCCAGTTCAACATGTAGTTCAAAAGTACAAGTAGAGATACACACAGTATGCATGTATTTTTCTTGATTGTTCCATCTTAAATACGTAAGGATTAAAGAAAATGATTTAACTTTGACCTCTTGACTGTCCGTGGATGTTCAAGTCATTAGTTTCTGCCCCGTTGAAGCTCGTCCCTCCTAACAGTGGTTAATTTATTTATCTGTTGCTATAGTGATCATCACAGTGATATAGGACAGTGATTGTGTGTTTCCAGACTACCTGGGTGGTTAAACAAATATAATGCACAGCTGTTAGCAGTAGAATTCTTTTTCATGTTGGTTTTAATAATAATAATACCTTACACTTATGATGCGTTTTACAGGTTTGTCAAGGCCTCTCAAAGTACTTAACTTAAGTCATTATGAGTGATGGAACTTGTAAAATACTGCACTTAAGCGTAAGTTTTAGGTATCTGTACTTTTCTTAAGTAGATTTTAAAATGGATACTTTTTACTAACTAAAATATATTGATTCACTTGTGTCTGTTTAACAAAATTTAGCACAAATCTGTATCAACCACCAACACTCTCACACAGACCACTTTCATTCTGACCAGGTGGGTGTCTTGCCTAAAGACACAACAAAAGATAAGGCGTTTAGGGTTTTTATATAAAATCTGGCTTATCAAACTGGTGGCCGGAAAACACGACCGTAGGAATCACCGACCAACACAATAAGTAAATAGAACTAGATAGAGATAGACTGGTATATTGGTTTGCCGATATATCAGTCTGATATTTGGACTTTTTAGCGTATTAGCTATCGGTGTTAAATCTCCAGAACAGGCCAATAATTTGTTGTGATCGATCTACTGCCTAAAAATACACAAAGCGTGAGAGAGATAGCCACACAAAATGGGACCACACAGCTCTTATACGTTTGTGGTAAAAAAAAAAAAAAAAAAAAAAAAAAAAAGGCTTGAGGGTAGAAAATAATCAAAACTGACCCAAAATATTGGCCCAAAAATATCGGCAGAGCTTATCGATCATATAAATCGATCTCAGTAACCAATAACCTCTCCATGGGGACAAGCAGTTGGTGTAATATAATTTAAAGTGCTTGTGTTACAAAATATGTCCGGCTATTGCAAAAACACCCTCCAATCCCATTTATTTTATAAGCAAAAAGTTCTAGTGTTATCTTGAATAACTTTGAAAAACAACAAGGCATATATATAAAACTCATTGATAGTACATTCTGCTGAAGCGTTGGTTTGTTTTCAGCTTGGGTTACAGTTAATTTTCCCAAACGTCAGGGTGACTTATTGCTCCCATTGTGTTGTGGGTTCTTTTGTTGTACTCACTGTGATAAGGCCACTTCCAGAAGACCTTGACTTGCAGCTGGTCGTCATGGTAATGAGGAGCCGCCACCTCCAGACGCAGCGCTCCGGCGGACGAGGGGTTAAAGGCGGAGTCCGAGTGGTGAGGGCGAGAGGGGACGAAGTCAGAAGAGCCGGGAGAGGAGGAGGAAGAGGAGGAAGAAGAGGGGAGCTCGTTGGAGAAGTCATCGGCTTTAATGGAGAAAAGAGAGATGTTTTTAGGTTAATATTAATATTTTTTGTCAAATTAAAGTCCTTCTAGCCATTTTTTCTCATGTTTTTGACCAAAATTTGTCTTGCAGCAGCACAGATAAATTTTATAAACACTTGAGGTCAAGATATGTCCGCTGCATGTTGTCTACATCAATTAGAAACCATTTTATTGCCAGATAAAGAGAAAGTGTGCGTTTGCATGCTAGTTTCTGTTAGTATTACGTCGCAGCAAAACTCCGCACTGGTCTCTGAGAGTTAAGATGCTCAGAAAGTATAAGCAAAGTGAGGACTAACTTTGGACCACTGCAAAACTTTTAAAATAAACTAATTTTGTTTCATTTTTAAGACAGTAAAAATCAGCTACATCTTTCAACGTCACTCGGACAACAGCCAGATCTTGGAGGTTCGTGTTCAAATACGCACCTAGCTGGAGGATTAGCATATGTTAGTATTTGTAGCTGTTTTTGGTGTAGCAGATTTAGCTCTATAGATTTACAAAGTGAGCATTTTTACTCAGTGCACAGGAGCTCAAAGTTGTAATACATAAATGTTTAGCTCATAATGTTGCTCTATGAAAATTCCAGCTATACTGTATTTATCGAGCCCTGCGGTTATTTAATTCACCATAGTAGACTTGATTTGGCCTGAATGCCCCTCATTAGCTCGTAGAAATGAGGGCCCAGAACATGCACAGAGAGAGTGATGAATAGTGAAATGTTCCATATAAAGTGTAAGTGTGGGGCTTGATAATTAAGCTGCAGCTGCTGTAATCCTCAAGAGGGACGCCCGATGGGTCACCTATAAATACCACTGCTGCCTGGACTCCCATTAACACCAGCGTTTTCCACTGGAGTCACTTAAACACCACAGCTGCAGCGCTAAAAGTGCTGACTGTCCACAAATGCACCACTACTACAGTTACAAGGAAATTATGAACAATCTGACTCGCACTCTGCACTCTTTGATTACGGTGATTTGGAAGAGTTTTATGTCAGATGCCCCCCCCCCCATGACGGGACAAGTCATACAGTAGTGTGGCTTAAACCAAAACATGCGCACAAAATAAACCAATACTGCAAATGGAAGGTAGCAGTAGCTAAATCTGGTACAAATGATATTTTCTTTTGTAAGATTAATGAAATTGTACATGATCCGTGACAAATAAAGCATAAAGAAAGAAAAGTTTTACACCTGGTGGATCCTGAAAGAACACTACAAAAAAATGCTAAATAAAAACAAAAAATAAAAAATAAATGAAATAATGAAATAATTACATGTTACCTGCTGCTATAAAGTATTTCATAATGATTCTATAACATGTTAATTAGCACAAAAACAATTATATTTCTTCTTGTATAGTTTGTTAAGAGACGCATGTTTGGGGTGCCATCGAATTCACTGGTAAAATAATCTTTAGTGAGACAAAAGTTTGAGAATTGAACAGCAGGTCTACTATTCAGTTTATTAGTTTATTAGTTTTTATCATCAGTGGTGAAAGAAGTACTCAATTTTGTTACTTAAATAAAAGATACTGACAGACACTGGAGCAAACAATACTCAGGTGAAAGTATTATTCTATCTAAGCAAAAGTATTAAAGTACCCCTTTAAAAATGTACTTAAGGAGTAAAAAGTATTTCATGCAGATTTTGAAGTCGTACAAGGCTTTAAATGTAGTGATCTTGATAAAGATTAGTGCTGAACAACACAACAAGTACAAGTTTTTACTAGCAGTTTTTATTTGTATATTTTTCTTTGCTCAAACTAAGAACCTGTTAAAAATAAACCCCTCAGACTTTTCAGCAGGTCTCAAACAGTAAGACAAAAATACTTTTCAGCCCTGTTCAAAAATGTAGTAGAAAGTAAGTAAGTAAGAAAGTAAAAGTAAAAAGTATCCACGTTAAAAATGTACTCAAGTAAAGTACAGATATGTTAAAATGTATACTTAAGCACAACACTTCACTACTTTTACTTTGTTACTTTCCACCACTGATTATGATTCAAGAGTGTTTGACTTTGAGGCAGTCACTCCCATAATAACCACACATCCATACTAACCTAACATAATGGAGTGTGTTTACCTGTGTGAGCAATCGTTGTGAACACAGCATGAGCTCTGGGACTCTTCAGCCTCTTTTGACCCCAGTAGGCCACCGTCTGCACCGTCAGGAGATAAGCTGTGTCAGGTTGTAGACCCTGGATCCACATTTCACAGTGCGGCTAAAAGCACAAACACAAACGGTTATCGTTAGGGAGGGAGTTATCTTGATCTCTGTAGCTGTTGTTCTTTGGCTGATGTCGTCGCAGGCTGCAGACCCGGTTAGCATCACTGTCACGGTCCTCCTGAGTGTATACACGCACGACTTACACGCATCTTGTCCAACTGGATGTGTTTTATAGAGGAGTGTCCAATTTTTTATTTAATCAAAGTTTGTATGTTTTTGAGCTTGCATTCTTTATGAGGACTGTACCATGCAGATTTGTTGGTTATTGAAGTTATGGTAGAGGAATTCATACATTTAACATAATAACTACTTGTGTTTATTTGGGCCAATTCAGCAGACAGCTTGGAGGTAAACAAAAAGTGATCTGAGGAATGTCACTATATAGGACAGGCCTGATTTAAATGGGCAGTGGTCACATTTTTATATAGCGCTTTCCCACTTTCAAGACACTCAAAGCGCTTTACATCAAGGAACCACTCTGCCATTCGCACACACATTCATACCCAGCGTTTGCAGACACTGGGAGTGGGGGAGGTGGGTTAAGGACACAACAACAGTGTCCATTTGTGGGAATTGCTGGAATTGCACCACCAACCTGCTCGCTCTACCAATAATGCTGTTGTTGAGAGCAGGATTCGAACCACCAGCCTTCAGATCAGTGGACAAACACGCTACCAAATGAGCTACTGTCGTTTAAAGGTATTGAACTTATACTTACATGGGGTATTAACTGCTAACACATAACATATTTAGATCACCATGTTGCCCTTTAGTGTTTTGTTATATTCACTAAAAACATATTAACCTGTTTTTTTAAGCTTCACATTCAGTTTTGAGACTCTAAGTCACTCCCCCTTCAGAGCGCTATCACATTACAATTAGCCTGCATTTGGCTAATGAAACTACTGCACATTGCTCAGGTTTGTCAAGTTGTAGTGTATTGTTTTGTATCCTGCTTTTGTAAATTTATGCAAAATTGCCATTTTAATGCCCGGTGTTCCCTAGGGAGATGAAGATCCAGGACATGCTAAAGGGATTATGTCTCTCAGCTGGCCTGGGAACGCCTTGGGGTCCCACTGGAGAAACTGGAGGAAGCGTCTAGGATGAGGGAAGTCTGCGAGTCCCTGCTTAGACTGCTGCCCTGCGACCCAGCCCCTGATAAGCAGAAGAAAATGGATGGGTGGTTGTCGTTCTAATCAGGTTAAAAAATAGTATTCTGGCCTGCTGTGCTGTTAAGGAAATGCAAGTGTCGAAAAGATCAAAATGAGTCTGTTGAAGATTAGATTAAACTTTAAATATATGAGGAAACACTTTTGAATTATTGCCAAATGACGTCAAGAGATGGAGCCAGGTTTTCTGAGCTCTCAAGAGACAGATAAATGTTGAATTACTCAATGATACACAAATGAAATAAAACACAAAGTATATTTTTGATGAGAAAAAAACAACATGGCAACATAAAAAAAAAAAAAAAAAAAAAAAAGTGTAGTAGTGTAACCTCTCCTGATATTTAAATTGGCCTGCATGTTTCTATGGAGATAATATTAATAACATCTCCATGGAGACGATCACACACTCCACCACAAACGTTACAGACTAGAGTAAATCTATGAGTAATATTCAAATTTCAGCCGTCAGTAGGACGTTTTCACTCCTTACTATTGATTACACAAACATAACCTTCCATTAATTATTCTTTATTATTTTTAATTTAAAGAGGAGCTATTACACTTCTGTCGGGTATTAATTGCTAAGACGTTACATATTAAGATCACAATATTAACCTTTATTGTTTTGAAAATGCTATATTTGCCAAAAACAACATTTTAAAATATTTAATAAGTGTCATTTTCATTTTTGGAGTTCCCCCTCCCTTTGCTCTCTGCGCTAAGTCACTCTCCCTTCAGAGCACTATCACATTAACATCAGCATGCATCCCACTAATGAAACTACTGCACATTCAGGTTTGTGAAGTTGTTGTGTATTGTTTTGTATCATGCTTTTGTATATTTATGTGATATAGGCTTGTGGGCTGAGCACTGAACAGAATCGTACTGCGGGGGAGATCGCTAGATTACTCAAACATGCACGGATGACATATAAAACTTCTTCAGGCATGTTTTTGATGAGAGAACAACGTTATAACAAGGTAGTGACGACAGAAAGCTCCAAAAAAGTTGATGCTGCATAATGCCCCTTCTTTAACTGGACAAGCGATGTAAGAAGTTGAACCCCTTTATTTTATTTTATTTTAATTAATTAATTTATTTTTTTTATTTAATTAAATTTTTTTGGCTTGTGATATTAGAGACAATACAAACAATAAAATACATTAGATATTTTGACTCATTTTGACTTTTGAGGGAATAGGGAGTGCACACATCCAGGTTTGAAGTGGGTGATGAGACAGTAACAATGGGATCTTCTTATATGGCAGTGTAAGTGTGTGTGGGTGTGTGTGTGTGTGTGTGTGTGTGTATGTGGGGGGGGGGTGTGTGTGTGTGTGGAAGGGGGGGGGGGGGGGGGGTGTAAGTAAGAAATAAAACTGTAAAAGATGCAGAGAATTAAGAAAGAAGAGTTTTTTTTCTGTCTCTTAAAGTCTCCTGCATACACCTCTGTACGCCACAAACCTGTTCTGCATTAGCCCCTCGCATTTGATTGACATCTCATTAACAGCCTCTTAGCATATCCGCGCTGTCTGCCTGCGCTAGTCACAACAAAGAGATGCAGCAGTGATAACTAATGTACGAGTGCGTCCCTGTGTAAGTTATGCATCTGAAAACGGGACAAAAACTGCACTTAAAAGCCGTTTTAGTGACCTACAGACAAAATGGGGTTGAAGTATTTCCATTATGGTTCAAATAGACAAAACACATGTCCTGTACAGCTGCGTGTGTGCGTGACTGCGTCTGAGTGTTCGTGTATTTGCGAAAGTCCTGGATTTCTATTTTTGAGAAGAATGTCACCTCATATTATGTGTAGGAAGATGATGTATATTTAAACAAGACGACACCACAGGTTTTCCGAAGCTTTGAATGTATTTTTTACTGTACATTTTTGGGGAGAGCCTCAGACAGAAGGGCCACACAGTTATTGAGTCAAAACGCAGCGTGACAAGATTCTCCGAAAGCAAAAGAACTATTTACATATTTCAGTTTTCATTTATGTTTCTTTTTATTTATACAGGGAGAGCCCAATGAGAGACTCTCCTGTTCATGGGCGCCCTGTTTAAAATACTGAAAAATACAAACAGAAACAAACAAAACAACATAAGTCCATTTAAAACATGAAAAACAGGGGCAGATGTGATTATGAATCTTTATGATTATTAATGTGCATTTGTGGCACCAAACTATCAATTTTTGCATGTCCTTTAAATATATTCAATTTTTAGGAAGCAAAACAGACAAAAGACCTTTTTTCCATCTTAGTTCTGCTGTGGCTTGTCCATTGACTTATACAATCATGTGATCTTGTGTTAAAAGTTCCCGTATCAATGTTTAACAAGCAATTAAGAGATAGATAAGTAGATAGGTAGGTAGATAGGTAGGTGCTTCATTAATACCCACGAGGAAAACTAAAATGCCGTGGACTCACATACAAACTACATGGACACACATGAACATAGACACAAACAAACAACATAATGGACATGTAATGAAAGAAAGTTTGAAGTTTGATCCTCATCATTTGTCCATGTTCCGTCAGTTTATCGTCGCAGTCTCTTATAAATACATTTCATACAGTGTTGCTCTCTTCTCACAGATAGCAATGGCCAACCCACTTTTTAATCGACTGTACACTGATGGGTTTTTAATTCATCACCTGTTATGAAACAAAGCGCAAAGTGAAAGCGTGTATCTAAAGCCTTCAGAGTAGACGCTGAAGTCTGCATGTGTATTATATCTATTCATATACAGTTAGAGTTTACTATGTTCTTGCTAGTTGTAACACATAGTTCATACAGCTAATAATTTGATATAAAATATGGTTGCGCAAAACTTGTGTGAACATGAATTAATACAGCCACACAGACAGACAGATTCATCCCACTGTTTAAACTAAAAGTGCACTAAATAACTGCCATTGCTCTGCCTTGAATGTTCCACAATACAGCATTACATTAAACTGTTGGTCTATCTTACATCTATTCAACCAACTTTTTTACTGAATAGTTATTGCTTAAATTGCTTAAATTAAAACATGCATTCTTATTGTGAATGGGGGGAAGGGGTCTCTGTTTCTGTGTCACTGTGTAACATTACAACCAAAAAAAAAATCTCCTTGGAGACGTAGAGGTGACGGGCCCTTCTCAAGCACAGCTGCATATATGAATTGACACATATATAGGCCTACATCTAACTTTGGAGTTGGGGGCTTGAGTCTGTACTGAGGTAATTTGCCCAGCATTTATTTTCTTTCTTTCTGTTCAATGTTTATGATCTGTCTGATGATCTTATTTAGCAACATGTTTTATTTATTTATGCATTTATTAATCAAATATTTTAAAATGCAGCGCTTTGACTGTCTTCAAAATGGAAAAGTGCCATATAAAAATGACCAGCACTGAAAGACAATGAGAAAAAACATAACCACAAAATCTGCATAAATGATAAATCAACTATAATATGGATGAATATGTTACTGTCCCGTCTGCTGCCCCCTACCTGTCCTGTTGTGACACTGCATTGGTGAGTGAACACACAGCTGTAGTTCATGGGGGTCTCATTTACATTCCAGCCATCCCCCCAAGCAGAGCAGAGGAGACCAAAGAATGACTCCAACATATGAGCTGGAATCACACCATTTACCTCTCCCACCAAACTAAATACTACATTAAACTGCATATGACAAGTTTTCATGTTTCTGTAATTATTAGGCTACTTGGTTTGGTTTTTATCATAGTTTTACATCAGTTAAGCGATCACTTGTGGGGAAATGTAGAGGAAGAAAAATACAAAACACAGGAAGTAGTGCTGATTTCCAAAACTGTAGCTTCGTCATCAATATGGAAAATTCTATCAAAAATGCAGGGTCAATTTATGCATGAAGAACACATTTTTTTGTGCACAGCAGCGTCCGGCGACCTCCTGTTATGTCACTGACAACGTGATAAAAACTACACAAATATAATGAATACTTCACGCTTTTGTGTTTAGAAATAAAGATGCTTGTGTCTCAGTGCTAATGATAATGCTAATTTTTGGGCAAAATACACATTAAAACAACACAACAAACTGAAATATTCTACATATAAAAACAATCGGATAGTCTTTATTTTAATTAAAGTGAAGTTTAATAAGTTAATAGGTCGTTTTGTTTTATGTTTTATGTCGTTTTATTTTATTTTTATTATTTATTTATTTATTTATTTATTTTATTTTATTTTATGTTTTCTGATTTGAATAAAAGTGACTGCTAGCTCTGCAACACAGTGACCAAGCTAGCACAGAGCGTATTTAAACCTTCATTTATCAACATAAAGGTGTTGTTGTTGTTATTTTATTTGTCTAATCCAAACTTTCGAGTAATTTAAGCAAGTTTTTGCCCGTGTCCAACCAGGAAGTAAAATGATGAACTTCACCAAAAAGAAAATAGAAGAAAACAGGCAAGGTTTTTAGTAAAATCTTCAATATAATGATGTTAAAAGGACCATTGCAGAGTGCGTTTAGACAAGTCCCGTGCGTATTATCTTGATTGAAGTTAGACTGGTCCTGTCTAAGAGCCTATTTAAGGAGATTATGGGCACTTTGGAGCGGAGGACTGTGCTTTGAACGTGTTACATCATCATTATACATCATTATAATCGTATCAACAAACACTTACTTTGGGAATGCACTTTCAACATCACTACGGAAGAGCGGTTTGGATTTAACAAGCTCTAAGCCGCATTTAAGGGGTATGGGTGAGCCTGTATGGGGAGGGATAGATGAGTACAGTCCTATTGGGTAGTTCTCTCGTTATGTTTATGTGCGATTGGTGGTCAGCAGCGATGGATTTGTCAGCATGCCCCAAAGCAGCTGCGGCCACTATAGACTGTCTATATACTGTAAATGGACATAGCTAACCTGCAAGCCGTCACGTTCAAAATAGGAAGTGAGTATGGACGCATTAACGCTGGTTCCAGTTCACTTTCTATTGAAAAAAACTGTTGCTGTTAGGCTTGTCATTTTGGTTTTAAAATGTTCATATTAACCCGCTCTACATGATTTCTTCTTCCCACTCCTTTTTTGAGCTTATATAAGGATTAATTTGTGAAATGTGCTTTAAGTGTACCCGATACATGTGCTTGAAATAAATAAATAAATAAAATAATAAAATCAAATAAATAAATCCTGGTGTTTTTATTTCGCTATTATGTTCGTAAATCAAGATATGAACATTAATAAGAGACAGATCAGGCGCCTTTTTCCTACCCCGAGTGGCTTTATCCCGCTAGGATTAGCAACAGGCTCGGTTAACAGCTTTGCTAACTGTCTACTCCGTGTTAAACCAGTGGTGCCGGCGGGAATGAGTGTCACGTTCAACAGCCTCGCTCCTGATTGGCTCTTTGGTTGCTATGATACTCGCGATTGGAAGTCCAAAGGTGAAACTCAGCTCCAAATTCGCCCTTATAACCACTAGCCTCGATGAGCTTTTTTTGACGTTGACAGTTAATAAAGCATGTACATAATGAACAAATAGTTTCTTAAAACTGATTCAGTCTTAGTAATACCGTAACTTTAACTGTAATCATTTAAATTAAGTAGATACTAAGCCTGAATCATTGTTAATAAACTACGAGTTGATTATGAAGGTGAATTGAGGTCTAGTTATTAAAATTTGGTACCAAAGCATCTAATAGGGGTGGGTGGATTTGCCTAAAATGCACTCAAGTAGTAATAGTATCGCTTTGTAAAAAAAAAAGTAAGAGTAAGAGTAATTGTCTGGACATCAGATTTGAATTATTTACCATTTCATGTTAATGTAATCTGAAAGTCATGACATTAAATAGGGGCGACAGTAGCTCAGTTGGTAGAGTGTGTATCCACTGATCTGAAGGTTGACAATTCGAATCCTGCTCTCGACATAAACATCCACTGTTGTTGTGTCCTTGGGCAAAACACTTAACCCACTTTGTTACTTCATCAAAAAACATATCTGGTGTTTTGTTTCATTCATTCTGCATTATTTGGCTGCTCTGTTCCACTTTATGATGTCATGAAGTAGTTTTCAAGCTAGGAGTGACCATTTACCTTTTTTCTTTGTAGAGATTGGCGATTCCAGGGCTGAAATTATCCAAATGATTGTAGTGAAAGTGTATGGAGTTTAAAGTGACAGTAGCACAGTTGGTAGAGTGTTTGTGCAGTGGTCTGGAGGCTGGAGGTGCGATTCCAGCTCCCACAGATGAATGCGTACACGTGGTATATGAATGTGTGCATGAATGGGTGAGTGGTTCCTTGATGTAAAGCACAAAACACATTGGATGACTTCCTGTATTACCACAGAGTGTTTTTGATGAAGAAACATTATAACACAGATCAGAAAATAGTGTGATATGGGCCCTGTAAAAACATACTCAAAGAATTGTTGCTGAGTGAATTTCCAAATTGCACTGTTCTGTTGTGAAGTGTCCCCAATGCCCCCACTTGTACATGACCCTAAATAAGGATACTTAAAAGAACACTCTCTTTCCTCCCTCCTCGTACAGTCCAATACCTGACATGTCTTACACAATCTGACAGCTCTCCTCCAGAGGCCCATTATCCCCACACCACATCTGTGCTCTGTCAGTCACCGAGAGGAGCCAGGCTTTGTCAAACCAGCTAACATTATTACATCCAGGCAGATAATACTGTCTTTTCTCAAACAATATCCCATTTTGACATTCCCCAAAAGACGGACAAAGAAGGAGAGAGTGCCAAAGTCTGGGTGATAAAGATTAGACAGAAACAAAATAGCTTTAAAACAATTCTCTTTAACTGCCCATAGACCACATCTGTAGGAATAGTGTTGACTCAAGATAGTCATCGGTGTCTTAAAAGCTTTAGTGTTTGACTGTAAATGTGCTGAGAAAAGGGCAAAAGTTTTATCACCTTATTTGCACCAATCACATAAAAGTAACGTCTCTAATTTTCATTTATAGCATTTTTTATTGCATACAGATGTGGTATTAGGCTATTACTCAAAGGTGGACTATGTAACGTTGCTTGTTTCAGTGGAGATGTTATTACTTTTCTCCATGGAGACAAGCAAGGGCAGATCTGTGGAAAGGGAAACCCGCTCATGGTAACAGTGCTATTTTCAAAGTAATGGGCCTCATTCATGAAAGTTTCTCATGAACAAATTTGTACTTAAGGCCTTCGCACAAACATTTTTGGCTTTCACAAAACTTTTTCCTAACTGAAAAAGTTATGAAGGAACAAATCCTACAAACAGTCAGGAGCACTCGTAAACACACAAATACTGTTGTTTTAGAATATTATTACTCTAACAATGCAACAAAAAATCTAATTCCTACAGGACTATAATAATATATATATTTAAATATTTCTTATAAAAACAATACTATGTAATACAATAACTTTCATGAGTGGAGTTTTACAGAGAATACAGACTTTATACAGGCAGCAGTGACAGCCTCAGTCTGCCCCTGTCCCGCCCTCGTCCCCAGTTCTCTCCATATGGGCCAGTGTTACTGCCCTGTGCCTGGTCACTGCCTCATCACCCCACACCCCCATCACAGACCCACTACTTTAGTGTAACTGGAGAAAAACACGATATAAAAGATGAAAGTCCTCACTTGATGACTTATGTCCCCAATGAGTGTGTTCATGTGTGGACATCTTTAATTGCTGCTGAAGCGGTAAAGCAGCGAGCGGTAGCCGGTAAATGCTCTACCTGACTCATTCACAAACAGTTACAAACAAGTTACAAACATTTCTTAAGAAAACATTCATGAATGAGGCCCATTGTTTCAGCAATAATCTGGACAACCCGGTGGCAGGTGTAACTTTTCTGGTGCAGAGTCACTTTTAACAATGACGTTTAATAATCAGGTCATCTACTCTTGTAAGGACAAACTAACATCAGCAGCTTTTGTTTTATATGTTTAAAGGGGATAACAATGTGCACAGATGTGTTACTGCAGAAGTACATATCCTTCTGTGATGACAATTTATAATCACAAATATTATATCCAAAGTACTGTTGTCACGATACTAAAATTTCAAACTCAACTTCGATACTAATGAATACCACAAAGATGAAACGAAAAACATTAGCCAATAGAAGGTCATTTTTACCATGTGTTTCTATACTGGTGTTGGTAAAATTCAAGAGTCAAATTTTGTTTTGTTTATGGGATTTTTCATTATCGATACTTGTTAAATTAAGCATCTGTTTTCGATACTGGTTTTAGCACCAATTATTATCTGATTTTTCAATACTCCAAAGCTGTTTTTATTACTTATTGCAATCACTTCAAATGACAACTAACTTTTGACCTTGATCTGATAAATATTTACCCTGCAATTGTTACATAATGTGGTTTGTATGCTATTTTTACTGGCTGCAGCTGGCGTAGTAGTGCAGCCATAACATGCTATTTAAAGGATCACCTAATGAGGTATGGGCCATGGCATTTTGATTGGATAATTTAATTAACAGTAATCTTTACCTTTGATCTGAAAGGACAAACTGAGTACGCCTTGTGTTTAAAAACAATTGCACTATTATTGTTCATGAGCTATTGTGTGAAGTTGTCATACAAGAACGCAATTTACCAGCCACTATAACCTGGAATGCCTTTGCTGATTAGTATGGTATGTGTCAAAGTATTTTTATTGCTCACGGGGGTGCAATAGAATGTAATCAGTTGATGTTTTCTTATTGTGTTGAATATAAACCCTTGCTGCCAATATATTTCACAATAAATGAGAATAGTCATTTCTGTAGCTTTTATGCTGTTACTTGCAGCTCATTTCTATCAAAGATCATGTTATATTTTATTGTTCATTTTTGGAATTTCAGCCACAAGTATTATAGCAACTAAAGAGTCAATCCAGAGCGAGGCTGTTGAAGGTAACGCTCCTTCCCACCCACGTCGTTGGTTTAGCAGGGAGCGGGCACTGCTAAACCAACAGCGGGAAATGCTGTTAATGCTCCCTCGAGTGAAGATGGGGTCTAATTTGTCAGTTATTAATGTTCATATCTTTATTTATGGGCACAATAGCAAAATAAAAATACCAGGATCATGTAAAGCTGGTTAATATGAACAACATTTTAAGAGCAAATTGACGAGCCTGAGAGCAGCCGTTATGGAAAGAGGGGTGACAGTTTTTCAACGTAAAGTGAAATGGAGCCAGAGTCCATGGAGCGATGGAGTGAAGGCACAACAATTCATCTGTGAAAGCTGGAATCACACCCCCAACACTCACTGGACAAAGACTCCAACTGAGCTACTGTGGCTACTGTTATTGTCCATATGCTGCATTGTACATAACCACAGTTACAGCCAATTATTGTACTATTGTACATACTAGTGTAGCACTTGCACAGTGTTGTATTTTATTCTATCTATATCTTTTTACATCTTAATGCTGTTCAAAGGATTTCTATTAGTATATAGACTGGCGATTTTTAAAGCTGTTCATCTTAATCATTAAATATTTCTGTTCTTGACCTTTGCATTGCATTACTTAAATTCCCCATTGTGAGACAAATAAAGCTCCTATCTTATCTTATTGTTTTATCTATCCTTATTTGCTCCAATCTAAGGAAAATTAGACTATAACTCATTTCACATTAACAAATCTGTGATATTTATACCTATGGCCACAGGCGGTGGTTTAAGTATTCGATTTTGATACTTAAGTAAAAGTACAGATATCGAAGCAAAAAATGCTCGAGTAAAAGTATAACATGAAAAATTCTACTTAAGTAAAAGTATTATATAAGTTCCTGTGTAAAAATGTATTTAAAGAGTAAAAAGTAAAAGCATTTCTCACAGGTTTTGATAAAGCTTCAAATGTAGTGATTTTAAAACATATTTGTGCAGAATTTTGTTCAACAAAAACAATTAAATAGATTTTTCTCTTTCTGGCTATTTTTATTTGTATATTTTTGTTTCCTCAAACTATGAACGTGATAACAATAAACCCTACGGCCTTTGCAGCAGGTCTCGGACAATAACACTTTTACTTGTCCTGTTCAAAAATGCAGTGGAGTAGAAAATACAGATACCTGCTCTCAAATGTAGTGACGTAAAAGTACAGATACCTGATATTTTTACTTAAGTACAGAACTTAACTACTTTTACTTCAGTGTGTTCCACCACTGGCCACAGGTGCAATTACTTACCGCTCTTTAAGATTTTATGATACACCTGTTCTTGTGCAGTTCAGTCAATAGATTTTGAAGGCCCATGTGTATGTGTGTGTGTGTGTGTTTATGAGGTATTGTGTTGGACCACTGCAGAGGACTGTTAAACCACCAGGTGAATCCAGTGCAGGTGGGCTGTGGGTTTACAGGTGTGTTAAAGATCTCAGGTGCAGTGGGCGGGTGCTGTGGAGTCGTATGTACAGACGCTTGCAGTGATCAGCAAGCATATTACTTTTTATGACAAAGCTCCACAATCAGAAAGAAGCAGGCGAAAAACATGAAAGCTAACATTTTATTTTAATAGATGCGTTGTTCAGATCAAGGTTTAGTTTGTTTTCATACCTGACAGTTTCGTGTGCTTTGGTCTTTTTTCTGTGTACTGAAAGCCCTCACAGTACATGGGAAATGGAACATAGGACAGAATGTGAGAGCTACAAAACACAAAGCAGAACAGGAGCAACCCAAATCACTTCATTATGGACTGGGACGATGAAAACATCATTGGGACAGAGGGCAACAAACATCAAAACATCAACAAACTTAAGGAGGCAAATGAAATACGGAAACATGCCCACGGGACTATAAACTGGGACGAGGGGCCTTTTTGCTCTTACACACCTCAGATACTGTCCTGAAGAAGTCGGACTGCCTCAACCGGTAGAAAGACGCCACCAAAACCTGTTTAAATCAGCTGAACGGACATGTCACAGCAACATTACGTGACCACTCTGAGCAATTGAAACTGTCAGGTATGAAAACAAACTAAACCTTGATCTGAAAAAAGAATCAATTAAAATAAATGATCATAAAACCAAATTAACCTCATTGAACTATGCAAGCTAGTTGTTGATTTTAAAGCTATACGCAGATCAATCATGGAAGCGAACACAGAAGAAAGTGACTGAAGCAACACCGATCTTGACGGATTTGGGTTGCAAATTCAGGCTCTGGATTTGCCAATAGATATGAGCTAAAGGCTGCTCCCGCTCTACACTAATGCCACATAGATTTTCTCATAAAATACAATGAAAACATCTAATAGCTACAAAAAAGTATGTTTGTTTTCTGATTTTCTGATATTAACCACAATAACAAACCCATTTCTGCGTCTTACCCCTTGTGTGACTCTGGTGTTGCTGTCCCTCCGGCTCTGCTCCTGCGACCTGGACTGCGGCCGTACGTTACTATGTCCCAGGTGTGAGCTTCGGAGCGCCCCCTGTGGTTGCTGAGGGGTATAGGTGACTCTGTAGTTGTGCACAGGCAGGTCCCCTTCTTTCGGGACATCCCAGCGCAGCAGCACTCCCACCGTGGCCACGTGTCCTCGGCTGTGAACGCACACAAAATGTAAAGACATAAATGAAACTCACTGGTTCAAATATGTTCACTGTCGTCAATAGGTTATGTTGAAAGATTTAAGGTGGTAAAAACTTATAGAGGGGGGTATTATGTGACTTTTTGGAGCTTTCTACTATGTTATAACATTGTTCCCTCATCCAAAACATGAGGGAAGTGCTTGTATATGTCATCCACGGAGTCATTTTGCAATCTCTCCTGGGCCCTATTCAAACCCTTCTTACGGTTAGCAGTACGATCCTATCCAAGCTGATGGTGTCATGATAGCGCTCTGATGGGGGAGAAGGCGCCAAAAGCGAAACTGAAACTAATTAAACATGTGAATACGTTGTTTCCAGCAAATATAGCATTTTTAACACAATAAAAGGTAACATGGGGATGTACATATGTTACGTGTTAGCAGTTACTACGCCATAGAAGTGTAATATCCCCGCTTTAAGATGCTGGGAAAATATTTTTATTACTCATAGAGCCTATTAAAATGTACTTACTTCCAGCAAAATCTATACACAGTTTTACTTATGGAGTAAATTGACTGTAATCCGCAAAATTAGCCTACTGATTTGACTTGAACGATTCTGAGTCACATGTGTTCGAATGCAATTAGCTGTGCTCCTTAACATTTTATGATACACCTGTTCCTCTGCTGTGGACAGACACCAGATGTACATTCATAAACAAGGTTCACTGGCTCCAACATGTTCACTCATTTCAATTTATAGAATCCAGGCATAAAGATCCCTTACAGATTTTTTGAAGCATTTGCTATTTTGCACCTTCAAGGCACTCAAAGCACTTTACATCAAGGAAACACTCACCCATTCACACACACATTCATACAGCAGAATCTGACCGCTCGAGACCTTCAGATCAGTGGACAAACACTCTACCAACTGAGCTAGTGTCACCTGTATAATATCTTTTCAATGGGGAAAGGTCCTTACAAAATCCTTCATATCAGGAAGAGATCATGTGGTAGGATTTAAGTTGGTCCAAATTTAAGATGGAGGGAAAGTAGGAAGGAGCCAGACACTTTAATTGACAAAAATAAGGTCAAACAGAAAATGAACACATTCACTGATATATAAATATGTAACTTGGATTTTCTAAGGGTGTATTTTGACATTATGAGATATCCCTTCCAACAGTTTTTACACATGGAATAGCAGTTTTGACATTAGTAAAAATAAATAAATAAAAAACTAATTTGAGAATCTAAGAATATCTGAGAATATCTGAGAATATGATGAACTTCATTACATAGTTTCAGGTCTAGAAACATTAATCAAATAACCATAAACTTGGTCAAAACACTGGCATTGCTAAAGCAGTAAATTATATATAAACTGGGCTATACCTACATTTTTAACTATGTGTTTGTCCATTGATCCGAAGGTTGACAGTTCGAATAACATAAACATAAACTTAACATAAACATCATTGGTAGAGCGCTCAGATCCACTAACGCACAGATTGGCGGTGTGATTCCAGCTCCCACAGATGAATGCTGTTGTTGTGTCCTTGGGCAAGACACTTAACCACCCTTGCCCCCAGTGTCTGCGTACATTGGTGTATGAATGTGTGTGTGATTTCTTGATGTAAAATGCTTTAAGTGCCCTGAAGGTGGTAAAGCGCTATATAAAACTGTGACCATTTACCATTTACCATATAGCTGAATGAATGACATCACATGACCAGAAACTTTAGCTGTAGACAATGTTATTCTTGTAGTTTTTATTTGTCTGGTTTCCATTAAGTAAACTTTATGTTGGTGGTTGAGACATTTTTATCAGCATGTTACAGCAGCTTCCATTATGACCTCATCTCTGTCATTAAAACTTTTATAAGAATGTAACTGTGGTGATCCCAGCAACGACGAACTTAAAGTGAACTCAGCAATCAGGGAAACAAGCAAACACAAGCGAGCTCATGGGAGATACAAACAGGACCAATGTCGGCAATAGGCTGTAAGAACAGGGACATTGTCTATTTGTCAATGATCAGCTTGGGCTTTTTTAAACAAGAGGTCAGCCAATCCTGTCCATAAACACATGTAGTTTGGGGACAGAGTTTGGATTGTTTTATTTGTTAAATTTGGCAGTGAATAAAAGTGTGTATTTCTGTTTTGAAGTATGCACAAAATAATAAAGTAAAGTAGTAGTAGTAAGTTTGAGCTCAGACAAGACTTAAGTCATAGTTTTTGGCCCACAGAAACGAAGAGAAAGTGTCACCTCCTGTCTCTCTCTCTCTATAACCTTCAAATCAGGCTAGAAATGTAGGGCTGATAATGGACTCAGACTTGAACTTTAACATCTGCAGCTTTTTACCATCTAAACTATATTGCAAAAATCAAAGGTATACTGTCTAAATCAGACTTAGAGAGACTTATCCATGCATTTGTCTCCAGTAGGTTAGACTACTGTAACGGCCTGCTCACTCGCCTCTCCAAACAAGACAAGCTGCAGTACATCCAGAACACTGCTGCTCGGGTCCTGACTAGAACCAGGAAGTACAAGCACATGCTTCCTGTAGCTCAAAGAATAGACTTTAAAGCAGCTCTGCTTGTGAACAAGTCTCTCCATGGACCAGCACCAAAGAGCATCTCCCACATGTTAGTGCCATGTGGGAGATGTACTTGTACAAGTAAGTTTTTGATGAAGTAACAACATATGAACCATCTCACACTCTGAGGACTTCAGGGACTGGCCTCCTGTTCGTGCCCAGAGTCAGGACTAAACATGACATCACTTTTTTACAGCTAAAACCTGGAACATTCTTCCTGAAGATGTGAGACAGGCCTCTACTTTGACAAAGTTTAAATCCAGGCTCAAAATGGTTCTGTTTAGCTGTGAATATGACTGAAAGGTTTTTATTCTGCACGAATTTTGTTCAACAGAAACAACTGAATTGATTTTTTTTTCTAGCTGCTTATATTTGATTATGTTTGTTTGCTCAAACTACAATCGTGTTAAAAAATAAACCCTCAGCCTTTTCAGCAGCTCTCAGACAATAATAAAAAATACTTTTACTTTTCAGTCCTGTTCAAAAATGTAGTGGAGTAAAAAGTACAGATATCTGCTTTCAAATGTAGTGAAGTAAAAGTAAAAAGTATCCACTGTAAAACATACTGATGTACACATTTTAGCTACATGTAATTTACTTAAGTACAGTACTTTACTACTTTTACTTTGATACATTCCAGTGCTTATAGAGCATCTCGTTCTAATTTTTACTTTTCCTTGAGACATTATCTTCTGAAGAAGCAGGCCTCTGTTTCTAATAAAACATTTTAGACTTACTGGAAAATGTTTTGACTGTTTGCTTAACTCTAAAACGTAAATTAGATGAAACTACAACTAAACAGATCAATATTTTTCCCGAAATACACCAGGCCAATACTTTTATTTACTTCTACTTGGTTGTTACTGTTATTTTAATCACAACAAAACTCAAGCTCAAACTTAGCAACAGGATAAGTTCAACACTGATTCTGGTGAGTTTATGAGTTCATAAATATTGCGAGAGTTTATCTTGCTATGCTAAGTTACTGTCCATAAGCTGAGTGTCCATTTTGTGTGCTTACCTCTCAGTGAACTGTGAAAGTGCTGGGGAGCTGCTCCACTCCACCGTCTGGTTCTCCACTCGGATGTTCTGAGGAGGTTCAGGAGGAGACGGGTCTATAACACGAGAAGAGCACAAATATGTACCAGACAATTAGATTACAATGTATTTTTTAGCATGTTACAGACCGTCTGTGTAATCCCTCAGTCATCCAGGTCTGATCCACAGCAAAAGACGAAGTTTAAATCTGTCAACTGGACAAATTGTTGTAGGAGTGAAGACATTTCGCTGGTGATAGAAGGCAGTGTCCACCAGCTATCTGACCAGAACTGAAGAAGCGGCTTGGATGAGCAGCGAAATGTCTTCACTCCTACAACAATTTGTCCAGTTGACAGATTTAAACTTTGTCTTTTGCTACAGACCACATATTAATGTCATTGTTCTTTGTTATAGAGACAGATGCTGACAGATGTAACCAAGAAACCTCTGCTAATTCAAGTAAAATTACAAGTTTGATAAGCTTATGGAACATTCCAGACAAACAGAGCAATACCACGCCCATGCTGGCATAGACTCTATAAACAAGTGGACTAAGTGAGTGTGACGTCAACTATAGCATGCAACTCCAGTCAAATGAAGCTCATCGAGACTAGCAGTTATATTTAGAGCTAAGATACATATTAGGAATTCCGACTGCGAGTATCATACCAACTAAAGACCCAGTCCGGAGTGAGGTTTAGTAGGTCGCTGTCAATCAAACTTGTTGCTATCGCTAGTAAGAGTAACCTCGGGGTAAGACGAAGCCTGATTTGTCTGTTATTAATGTTCATATCTTGAGTTATAGATACAAGAGTGAAATAAAAATACTAGGATCATGTAGAGCGGGTTAATACGAACATTTACAACCAAAATGATGAGCCTGAGAGCAGCATTTATGGAGAGAGGGGCCACAGTTTTTCAGTGTAAAGTGATGGAGTCAAAGTGCGTCCCTGCTCACTTACTATTTGGAGCACAGCGGCTAGCAGGTTAGCTATGTCCATTTATATATACAGTCTATGCTCTCCACCAGAAAAGTTGCACAACACACCTTAAAATACGATAAAGTAAAGCAAAAATATGCAGCTGTGTAGTTCCTGTAGTTTTTTTAACTTCTCTTGTGATTTGAAGAGATTTAAGGTTCTATATAGGTTCAAAATTGACTCTTGTGAGCTTTAAGTCCTGTTATAATGCTGTTACTTTATCAAAAAACACTTGGAGTTATGTTTTGTTTCATTCACATGTTTGAGTAATCCTGCATTAATAGGTTACCTGTATTTCCAAAGCTTAATCACCACCTTGTGATGTCATGAAGCGGTAGTTTTCACGTTAACAGTTACCTTTACCTTTTATTCAGTAGAGATTAGCAATTCCAGGGCTAAAATGAACCAAGTGATTCTAGTGAAGTTTAAAAACACAGTGGAGCGTGGAGTGTTTTCAGTTTGAGATAAGAACTCAGCCTAAATATGCAGAATTTGTGTGTTAAACATGTGTGAATGAAACAAAACACAACATTATAACATAGATCAGAAAATAGAGTAATAT
Organism: Periophthalmus magnuspinnatus; assembly: GCF_009829125.3. Taxonomy (NCBI): domain Eukaryota; kingdom Metazoa; phylum Chordata; class Actinopteri; order Gobiiformes; family Gobiidae; genus Periophthalmus; species Periophthalmus magnuspinnatus. The sequence continues at coordinate 27,557,558 of NC_047129.1, forward strand.
GGGACCTCTAATGCTACTCTGACCCAGCCTTCAGACTGTGCGGCTGGCCACGAGCTTAACCTAATTGTCTAATAACCTAGTGCTTAATACACTGCAGCCAAAGAAAATAGAGGAGCCTGTTCCTATTCCGGGGGGAAAGGCCAATTTCCTTTTACCCATGTTCGAGTCCTCCACGACAATTGAATTTAGATCTTCAAAAGGTGAGTGATACAGGAGACACAGAGGGTCCCTGCTCTATGGACCACCACCACAGCTCTCCCCATAGGTCCAACCAAGCTGCTGCCTTTAATTAGAGGCTCTGCATTCGATTAAAACTACAAAATGTATCTGATTAGAACTACATTCCCCTTGAGGCCCCAGGCAGTCCGGAGATCAAAGTTAGAGCTGTTGTATCGACTACAAAGTTCGTTGCTCTGTCTGTGTGGTATGTCTAGTACCACAGGACTGTCTCACTGAGCAGTAATTACTTTAAAGAGATGGTCTGGGTTTGAGGTAAAGTTGTACGTGGTAGTAAATAGTTAGTGCATTACTTTAGATAACATCGCTGCAGTGGACTAAAGCAACAAGAGATGTCTGGATTTTTAAAAACATGGCAACTGATGGGGACAGGTATTCATCACATTGTGGGGAGTGGACTCTATATGGGGACCTTGTGTTTTGTGGCAACCAGAAATGTGTTGCTCATAAATAAAATGAGTTTTAAAGTTAAGATGGGTTTATTGAGGTTAAAGCAGTACTGGGCGTCTATCTAGAGGTGGCACATCACCTGCATGACATAGTTAAAAGTTAAAACCATAGTTTGAAACAGGAGATAGATGCATTTTAGCCACAATATTCTCATGGAGATAAGATGGAGGCTCTTCTTCAGGCCAAATAAGAGTCAGATCCGTGGAGATGTAGACCCGCTCAGAGAAAGGACACATGTTTTTCTATGTTTTTCAAAGCAGTAAAAAATTAAATTATTAAACATGTTTTTATTTTAGTCTGTTTTTGGCTAAAAAGTTGTACAATGTGTAAACACAAAATATGAATTGTGGGTTGTCTCTTGTTTCCACTGGTTTAAAGTGTTTAAAATATTTGCTCAAAATCAATGCTAGTTTAAATTTTTTTAATTTTAAGTTTCCCTGTCCACAGCTCGAAATGCGCTCTTTCACATTCATGTCATTAAGTTATACAGTCCAACTAAGATGTATCCCAGCACTGCAGAAAGTGTGTATTCTTCCTGACCTTTTAGCATAGCTTCATTCCTCAGTGTACCTGCAGGGGGCGCTGTGTCCTCTATAGCCACAGCTGGTCATCACTTTGAAAAGCTCATTTAGAGACGACAGGTTTCCTCACAATCAAAACGCTGTCTCTAGTTAGCATCAGGTCGTTGCACAGTGCATGAACTACAGCTACCCCGACATGTGCCAGCTTCCTGATTTGTGACCCCGTGACCTTTCACCCCTGACTAATCAGTGTAATGAAGGGGAAACACAAGATGCATGACCCCATTGGATGGTATTCGAAGTGCGTGGCTTTAAACTTTGACCCTGCTCCTGTGTATATAAGCACTCGTACCACCAATGGCTCAGAGCGCTAATGTGGCATAAGACACAAAGGATGTTTACACTTTTGTCAAACTATATTTACAGTTCAACTACACGTGGATGTGAAATCTGCACCGCCAAACGATTGATTTTTGACTCGATTTTCTGAACACAACTGCTGCTGAAGGTTGTAACTTACGTCAAAACAAGAGCAAAACAACAACAGTCTCAACTCTCTAGAGCCAGTCTCCAAAAACCAGACCAATAACCGACGAGTAGAACCTTTACATCAGTTTCTCGGCACTGCAACCAATTGTCACATAAAAAGCAGTTACATTAAGAGCGCCACATAAACAGTTACACTGCACTCTTTAGCAGACTATATAGTGCCCTTACTCACAAAGAGAATCAGACACTCACAACATTCAGGTTACATGACTCTGGGTCTGGGTGAAAAAGTCCACTAAACTCTGATAAAACTTGATTTCTGACATAAATAATTAAATAAATAAATAATTTGACTGCCAAACAAGTATTAATGGACTAATAATCACCATGCACATTTTTGATAAGCTGGATCTCACGTAAACAGACTGGATTCATCAGCTTTTTGTCTGAAATGTGGAAATTATTACTCTTTTAACAGCTCAAGCTAAGGTAAGCAGCTAATGATAGCAACTTTAAACACAAACGGTTTATTTAAAAGTGTTTTAATCATAATCAAGAATCAACAGTGTGATAAAACAGCACTTGTATCTGCTTTCATTCAGTCGTGTTGAGTCCAGTTAAAGACCTGTCAGTGTTCACTGTTCACATTCGGACACCACTAAAAATGGCGTGATCCCTAAATAGTGTCCTAAGAGAATAGTGTGGACAGTCGGACACAGCCTATGTCTCAATATTTTTGGATACTTTATACTTTATTTATCCTCAAGTGAAATTATTCAGATGCTGCAGCGCCAATAAATATCAAAAAACAATAAAACACACTTTCAATCATCCATCCATCAAGTCAAAGTAAAAAAATTACAAAATGTTTTAATGTGAAAAATAATCCCAGTGAGAATATTGAAACAATATTATGATCATTAGAAATGTGCTTAAACACTCCTGTACATATTGAGGCTGAAGTTTTAATATTCCTTGTCTGTCAAGTCCAGATTAATCTCTCTGTCTCTGTCTTTTCTTAATACGGAGGGATATTAGTCTGGTCACCACTCCCTCTGCCGCGCCTCGAGCCAGAACTAAAAATGATCATGCAATCCGATCATTCAGTGATGCAAGTGAAACACAGGAGCTCACTGGTCACACATCATTCTGAAGATAATTACATTTCTCTCGCCTCAGCAGAGTTTAGTGCCTCCTTCATTGATTCTGCAGAAATCTGTGATATTTTTCAGTCCCCTGTGACATAAGCAGCCATAATTGTTTTGATAACATGCATGTTTAGCTGATTGGCGGTATATCTTACATATCTTGTTTTTCTTGCCTTGAAAAACAAGTATTTCCACTGTAAGCAGGGTCCCCTCTCCACAGATCTGACCTGTAACTTAGCCTGGTAGCATCACCTGCTTTTCTCCATGGAGATAAATTACACAGTGCATCTTAAGATATGAATGGGGACATCAGGATTATTTAGTTTGAATATGTTTGCTCAGCAGTTTTACATGCCAGCTATGTTCTGTACATTCTTACAACGTTTAAGTGGGAAAATCTAAAGTATATTTCTTTTATACCGTGTCAGCGCAGACAATCCACAGACTATTTATCAGTATCAACAATATAAAAGCAACTATTCCCAAATGTTTCGTAAATGCCTGCGGAATCCAACCATTTTGAAATACTTGACAGCAGTGGAAAACGTTATCTCAGACACCTCTTTTAATCTCCCGTAAGACTTGAACTGATAAGGTTTAAGTGTATTTGTGTTTTTCCATCTCTGGCTCCAGCTCTAGTCTTCACATCTAAACATGATGTATGCATTCTGGCAGCGCGCTCACGCTCCACGCCAATCCTGGATCAACACCAAACCGTGTCTGCTATACATTCAGCAGGGCCTCCTATTGTTGGGTCCTTTTTTAAGACATATAAACCAGTGCTTAAGATTGTAGTAGTAGTAGTTCGTAGTAGTTCATGTTCCAAATAAGAAGTGATCATGAGCGCACTTCCGGCTCCACTTCTGGCTCCAAATCACTTTACATTGGAAATCTGTCGCCCCTCTCGCTGTAACAAATGCTTTTTAGTCTTAAGATGTTCGTATTAACCTGCTCTAGATGATCCTGGTGTTTATATTTCACAATTTTGTCCACGATTCAAGATATAAACAGTCAAAACAGACCAATCAGGCCCCCTTTTTTCCCCAAGGTAGCTCCAAATAGCTCCCAATGTTTAGAATACAAAGCAACTGACGGCCGATTAGCTCTGCCGATATTTTTGGGCTGATATGTAAGGCCGATTTCAATTATTTTCCCCAAATTATGTACTTTAAATTTACTATGAACTCACCCACAGCCCATTTTTTTTACCACACACCTTTAAGAGAACTGTGCAGTCACATTTTGCTCAGTTATCTGTTCATATTAAAGTGTTAATATAAAGCTTTGTGTGTATTTTTAGGCAGCAGATCGACCAAAACAAAGTATCGGCCTGTACTGGAGATGTAAGACCAATAGCTGATACACTACTAAACACAAATATCTATCCCTAACCATAAGTTCTTCATATATTTTGTTTCTTGACTGTTTTTAAGGGTTGTTTGAAGGCATTGCTGCTGCGTATACCTTATCCATCAACGACGAGAGATTCAGAGGAGACGCAGAGGCAGGAAAGTGAGATATTTGTGTTAAAAAGCCATAGAACTGGAGTCGAGCCAAGTTCACGTTGATATAGAAACATGTTAGAGGAAAAGTGGGAGTCCGTGTACCGCAAAAATTCAATATCTAACCCAACTTGGATTCACAACATTAATGTGGATTTGAGTGGTTTAGTCAAGGATACGTTTAACGGTTTATATGATGTAGATATAATATTTCACTGACTATAACATAGTTTATCTAGAAAAAATAAATACATTTGCTAACAGGGCAGGTCAAATTTCCTTAACACATTTGCAAAAAAGTGGAAAAAATAATAATAATAATAATAAATAAATAAAAGAAGTTATACTAGATCCAAGAAAAGAAACTTAGAAAATAACTAACCTTTTGAAATTAAAGGTGTTTTTCTATTTTAAGGTCCGTCACCTGCTTGTTTCCAAGGATATTTTTGTCGGGAATACTCTACACTATGGCATTAAATGTAACTAACTCCAAAAACTTTGCACTGTTGTTCTGAAGTTATTGTTTATATCTACCTCTATGACTATTTTTAAGCATATCTTTTTTATCTTTATGCATGCCCTTATTTGTATTTATAATAGCTATATTTCTACTTTTTTATATTATTATTATTCAGTGTTTTATGTTGCACTTTATCACCGAAGAAAGTTCCTAGTTTGTGGGTTGTGTTCACTGACAATGGCAATAAAAGTCTTCTGATTCTGATTCTGATTCTGAACACAAGCAAGCGACACCACCTGGAGCACAAAGTAAGATCTATGGAGAGGAGACCCTGCTCATAGTAAGAATCCATCTTTTATAATGGATTTCTATCAATAAAAACACCTATAATTGATTCAACACAAGGTAGATAAGTTTAATGTATTCCAGGTGTAGCACGCATGTAGCGCATGTGGCTCAGAAAGAGGGTGAATTGATATTTTGGACTTGGATATTGAGTTGGGCGTTGGGCTAAATCAGAAGAGTTAAGTATCGGCTCACTGGGAGGTGGGAGAGCAGTGCAATAAACCAGACTGGAACAGATTTACTTTGTGGTTGGTACCATGTATTGCAAGTGAAACATAAAACACACAAAAACACAATATTTACAAAATCTGCAGGATTTCAGTATCAGTCTCAATATTTTACCCTTAGAGTAAGGCAAAAATAAGTGCACTTTCACAGTTTAGGTCACACAATACAACAACAATGCAGCACTATCAGCATATCATCTCCAAAAATGGGCATACAATAGAACAAAAAATGAGGTTGCCACTGATATGGGCTTAATTGTCCATAAAATTTCCCCTTTTGTCCATATGTTAAGGTTGTGAATGCGAATGTTTGAGTCTATGGGAGGGACAGGCTGCAACAGCCTCCTACCAGACCGCAAAGGCTGTAGAGTTGAATGTGATGTTCCAGTTCTTGGTAGGGCTCCTAGCTCGCCATCAAATATTGTGCCCAACCCGAGCACACCTGGCCTGTATTAAACAGAATTACCTTTAAAAAAAAAACTATCACTTTTAGTATTAGCTGTCTTTAGTTTAGTGTACACAAAATCCATGTAAAATACTGTTGGTATAAATACAATTACAATTTAAATTGACTATGTTGACAGTAATACACCGCGGTATATTAACAAGCACGTGTGTAATGCTAATGCTTTGTAGCACTTGACAACCAAACAGACTCACCAAATCCCCTTGTTCGCGTCAGAACCCGCGGTCTTTACTCAGCGTCCGTGATAATGGTAGTGGCTCCTGTGAGTTTAAAACACGTAACGGTAGGTTTAGAAGATGGATGGTGGTTGTTATTGCAAAAAATAGCGGAGACACGGTACCTGTGCAGCTGCCCTGTTGCGCTTCCTCCCAGCTCTGACTGGAGAGAAGCGCAGCTGCATTATATAAGCGCCATTAGCGTGTGATTGGCTGAGGTGGTCACGTGAGGGGGCTGAGATTATACGGGGCGTTTACTGATATACAGGAAATGGGAATTTGCAGTTACTATAGGTAAGTGGATTTTACACCTGGGTTACATCCTCCCCGCCTTAAATCGTGCACGTCCCGTTGCATGTTAAACGTCATAAATGGACGAAGGACAGTTATCGACGTTAGCACTGATGCCTAGTGCGTCCGATAAACTATGTAACATGGTTTTGACGACTAATATTAGTGGATTGCCCATGGTGGGATAATGGAGTCTTGTTGGTGGTGCTCTCTGGCGTTGTGAACGTCTTAGGGTTACGTCAGAGTCATTGTCAGGTGGCTTAACTGAATTGGACTCGTCAGCAGGACCTTCAGCTGTAACGACAGAATGTTCAGTGGGTATCTCTTCAGGTAAGTTTACCGGTTGGTTTTCCTCAGTTTCAGGTTCATTTCCTTGCACATCAGACTGTTCACTGCTGGATTCGGTGACTGGAGCATTGGAGAAGGAAGCTGGTGGCTCCCTTTGGTCTTCAGCTTCAACTGGATGATCGGAGGCTGAAAGCCTTTGGCTGTCATTCTCTGTGGGTGGATCCAAGACAGGAATGGAAGATTGTCTCTCCACTGTAAAATGGACTGTTGGCAAACTCAGGTAAGGTGTTAATGGTTCTGGATTGTCATCCTCTTCAGCAGGAATGTCGGTGGCAAGGTTTGCTCTTTTCATTTGCTGTCGGGTTCTGGGCCTTTGGACAGGTGAGTTTGTTTCAGATTGCGAGTCATTGTTGTCCTTGAGAAAGGCACATGGCAGGAGGAGGTCTCGGTGCAGTGTCCGCATTGGTCCATTGCCATGTTCTGGCTTCACTTTATAGACTGGAAGATCTCCTGCTCTATGGACTACAACATAGACCTCTTGCTCCCATTTGTCAGAGAGCTTCTGTTTCCCACGTAGGCGGACATTCCTGACGAGTACACGATCTCCTGGTACCAAGGCTGATGGGATTACTCGACTGTCAAATCGGGCTTTGTTACGATCGGTAGATTTCAAAGAGTTTTTGGCAGCAATTTTGAAGCTTTCTTGGAGCCTTGATTTCAGAGCTTGAATGTATTGGGAATGGTTCTTGTTCTGAGGGTCCCGCACTGGCAGCCCAAATGCAATATCAACTGGTAACCGAGGGGTTCGTCCAAACATGAGTTCATAGGGAGTAAACCCCGTAACCTCGTTTCTGGTGCAATTATAAGCATGAACCAGCGGCTTGACATGGTCCTTCCACCTTGCCTTTTGTCTTGGCTCCAGGGTACCTAACATTTGCAACAATGTCCGATTGAAGCGCTCCACCGGATTTCCCCTCGGATGGTACGGCGTGGTGCGGCTCTTCTGAATGCCAGCAACCTCACAAAGTTCTTTAATTAACTTTGACTCAAAATCACGCCCTTGATCTGTGTGTATTCGCTCTGGAATGCCATAGTAGATGATAAAGTTCTCCCATAAGGTTTTTGCCACAGTCTTTGCGGTTTGATTAGGCGTGGGGATGGCAACGGCAAATTTGGTGAAATGATCAGTGAGGACTAGGATGTTCTGAGTGTTGCTGGAATCGGGTTCGAGGCTGAGAAAATCCATGCAAAGGAGTTCAAGCGGTCGTGATGTTATGATGCTGACAAGTTGAGCAGCTCTCTCCGGTAAGGCTTTTCTGCGCACACAGCGGCCACAAGTTTTTATCTTCTGCTCCACGTCTGTTGCCATTTTGGGCCAGTAGAATCTTGTACGGACGAGGTCGAGTGTACGATCGATCCCCATGTGGCCCATGTCGTCATGGAGACTTCTCAGGACCAGTGGACGCAGATCTTCCGGGACGACGAGTTGATATGAGAGATCCTCATTATCCTGTCTCCGTCGGTACAGTATCCCATCCACAAGCTCCAACTTTGACCACTCTCTAAGCATGAGGGGAAGTTCTGGGAGCTCTGCTCTTACAGTAGGTGGGATCTTCTCCCCCGTCTCAAGTTGATGGATGAGCTCTCGGATGGAGGGATCTGAGTGTTGTTTCTCTCTGATGTCGAGAGTAGGGATAAATGGCAACTGGTGGAGATCTTCGGAGATGTAGCTGTCAAGTAGGGTGTCAGCATTGATGGATAGGGACTCAACGAGGGTGAGACCGATTTGCCCTTGGTCCTCCGGCTGTGAAGCTCGACCCAGATGATTTTGGCAGATGGCATTCACAATTTCTCCTGAGATGGCATCAGAATCCACTGTATGCTGGGAGATGAATTGATTCAGAAGTTCATTGTCTTGTGGGGCTTCTCCACTAGAGCACAGATGAGGGCGTCGTGAGAGCGCGTCAGCATCGATGTTCTGCTTACCAGCCCGGTACAGGAGTTTGAAGGTGTAGGTAGATAAGGCAGCCAACCAACGGTGACCTGTGGCATCCAATTTTGCAGAGGTTAGGATGTAGGTGAGCGGGTTGCTGTCAGTGACCACGGTGAACTCTGCTCCGTACAAATAGTCCTGGAATTTCTCGGTCACACTCCATTTAAGGGCCAGAAATTCCAGTTTATGGGCTGGGTAGTGGCTCTCGCTCTGTGATAACCCACGGCTGGCGTAGGCTATGACCCTCAGCTTCCCTTCTTGTTCCTGGTAAAGTGCAGCTCCTAAACCAGTCACGCTTGCATCAGTGTGGAGGATGTACGGACGAGAGGAGTCTGCAAATCCAAGGACTGGAGCGGTGGTGAGTTTCTTTATCAGGGTCTCGAAAGCCGACTGACAATTGGGACTCCAGCGCTCTCCAAATGGCTGATTTGGATTGTAGGTAGGTGTCTTGTGAGGTCCCGGTTTCTTTGACTTTCGAACAGGAGCATACCCTCGAGTTAGGTTATTAAGTGGTTTGGCTATGATAGCGTAGTCTTTGATGAACCGGCGGTAATATCCTGCAAAGCCCAGAAAAGAACGCAGTTGTTTCAGCGTGGTGGGGATTGGCCAGGTTTTTATGGTTTCAATCTTTTCCGGGTCTGTCTCCACGCCTCGTTCTGACACGATGTGTCCCAAGTAGCGAACAGATGTTTGGAAGAATCGACACTTCTCAGTTGACAACTTCAGCCCGTATTGATGCAGCCGGTTCAAGACTCTCAGTAATCTGCATTCGTGCTCCTCCAAGGAGTTAGAGAAGATTATGAGGTCATCCAAGAATACAAGCACCTCCTTCAGATGGAGGTCACCCATGCACCGCTCCATCAACCGCTGAAATGTGCTTGGAGCATTGGTGACACCTTGGGGCATTCTGTTAAACTCCCAAAATCCAAGGGGGGTAACAAAGGCGGTCTTGGATTTATCTTCCTCATACATTTCAATCTGGTAATAACCGGATTTCAGGTCAAGAACTGAGAACCATTTGGAACCAGATAGGGCTGAAAATGACTCTTCAAGGTTGGGTAAGGCATATGCATCTTTTATGGTCTGGAGGTTTAATTTACGGTAATCAATACATAATCTGATATCACCATTCTTCTTTCGAACCACCACGACAGGAGATGAGAAGGGTGATGATGATTCCCTTATGACCCCGGCTTCCAGAAGCTCCCGAAGATGACGACGGACTGCTTCGATATCCTGAGGATGGATAGGCCGAGCACGCTGTTTGAATGGTGTACTGTCATGGAGTGGAATATGATGCTTGATGGCTGTTGTGCATCCAAAATCCAGATCGTGTTGTGAGAAAACCTCCGAAATCGCGTTGAGCTTCTCTTTGACTCTCTCCTTCCACTCTGTTGGCAACGGAGAATCACCGAAGTCGATGTTCAAGCTGGATGATGCTCTCCCAGCTGGAGGATGAGTGACACGATGTTCATTGAGGATGCAGTGGTAGGTCTCAAGATCCGCAACAACACTGTAGGGTGGAATGAATGCGTCTTGCTCGGATTCATTTGTGATGACTACAGGAAGCTTGTGAGAGGAAAAAGCTTGAAGAGAGATGAGACAACTGCTGACACAAAGACCACCAGGCAGGGTGGAAGCAGGATGTTGTAGGAGGACACTCTGGCTTGAAGGTGGAGAGGAGACTTTAGCTGAGCCCTCGATGACAACAGTGCGGCCGGCCGGTACACACACTGGAGACTTGCTGAGTAATCTCACAACTCCAATGTTGCCTTGATCCTTCTGCTGGTGTGACAGCTGTAGGGTCTTCAAAACAGCTCTGTACCCATGAGTGCTGGGTTGAAATGAAGAGTGTTCGCCAATATATTGTTCATACAACGGCTCTAAGGTGTTCATGCCGATAAGTAGCATAGATGAAACATCGGGACGGGTGTCTGGAACAACTAGAGCGAGTGTGGAGATGTCACGTTGTTTGCCAATGAAGTCTCTGGGGAACTGTACTGTTATGCTGACGTAACCAAGATATGGAACGTTATGACCAGCAGCGCCTTCAACCTGAAGTAGGTCATGCAGTGGATAAATGGGCTGTTCATGCAGATGGCGGTTGTAAAATGAAACTGGTATCGTGGTCACTTGTGATCCGGTGTCGAGCAGGCACTGATGAACGTGACCAGAAATATTGATCTCCGCCGTGCATCTTGGTCCAATCAGTCCCTTAGGCAGCCTTGTTGTTGGCCCTGGACTGAGCTGTTGTAATTCTGCACAATGAGCTTGCTTTTTCTTGGCGGGACAGTGTTGGCCCTGCGCAGTTCCTGTGTGTCCCACGACAGGAACTGATTCTAGTTTAAATGCTTGCGTGGGGGTTGATTTTGTTGCTGCCACTGTTGCTTCTTTTCACTGTATTGTTTGCGTTTGGAGCCAACGAGTGCCGGGTTAGGACGGTTCACACACTGTGGCTTGATATGTCCATCTTCTCCGCAACGAAAACAGAACCCAGGCTTCGGACACGAAGATGATGACGATATTTTCTGTTGTGGGTGTGGCTTTGGGACTGGATGAGACTGAGCGAACTGAGAACCGGACTGGGAGGCAGTGAGAGCGGCCAGCTGCCGTTGCAGTTCCGCAACTTGTTTTGAGAGGGAGGAAATGGCAGCACACACTCCATCTTCTTCCACTGCGAACTGAGCTTGAGCAGCAACTCTCTTAGATGTTCCCAGATGTTGCTTCATCCGTTGAGCCTTGTTTGGTTCACGGTCCTCTTCAGTTCTCAACAGCATTAACAGTTCCGAAAATGGAGGTGGATTTGTCTTCCTCTGCTTCAGCTGGAGCTCAGAGATGAGACTGTCATCCCAGCATCCCCTACAAAACTGACTGAGCAGGTGTCTGTTGAAATCACTCTGCTTCACTCCTCCCCGCTTGACGGCTAAACTCAGGGCTACCTGCAATCGGTGTAGATATGCAGATGGTCTCTCCCCGGAGTCTTGTAGAGTGCTCATAAATTTAACATAGAGTTCTTCTCCATCTTGTACTGTCCCATACGCCGAGTCAAGATGTTGAATGTAAATTTCTGCCGGCAAGTCGGTGCTGAGATGTTTCACTATGTCTGCAGCAGGTGGCAGAAGACTGTCGAGGATGTACCTGGATTGCTGGGTGTCCGAAATGGCAGAGTCTTTCAGAATGAGGTCCACCCCTGAACGCCATGTGTCATAGTCCACCTCATGCTGTGGGCGGGGGACTCTTCCGGAGAATGTGCGTAACCTGTGTGAGCGCATGGAAATGTCATCACTTTTCACAATATGTTCAACTACATATCTCTGCACTTCTGGTGGATTGAAGTCAGCGGCTATGTTACTTGGATATCTTTCTCTCATTCCAGCAGCAGGTCGTGTGGATGGCAGGGGGGAAGAAGTAGCAGGCTTGTTATGTGTTGATAAAGCTGGATCGGCCTCCATTTTGGGTTGTGGATCTGGAGCAGCAGCCATTTTGTGATGTGCAGTGACAGGGTTTTCCTTGGTGCCTTCTGATGGAACAGGGTGCAGTTCAGTTACAGCTTCATTTATTTGAGTCATCAGTTCCTGTAATACTTCCGCAAAATCTTGACCAGACAGCTCAGCCATTTGTTTTAAGTCAGCAAGGTAAGTCTTAGTCCTTGTGGAACCTACACTAGCAGCGTGAATTTTTGACAGGTTTTTAACACAGTATTCATTATGTGCAGGTTTAAATTTGTACGGCAGTAATGGATTTAAGAAATTGAAAGCTGCATATGTTTTAAACTCAACAACCAACATTTCATGAAATTCAGACTCAGGGGAGTTTATCATAACTGAACGCTCTATAGCACCGTATTGGAGCAGAAAATCTTCTACTTCATCAACTTCACATTTAGGGCTGGCACTCACAATAACCGCGTTTTGTATGTTAATACCGAGGGACTCAAAAATGTCCATGTTGAAAAGGGGTTGGTGAGACTGCAAAAAAAACAGGTATTATTGCACTACTATACCATCTCCTGGCTAGCTCGCCACATTTTCTGTAGCACGCATGTAGCGCATGTGGCTCAGAAAGAGGGTGAATTGATATTTTGGACTTGGATATTGAGTTGGGCGTTGGGCTAAATCAGAAGAGTTAAGTATCGGCTCACTGGGAGGTGGGAGAGCAGTGCAATAAACCAGACTGGAACAGATTTACTTTGTGGTTGGTACCATGTATTGCAAGTGAAACATAAAACACACAAAAACACAATATTTACAAAATCTGCAGGATTTCAGTATCAGTCTCAATATTTTACCCTTAGAGTAAGGCAAAAATAAGTGCACTTTCACAGTTTAGGTCACACAATACAACAACAATGCAGCACTATCAGCATATCATCTCCAAAAATGGGCATACAATAGAACAAAAAATGAGGTTGCCACTGATATGGGCTTAATTGTCCATAAAATTTCCCCTTTTGTCCATATGTTAAGGTTGTGAATGCGAATGTTTGAGTCTATGGGAGGGACAGGCTGCAACAGCCTCCTACCAGACCGCAAAGGCTGTAGAGTTGAATGTGATGTTCCAGTTCTTGGTAGGGCTCCTAGCTCGCCATCAAATATTGTGCCCAACCCGAGCACACCTGGCCTGTATTAAACAGAATTACCTTTAAAAAAAAAACTATCACTTTTAGTATTAGCTGTCTTTAGTTTAGTGTACACAAAATCCATGTAAAATACTGTTGGTATAAATACAATTACAATTTAAATTGACTATGTTGACAGTAATACACCGCGGTATATTAACAAGCACGTGTGTAATGCTAATGCTTTGTAGCACTTGACAACCAAACAGACTCACCAAATCCCCTTGTTCGCGTCAGAACCCGCGGTCTTTACTCAGCGTCCGTGATAATGGTAGTGGCTCCTGTGAGTTTAAAACACGTAACGGTAGGTTTAGAAGATGGATGGTGGTTGTTATTGCAAAAAATAGCGGAGACACGGTACCTGTGCAGCTGCCCTGTTGCGCTTCCTCCCAGCTCTGACTGGAGAGAAGCGCAGCTGCATTATATAAGCGCCATTAGCGTGTGATTGGCTGAGGTGGTCACGTGAGGGGGCTGAGATTATACGGGGCGTTTACTGATATACAGGAAATGGGAATTTGCAGTTACTATAGGTAAGTGGATTTTACACCTGGGTTACACAGGCAAAGCGATAACATCTCTATGGAGACAAGCAAGTGGTGGACACTGTGGTAGAAATGTTACATAAGATTAATCTTCAGAGTTCCAGCCATTTTGAACTTGCCTGTTTGTTTAAGTGTACATGTGTTACCTCTGTTGGAGATGTAGTGTTTGCTCGGGGTGGTGAAGCCGCGGCTGCCCTGGCTGTTCACGGCTGCCACTCTGAACTGGTACCAGCGCTGGGACCTCAGATCGGACAGCAGCACGTCCTCCGAGAGGGTCTGGGGATAAAACAAGAAAATGGAAGTGAGGAAGGGAAAACAGTACTTGTCGATTTTCTCAAAGATACAAATCCGCTGGGTCTCAGATGACATCACAACAGTTTATGGGCCAATAATATTTAATACAGATGGGGGGCAGCTCATTTTTGTTGTAGTACAGTGAGTTCTACGGTACAATCACTAGTATAAATAATCAAGATTTGTGAATCTACTTACAGTGTAATAAATGAGAAACATTGGCTCTTGCCCCCCCTCTGGGACTATGACATCATCACATTCAAGGATCTGAAAATCAACAATAGGGCTGGACAAAAGAAATCACAGACTGTCCGAATGTCAACCCTAGTCCCTAACCCATAATGCACCACAGTGATTCAGACACAAAGCGCTCTACATTAGGGTCAGGGTGAACAAAAGTCCGCTAAACTCTAATGATCAAATTGGACTGGCACACACATATTTATGAACTAATAACAATACCATAACCATACATATTTTTGTCAAGCTCATTTCCATCCGTTTGATATAACAGTAACAATGTCTTACACTTGTTTTGGTCTTAACAGGCTCTACAAAACCTCTCAAAGTGCCACACTGTAATCACTATTCATTCCCTATATGTAACATGTCAGTCGTCCATCTCAAAAGAAAATGGAGTTCTGTCAATGTTGGCCACCCACAGAAGTCAAAGGGCCGCTAGTTTAGCCTTTAGCGACTAGGTACATTCACATCGCTCACATGCTCGTTCATGTTGTACCACGTGATCACTCTAACTAATCAGTGCTTGAGCTTTGCTTGAGCAGACGTAGAGCTGAGAAAAAGTTTATGATCCGAAAAGAAGTAAAAATTGCCACAAAACTGAACCGTTGTCAAAGATGTAGGTGTCCTGTCAGCCGAACACGAGCAGTTTGTGATTACGCTGCGCTCTATAAGTAAAAATCCTTTCTGGGCAGGACGGATTTTTTCGTTGTAGTATCAATGAGTGACCACTAATCCAACTCGAGACAACTCTAAGCTAGCAATACTCTATCCAGTTATTTGAATGGATCCATGGTTGATACTCCTTACTGTAAACACTTGGGTGTGTTAACTTTGTGTTTTCAGCTTCTCCAACATTAAAACATTTGTCCAGTTGACAGTTTTCTCCTGACATTCGCTCCACAGTCAATGGATGTAAGTTACTATTGTAGCCACAGCTGCCCTGGGGTAGACCAATAGAAGAGAGGCTGCCAATCTAGTCCATCAGAGCTTGATCCGGCCGGGAATCAATCCTATCTGAAATGGCTGCATATAATAATAGTAACGGATTGTTTTAATATGTTTTAATCCGTATTCCCTACACAGAAAATGAGGAGCTGAGAGCCACGTCCCTGCAGCTGCAAATCCTGTATAATTGGAAGAATAACAGACATCTAACCAAGTCAAACGTATTGACTTTGACAGTGGGAAATCTGCAGTGATCAGTTTACTTACAGACACATGTTTTTGGATGGAGGGAGAGGTCTGATGTGGGTAGAGAGAGACCACAGTAATATGAGGACTTCCACAACTGAAAACATTTGAAAAGCCAACGCTAAAAAGCTAAAGTGCTAGACAAACATTATTTTTGTACTATATTCTGAAATGACCCTCAATGTGTGAAGCTAAGCATTATCCTTACTTCAAATAGACGTAATGTATGTAGTGACAACACTGAGATCTTCCATATAAAAGTACAGTACAGTTTTTTGTTTGCTTGGTTAAAAGTGCACTGTAAAACTTTTCTAATGGAGGATTTGCCACTAACTTGTCTCTATGGAGATATTATTTCTAGGTTTGCCCTGGATGTTCCACAGTATTTCTTTCAACGTATACGATATCTATAGCAGTGGTTCCTAAAGTGGGGAAGGAGGACGAGGGGTCGCAAGATGAATTTCAGAATAAAAAAAATAAAAATAAATTAATACATTAATATATTAATACAACATATTGTAATAATAATGTGGGTAAATGTAGTATAATTATGAAAATAAACTGCAAATAAACAGGTTGGGTGGAATAAGGGAGTGTGACATCACCCACAGTGTTCGACTCCAGCCAATTAAAGCTCATCGAGGCTAGAGGTTATAGCGGCTAATTTGAAACCACCAACCAAAGAGCCAATCCGGAGACAGACCATTGAAGGTAAAGCCCCTTCGCACCCACACCGCTGGTTTAGCAGGGAGCGGGTGCTTAGCAACACTGTCAATCAAACCTGTTGCTAACGCTAGCGGGGGCAACCTCGGGGAAAGAAGGCGCCTGATTTGTTTGTGATTAATGTTCATATTTTAATTTACGGACAAAATTGAAATAAAAACAGCTGGATCATGTAGAGCAGGTTAATACAAAAACTTTAAGACCAAAATGACGAGAGTGACAGCAGCAGTTACAGAGAGAGGGGCGACAGTTTTTCAATAAAAAGTGAATCAGAGCCAAAGTCGATGAAGCCGGAAGCACAACCATGTTCACTTCCTATTTGGAAAGTGGCGGCTAGCAGGTTAGCTATGTCCAGTTATATATAGAGTTTATGGTCGGAGCCCAGATTTCCCCACTGTGCCGCACACCTGATCCTCACAAACTGCACCTTTTAAAGATCATAATAGTCTGCATATGTATTAGATTTATAGTGCAGCCTACATCTACATTTTCCAACACATTTACGCATTGATGTGGACATAGCTGGAAAATCAAACTATGCCATCGCACTGGAATTCAATCTGATAATGGTGAAAATTAAGTGTTTTAGCCTAGAGAATTCCTGGAGATTCCCATGTTTTGTCTGTCTGCTGGTGCGAACGTAATGACGGTCTAAACCTTTTTTGTAAGTCTATAATGAGCACTCAGACATTCAGAGGCTGCCTGCGGTTTGAAAAAATCAGCTTATTTACCTAACCCCACACACACACAAGTTGAGTTTCCATGCTTTTTAAGGACATTACATTGGTTTAAAAGGTGCACTGTGTAACTTTTCTGGTGGAGGGTCTCATGGTGACGTCATTGCTTGGCCTGGGATGTTCCACAGTATGACATTAAACAAATATATCTTGTATTTATTCATTTGCAGGTGTTTTCATTTCTCAAAACTACCACAAAGACACTTTTCCACAGATCTACCTGGCGTGGTGATGTGGCTTGCTTGTCTCCATGACGATGGTTAAATTGCCATACTGTAGAATGTTCCAGGAAAAAAAAAAACCTTTAACATCTACATGGAGTCAAGCAGTTGGTGGACTCTCTACCAGAAAAGTTACATAGTGCACCTTTAAATAGGGCTGTACAATTTGGGGGGAAAAAAAAAAATCTAATTGGGATTTTTCTGTGTTAGATTTGCGATTTATGTTTTAAAAATAATTCCAAGAGCAAGACTAAAATATGAACTGATTAACTAATATAAGAAATCCATACGTCTCTGAACATGTTTGTAGAGGCCTAAACTACAAGAATTTTACAGGTCAGATCAGTGGAGAGGCAAGCCCACTGATATATACAAGCTGTTTTTTGAGCAATAAAACTACCTGTGATACATAGATAAGTTTAACGCCATACTGTGGAACATTCCAGGCAAAGCAATAACATCTCCACAGAAACTAGTAGGTGGAAAAAGCACCTCCAGAAAAGTTACATATCGTGTATTTTTAACTTCATGTTATGGATCTAATAATAAAGTTTACATCATGAGGACCTGATTTGTGGCCTCTAAGGGAAAGCAGGTCCTCATGTAAGCGGGTACATAGGTTTTTTTCCCCATGTTGTGTTAGATACCTACCCACACACTCACGCATACATACATAGGACACATTTTTTTCATATATAAAGTACTGTATACGTAACTTTTTGGTCACTTTCCGTTGCACAACACTCAAACCAATAGAATCTCTTTTTAAATTTCACAACTGCTTGTTTTAAATAGTCCTACATTTTTTTATAGTTTTGTACATTTTATAAATCCATGTTTAATTCTGAAAGTTCTACACGGGACACACACATAGAGCGGTTTCCCCTGGCAGGACAGGAGCTTGGCCCGAGCCTTCTCTTTAAGACAGATGAGGTGGAAATAAGGTCTCACATCCATCTCCACAGCTGAGCACTTTCATCATTCAGACAAATGGAGAATTATGGGGTATAAAATGCGTTACAGGCACTATGCTGTTCTATATTGTGAAATGTGGGAACTGTTTTAGCAGCTCCATAGACTTTTGTAACGTAATATGCAAGTTACTGAAGCTATAGAATCAAAAGGTGTCCTGAGGTCCAGAGTTTAACAGGTAATTATTCATAAGCCAATAGTTTTGTCTACTGGAGAAGTGATGGGGAAGGAAACTGAACACAATGAACATGGTCTAAAAAAAATAGTAGTGGACCGCAACAAAGTAAATGTAGTCAAAAAATAATAATATTGAACTGTTTGGAAATACATTTTTAAGTATCTTCTTCCCTGTCAATTTCAGCGCACTTTCACTTCAGCCTCACTTTAACTGTGATGATAGACAAACACGATCATT
This sequence comes from Periophthalmus magnuspinnatus, assembly GCF_009829125.3. Classification (NCBI taxonomy): domain Eukaryota; kingdom Metazoa; phylum Chordata; class Actinopteri; order Gobiiformes; family Gobiidae; genus Periophthalmus; species Periophthalmus magnuspinnatus. Next base: position 27,576,146 of record NC_047129.1, read on the forward strand.
TTCTCAGAGCCTTAAATTACCACGGTCCAGTATTTAAGTAAAATGACTGTGATTACTGGTTACCATGGTGACGGTGGTCCATGGAGAGGCGTGGTCTTCACTAGGATGGATGCCTGGGTTCCATCGGGACTGAAGGACGTACACCACGGGCTCCACACTGACGTTGAATTTTGACACCCAGAGCACCCTGACGCGGCCCTCCAAGTCCTCCACGAAACTCATCTCCCTGCGCGGCTTCAGAGGAACACCTGTAGGGGGCGCCACACGGAGACGTCAGCTTTTAAGGGTCAGTACGTAAGAGCAAAGAATGTGTGCAAATTACAGTCTGTTTTGGAAATAGTCGGTAAATATAATATGGAATGAATGAAATTATGTAAGTTGTTCCAAAGATGTGCATGCACTTGAAAAATTCATGTACAGGTGCCAAAGAGTTTGTGAGAGCCAGAAACAACTTAGAGATGCAGCTATGTAACTTTTCTCGTGGAGGATCCTCCAACTGCCTTTCTCCATGGCCTCCCTGATTTCCTCACCACTCCGAGTTTTTGCCATTGCGACAGCACAAGCCTCGGTAGGCTTGGCCCGCCAGTACTCGTCAGCTGCTTCAGGAGTCCCACAAGCCAATAAGGCTCGATAGGACTCCTTCTTCAGCCTGACAGCATCCCTTACCACCAGGTTCGGAAGTTGCCGCAGCGACAAGCACTGCAGACCTTATGACCACAGCTACAAGAAGCCACATTGACAATAGAGACAGAGAACATGGCCCACTCGGAGTCCATGTCCCCAGCCTCCCCCGGGATCTTGGTGAAGCTCTCCCGGAGGTGGGAGTTAAAAAGCCCCCTGACAGAGGGCTCCGCCAGATGTTCCCAAAAGACCCTCACATTACACTGGGGCTTGCCTGATCTGTCTGGCTTCCTCCTTTGCAAGTGCATCCGACTCACCACCAGGTGGTGATTGGTTGACAGCTCTGCCCCTCTCTTCACCTGAGTGTCCAAGACACACGGCCGGAGGTAAAATGACACAACAACAAAGTTGATAATCGATCTCCGACCTAAGGTGTCCTGGTGCCACGTGCACTGATGGACACCCTTGTGCTGGAACATGTTGTTCATTATGGACAAACTGTGACTAGCACATAAGTCCAATAACAGAACATTGCTCGGGTTCAGAACAGGGAGGCCTTTCTTCCCGATCACCACCTCCAGGTGTCACTGTCATCGCCCATGTGGGTGTTGAAGTCCCTCAGTAGAACAACAGAGTCCCCGGTTTGGTGCACTGTCTAGTACCCCTCCCAGGGACTCCAAGAAGGCCGGGTACTCTGCACTGCTGTTGCGACCGTAGGCCGACACAACAGTGAGAGACCTGTCCCTGACCCTCTCGTTGGTGAACTCCAACACAAGGTGGCTGAGCTGTGGGGCAATAAGCAAGCCCACGCCAGCTCCCCTCCTCTCTCCACGGGGAGAAGAATGGAGAGTCCAGCCCCTCTCAAGGAGTTGGGTTCCAGAGCCCAAGCTGTGCCTTGAGGTGAAGCCGACTATATCGAGCCGGTAACACTCAACCTCCCGTTGAGCAATACGAGGTTGAGCATTAGAGTCAATTTTGTGTAATTGCTGGGTTTCAAATGACATCACATCATCTCTGCCAATAATATTTAATACAGATGGGAGGCAGGTTAAATGAATAGTGTTAAAATACTGACTTTTGTGGTAATACAGTGAGTTCTTGGGTCTAGTCAAAAATAGAAAAGATCAGATTCAAGATTTGTAAATTTACCTTTTGGATATTTTATGACAAAGTACAATGTAATTAAGTAGGAAATCTGACTCTTGACCCCACCTGAGAGTAAGACATCATCACATTCTAGCATCTGAAAACCACCAATACAGGAGGTTTAGTGTTGTGTATATGACCTAGTGCATGGTTTATGAGAAAAGACAGTGTTACCTTTGTACAGATTGGCCGGGAGCTGGCAGGTGTGTCCACAGCCGTTGGAGCAGCACTTTCTAGGGGAGGGGCAGTGCAGGTCAGAGGAGCAGCTCTCCACACATGCTGCAGCAAAGCCCGAAGCCTTCTGAGGGGACGGACAGTCCCCCTGACGAGAGCTACGAAGAGAGACCACGAACTCACGGCTTGTCACACATTCTGTCTGCTTCTGTAAAGACAAAGGCATGAGGATAATAAATGTGTATGAACATGCAAGCAAACATTTATTGAATTAGAACGTTAATTGAGTGTCTCACAACTACACACAGTGCCTTCTAGACGTTCAAATTCATACACTTTTCATTCAGTAACCTAACTACTAGCAAACTGCGCCTTTTTATGATGTACTCAACTGAAGCTGTTCGTGCAACTAATCACTTATTTTCAAGACGCCATATTGCTGATTAATCCCCATTTTCACCAGTATACGCTCTGTCCTTACTTCGCTCTCCCATTTTAGTTTCTTAATCGGTGATACGTGCAGGATTTGGTAGCGTTGCGTTGTTATTTTGGTACAAATGAAAAAAAAAAATCCACTGTGTGCTAGCGCGATATGCAGCTAACCATGGGAGGTACTGACGCTTTGTTGTGATGATGTTTGTGTCGACGTCAGCTCCTATTGGGCACCGCAGTTTCTAAGTAAGGAAGTAAGTGGACTTGTTTCTTTTATTAAGTCGCTTTAGATGACTATTGCGATTTAAAATGTGCAAATTATAGCATAATGATCCACGGGTGTCATAGATTATAGCTATAGAGCAGACACAAACCAAATAGGTCTTTTTTAAGCAGTATAAACAGTAACTATCTGTTGAAGACCCTGCGTATCACCAGAGCTCTCTGCACCACAGTTTGAGAACCATAGTTTATGTGACCTCCTCAGACCCACCATAAAAGCCACCGTACACCGATGAAACATTTCCTAAGGCTAAACTTTACACTGGCATTGGAGAGCTGACCTAAATCTGAATAAAAGTTTGTATATTTTCTTGTGCGTGGCTTTACAAACATAGGCTTACCCAGAGAGCTCGAGGTTGCAGTGTTTTGCTAGACTTCCAGGCACTGAGCCATTGAGCCTGTAGCATGCCTCAGCTATTGTGATGAAAAACTAATCTGTCCCTCAACCACACTGTGGTTTTGCTAACACCCATTTAAGCCCCCCTCCCCCAGTCACCCTTCACACACACACAAACACGCACACACCCCAATTGTGAGTGTTTGTCCACTGATCCAAAGGTTGGCGGTTCAAATCCCATTCTCAATGTAAAGATCATGGGTAGAGAGGTTAAGTAGATTACACAGATAACTTTAAAATTGTACTTAAAAAGTAAAAGCATTATTCACAGATTTTGAGGTCCCATAAGGTGTATAGAGTGATGCTGAATTTTGAGGAACAATTAAATTGATTGTTTTATTTGTATATTTTTGTTAGCTATTTGTTTGTTTGCTACTTAAGTAAAGTACAGACACCAAAAATTTCCACTTTAGTACAGTGGTAGTAGTAGTAGTACTTAAGTACTACTTAAGTAAAGTACTTAAGTACCATTTTAATTTGTCACGTTCCAACCCCGGCTTACAAAATAACCCCCATATAATTCAAACATTAAAATATGATTTCATTTCTCTTACCTCACAGGACTTTGGAGACAGCACTTTCCTGGTTTCCCATAGTTCCTTGCATGGCTGAAGGCACTGCACAGAAAGACAGGCAGCATTTAAATATAAAACACGAGTCAATACGGAATGAATGAGTATGTTTTGTATTTCAGATCATTTCCTCATGAATAATTACAGACATGATGTAACCAGGAAATAAGGACAAGGAAACATCATCAAAACCACATCAAATGCAGTGGCCATGATCAGAATCAGATAATACTGTAGATTCATTACTTACAACTTATAGTTTTATGTCGTGAGATACTATGAGATAACGGCAGAAACAAAACACAACTCCAGGTATGTTAGTCATGAGGAAACAACTTTATAACAGAAATCATAATAAAACGCGTAATATATATATTTTTTTATATCCAACGCAAATATCCCTCTAAGTACATAGACTAAGGGAGAGAGACCATTGGCACAGACTGACAGCCATATCTTTGTGAGTCAAGGCAATTGTGACCAGTACAGTTGTAACTTGCCACTATTTTCTGATCTATGTTATAATGTTGTTTCCTCATCACAAACATACCCAGAGTTGTGTTTTGTTTCATTCACACATGTTTAACTCACAAACACTGCATATTTAGGCTGAGTCTGAGTATTGAGGCTCTCAATTTGAAAACACTCCGTTCCACTTTGTGATGTCATGTGGTAATACAGGAAGTGCTTCACTGTGTTTTTAAACTTCATACACCTTCAATAGAATCATTTGGATCATTTTAGCTTTGGAACTGCCAATCTCTACTGAACAAAAGGTAAAAGGAGCTGTTAACTTGAAAGCTACCACTACATGACATCACGAGGTGGAACAGAGCATTTTTAGCTTTGGAGAGCTAGAAAGATTAATAATAAAGTGTTACTCAAACATGTGTGAATGAAACAAAACACAATTCCAGGGATGTTTTTGAGGAAATAACTCATTCTAACATGCCTAACAGGTCCTTTAATTGTTATCCCTCATCATACGTAACTCTCTCAGTTTTGTATTTTGAGTAACATAATCAGAAAATCAGTTTGCACCTATCTCATACACTTGCACACACCCCAGTACTTTCTTGCATTATTTTTCTTTTTAAAATTAAGCCCATGGGTGATACAGATGGGGATTAACAATATAAAATGAAACTTAAAGGAAGTAAACAAACAAAATGTAAAATAATTATATATGTATGTTATAGTTTCATGCTAAAATACCCCCCAAGAAGCTGTTTTAGATCAGTGATACAGTTTGGAATCTGTAGTTTCCAGATCCATAACAATACAATTAAAGATTTATGCTAAAGAAAGCCATAACAAAACAAAATTAAAATAAAGATCTACATGTGTCATTTTCCTCACTAGTAAATACAAAAAGGATATGTCTTTTAAAATGCTGAAACTGCTTCTCCATAATTCCTGACAGTGTTCTTCATGTTCTTTTGCTCAGACATCATTACACTGCCAAAGACATAAATTGTCTCTTTGCACCTATCTTAAATCCCCGTCCATAGCACAGTTTTTTCTTGCATTTCCTATTTAGAACACGGCGGCTAGTGCGATATTTATGTCCATTTATATTTACAGGCTATGGTTATTCCTCACTCACCATATGCATTATGGGCATTCAAATTATTCACCAGGATGAGTTTAGAAGTGCTTTTCACAGCTCTCACAGACCAGAGAGTTTTGCCGTGAGGCTAAAGCTAAAACAACTGACATGCTAATGTGTATTTCTTGCTTATCGAACAATAAAATGCTTTATAATTACATGCAGACAGCACGCAGCAGACTTATTTTGACCACAAGACCTGCTTTTACAGTACATCTGTACAATATCTCCAGAACTGAAGAAGTGGCTTGGATGAGAAGCGAAACGTCTTCACTCCTACAACTTTTTGTCCAGTTGACAGATTTTACTTTTGGCTTTTACAATATATCTGTAATGGGTCAAGACCAGTGGTGGAACGTAACAAAGTAGTACTACACTGTAAGTACTGTACTTAAGTATACATTTTAGGTATCTGAACTTTACTTAAGTACATTTTAAAGTGGATTTGTTTTTTATTATTATCTGAGACCTGCTGAAAAGGGTTTATTTTTTAACATGTTCATAATTTGAGCAAACAAAAAATTACAAATGAAAACAGCTAGGATAAAATTAATGATTTAGTTGTGTGAGTTGAACAAAATTCAGCACAAATCTTTATAAAAATCAATCCATTGGAAGCTTTATTAGACCTCAAAATCTGTGGAAAATACTTTTACTTTTTACTCTTTAAGCACATTTTGAAACAGGTACTTTTTTCATGTGATCCTTTTTTGCTTGAGTGTTTCTTTACTCCGGTATCTGAACTTTTACTTAAGTAACAAAACTGAGTTCCACCACTGGGCAAAACACACTTTGCTCAAATTCATGGGAAAAACATTGGATACAGGGCCTTTAAGCAGTATTATAATACAATATAATCAGTACTATAACTCAAAATAAACAAAATTAAAATAATGAACGACATGTGTGATTATCCTCACTAGTAAATATAACAAAAGAATTATGTGTCTTCTAAAAACACTGAATCTGCATTTCGATAATTTCTGACAGCGTTCTTCATGTTCTTTTGCTCAAACAACATCCACACGTTGCCAAATCCGACTCCACAGGTCTGCTGCAGTCATCTGGTTCACCACCTCCTCCGTGAACCGTCGAGTGATGCCTCTTACCAAATCCAAAACAGACTTCATATAAAAACTGCGGTTCACCTTGACCTCCTCCTCCCCCTCTCCTCCTCTGTCTCTTTCTCTCTTTCTCTCTCTCCGTCTGCTTCAGCCCCTCATCACATGGCTTCAATCAATCTTACAATTCATTCCACATTTCCAGCTTCAGTCGAACATCGAATCAACAAAAGACTTAAAAACACATCAAATAAAATGCTACCGGGGATGTATTGTCAATTCCTAATACTGTTTTTGATAAGGTGATTCTATGGGCTGATGACAATAGACATGCTTTCACATCTGGTTCAAATACCACCAGTGTACGCTACGTTTTAGACGCTTGATTTTGATAGATTGTAGATACTTTTCCTCCGACAGAGACGTATTGCTTCGCGGAGTACCGATAATGGGTTGTCAGCGGGGAGTGTGATGGCCAGTTAATGTACAAGAATTGCTTCATTTCTTTTTAAGTCATGGAAATACAGGCTCAAGTGATCCTCCACCCAAGCTCCATCCCCCAAGAGGAGTGTTAAACTCATGTATTCTTCGTAATGAACAAGATCTGGTTAGATAACACTGCAAAGACGATTAGGAGGGGGTTTATAGTTCAGGGGTAAATGCTGTAGTTGTCAAGTGTTCCAGATGTACAGTTTTGTGTTTCTTTAACTCAAAATGAAATCTGAAAAGCATCACTTCTTTGGTCGCGGTCACACTTTTTTCCATCTTCAAGCCACTCAAAGCGCTTTACATCAAGGAGTGTATGCAGACAATGAGGGCGAGGTGGGTTAAGTGTCTTGCCAAAGGACACAATGACTGTAATCGCATCGCCAAATCTAACGGTGATGTTTATGTCGAGAGCGGGATTCGAACTGCCAACCTTCAGACATAAGCACACTTTGGAATTATTATTTGTGTCATACTTGCACAAAGGAAAAGGAAATGATTTGCTACAAACAGAGGGCGTCGCGAGAGTTATCTGATCAAACTTGGGCTCAAAATGAAAACAAATAAACAAGAGTATGAGGTGGGCGTATGGAGAAGAGGCTTGAGTTGCGCTTTGCATGTGTTTTACAGCGAAAATTAAACAAAATGGAGCTTGTTACAGCTATTGTATCGGTAGTGATCAATGAAAAAGTTAAGGACGGGCTGGATCGCAAGCGAGATAAATATCCAACATGGTGGAACTTTATTATGTGAGGCTTTGGAGTTGTAACAGAATTGCACAGACATGAGGGGGGAGGCACCACAAATAAGCAAAATCCACCTGTCAATCACATCTATCTATACGCCAGTGTCCAAAACTCGGACCTTTGTTAAGTATTGGAGAAGTCGTTCGTCCTTTGATCCGAATCGAGCCGGTTTCAAATCCCACTCTCAATATAAACATTACTGGTAGAGCGTTCAGATCCACTGCGTCACTGGTTGGTGGTGCAAATCCAGCTTCCATAGATGAATGGTGTTTGAATTTGTAAAGCGCTTTGAGTTTCTTGAAGGTGGAAAAACGATATATATAAAAATTTGACCGTGACCAAGTATTTTTGGCTAATGACAGTTTATAAAGTAGTCATTTTTATAATACACTGACATTTTTAAAGACCTGCCTTCTTTATTTGAATGACAGTTTACAGATAACAGCTACGATATGTTTTCCACAAATCTGAGGAAGGAAAACCATTACTGTCCGTTCCTCCTTTCTTTCTCCACAGGCTTGGTCACAAACTCTTGCACAGGAATAAAACCGGATCCCACAATCAAACCACTTAATTTCTTTGACACTTATAGGTGCCTATAGATAAACCTCAGTGCAAAAATCCAGATGCGCTGCTCGTATGAACCGCCTGCCCCACAGTTTGCAATGTAACCGGACCTGAGTGTGTGATGTGCAGGGTGAATGAGCTCCCTTGGGTGCTATCCTGGAGCCACAAGCTGTTCTGAGGCTTAAACTGTCAGACTCTTGGTGAAAACACCTCTCACAAATGTACACTCACAAATCAACAGGTCCCCCTCTGCATGCCGCCCGCCACCCAGAGGTGCAGCCACGCCCTCCATCTCCTCTCTCTGCACGTGCATGGTGATCCAGGGCAGGCTTCACGGCTCTTTTCCTGACATAGATCTGATTCTGAGGGAATTTGTACATGGGTTGTTTTTGCATTTGATCACAGATTCATTGGAAAGAGGCATTATTTAATGACATACTAGACAGGAGTTTATACTGCCAGCACACGGAGAAACTGACTGATGTGTTGAAGAGGTATTCCTGTGGAGGGCCGCTCACATGCTGTGCTCTTGCGGTCACATTTATATAGGAAATATGTGCTGTCTGAGCGAGGGGTTACACAGATTACTGCTGGAGAAGAGGTAGAGAAGACAACAAGCAGCACAAAAGTTACAGAGTTGACCAAAGGGCTTCAGATGTAGTTTGGCACACTTCCAGTATCAATGATGAGTCTGCCGTAGGGAAGCTCTGCACTGGAGAGACTTATTCACGCATTTGTCTCCAGTAGGTTAGACTACTGTAACGTCCTGCTCACTGACCTCTCCAAACGAGCGTTAAGACAGCTGCAGTACATCCAGAACACTGCTGCTCGGGTCCTGACTAGAACCAGGAAGTACTTCACACATGCGTTCTGTGCTCAGGTCTCTGCACTGGCTCCTGTGGCTCAGAGAATAGACTTTAAAGCAGCTCCTCTTGTGAACAAGTCTCTACATGGACCAGCACCAAAGAACATCTCCGACATGTTAGTGCCATATGAACCATCTCACACTCTGAGGACTTCAGGGACCGACCTCCTGCTGGTGCCCAGAGTCAGGACTAAACATAGAGAATCTGCGTTTCAGTTTTATGGAGCTAAAACCTGCAACAGTCTTTCTGAAGATGTGAAACAGGCCTCTACTTTGACAATGTTTAAATCCAGGCTAAAAACAGTTCTGTTTAGTTGTGCATCTGACATAAAGGCTTTTATTCTCCACTCCTCTCTTTTAACATTAATTTGATTGTTTTGTATTGCAATTTTAATGTCTCTCTCTTTCTGTAAAGCACTGTGAATTACTTTGTGTACAAACTAGGCCTGTCATGATACTATCACAACTTATTTTTTCACTTCACAATATTGTACATTGGCTTTACACCACACAGTGTAATGTAAAAGCAGCAACTAAAAGCATAAGATTTGAAGGATGTCCCATATAAGAGGGAACTTTTGGATAAGAACCATACACTTTTTCTGCCCAAACAGAGACATTGTTGGATGAAACAAGTGCTGTTTCACCCCTGTCAAAGTGAACACTGCTATGACTTTGTACAAATCTCATCATTGTATTGGCTCCAAGAACTGCTCGTGTACTCAAATAAGACCTAAAAGCTTTTGATACTGTTCTTAAGCACATCCCCACATACAAATTTCACTCGCTATAAATTACCTTTAATATAACACATGGATAGAGTTTGTTTGCCCATGCAAGGCCAAAATCTGACATTATGACTTATGTATTTGAATGAGACTAATGCAAAAAGGTCAGAAGATGTTACTGTTTAACCCGGGGTAACGACATGTAATGTAGATTAATGACATTAGATGAGACTGTACAGAATATCCCCCATAATGAATCACACTTGGGGCTGCCCTGCTGTTTTATGGCCTCACCTGCCACGATGGAGGGATGACAGGCGCTCGGGCAGGAAACTCGAGGTGAACGTGTGGTTTTGCGGAGAAGGCAGGGGGCAGTGGTGGCAGTGGGGGTGGGGGAGAGGGGTGAGGGAAGGGGAGGAGATGAAAGACTGCAGAGAGAGAGCGAAACATGTCCGTAAACTGGCATGAATTGAGCAGATGTGAGGTGTCCTATACATCGCAGAGGTCCATAGTATTAGTATTTTAGTAGTTTGTTTTCTTTATTTATATATTGTTTATTAGGTTTCCAATTTTGTCCATTAGAAAAACATACAAATCTAAGGGTAATAATGGACTCAGACTTTTAGAACTTTAACAGCCACATCAAATCAGTAACATCTGCAGCTTTTTACCATCTAAAAAACATTGCAAAAATGTAAGGTATACTGTCAAAACCAGACTTACAGAGACTTATCCATGCATTTGTCTCCAGTAGGTTAAACTACTGTAACGGCCTGCTCACTGGCCTCTCCAAACAAGCGTTAAGACAGCTGCAGTACATCCAGAACACTGCTGCTCGGGTCCTGACTAGAACCAGGAAGTACAAGCACATGCGTCCTGTGCTCAGGTCAATGCACTGGATCCTGTGGCTCAGAAAATAGACTTTAAAGCAGCTCTGCTTGTTTGTCTCTCCATGGACCAGCACCAAAGTACATCTCTGACATATTAGTGCCATGTGAACCATCTCGCACTCTGAGGACTTCAGGGACCAGCCTCCTGCTGGTCCCAGAGTCAGGACTAAACATGTGGAATCAGTGTTTCAGTTTTATGCAGCTAAAACCTGGAACAGTCCTGAAGATGTGAGACAGGCCTCTACTTTGACAATGTTTAAATCCAGGCTCAAAACAGTTCTGTTTAGCTGTGCATACAACTGAAAGGCTTTTATTCTGCACTCTTCTGTTTTAATGTTCATTTTATGGTGATTATTTATGTTTTGATTTGTTGTATTGTGATTTTAATGTCTTGCCTTGCCAAACACTGCCAGTGCACAATAATATGAACAAAAACAGCTTATACAGCAATATCACAAAAGTTCAAACCAAGAAAAATCTATTCTTTGAGGTTTGAGGTCGAGCCCATCTCTGTTTCATGTGATCAATAAAAGGTCCCCAAGTTTTTATGAACCTGTCACGCTGATCTGGCAATTTGTAACAGATCTCTTCAAGATAAAACACGACATCATATCTTCTCCATCAGTTATGGAAAGAGGGAGGTGGGGTGTCGTTCCCTTACATCAGAACAGCCCTCTTTGTGATAATCAGGCCAAATATCATGGTTTGCTGAATTGCCTGGAAACTTGTCAGGATTTGAGTCGAATAATCAAGCACCGCAGTCAAAACATCAGGCAGTATCATTTTCTTTGCATAAAGTACTGTATAAATGAAAAGGTTTTAAGTACAGGACACATTAAAAAAAACTCTTACTTTTTACAATTGCTTGAATAGCTAACTAATAAAATATTAAACTAAGTACTTCTCAGACTAGTTTCCAGACACAGTAACTTTAATCCTACTTGAGCAATATTTTCCTTGAATTAACAGGACTTGAATAAAGGTTTTGGTTGCCACAATGAGTAACTGTGCGTTCACATTTGCCCTTATTTGGTCCGATTTGAGCCCAGTTAAGTCCAGGTGTAGACTTGGTTTAGTCCTGTTCTTGTTTAAAGGGTCCAAATTATGCCATTTTCTTATCTCTGTTATAACGTTTCCTCATCACAAACATATCCACAGTTGTATTTTGTTTCATTCACACATGTTTAACACACAAATCCTCAACATTTAGGCTGAGTTCTTCTCTCAAACTGAAAACACTCTCTTCCACCTTGTGATGTCATGTGGTGATTAGGGATGGGACGATATACGATAATATCGTTAATCACGATAAAAAAGGTCCGCAATTAATCGTTCGTGGCATTTTTTATAATCGTGATCATCGCGCACGATTATAATCACCTTTACGGCACCACACTGCATCATGTTTCCAGTTCCAATACAACGTTTAGATGTTAGTTTGTGGTGTTTGCCCACTCTGACATAGCAGTGACACTTGTAGCTTCTGTGCTTATCTCTGTCTGAACTATATTCTGTCAGATATCAACAATAAACAAAGTCTGATCCGTAACTCTCCACAGGAACTTACCAGTGCGCGCCTCACCCATGCGCACAGATGAGACGCTAATGTGTGCACATCTTATATTTTTACCTACAATAATGCAAACTGCAGAATAAAACAACACCTTTTAAACAATAGACAAATTAAGTCTAATTCATACAGCTGAACACAAATGTGCCAGCGCGCATGGTCCGAATGCGCACTATGTGCACAGAAGCAGAGCTAATGATTATACACGGTATATTTTACCTACAGTTAAGTCAATAACAGAATAAACCTCGCTTACCGATCGAGAACAGCATCCAATCCATCAAAAAATAAGGTCCTTTACTCCTGAGTCCACTGTGGGATCTTTACTCTTTGCCATGAACCGCTCCAGGTCCGTGATGCCTCTAGTTTAACTTGTACAAACATCCACAGTGTCCTCGATCACGTCCTCCCTTTAGTTTGTCCGTTTCGTCGTGTTTAAAACACAAAACAACAGCGCGTAAAATGCGCCATTATGCACACATTTCTGCATCCACTCGTTTCCCAATTCACCAAAGATTAAAAAAATTAAGTGTTCGTCGACGGGCACTTGCGTCACTTCCGGCGCGACAACGACTGGTCTATTTCGACAGCATGGCATTGAGGAGTACACATTTTCTTCCGGGTAGGTCTGTTTACAGAAAACCATTGCCTGTCATACATCCTGTCCCGCTGCTCATTGGCTGTAAGGGAAAACGTCACTAAATGTGTGTAATGTAATTGGTTGATTCTACAAGGGCCTCAGTAACCCACAACCCCCACCTTATTGGCCAACACTGGTATCAGTCACAAGCTAACATGTGTGTTTAGCACTGGGGAACAAAGTTGGCGCTATCAGAAGTTTATTATGCCTGAAATCGACAAAAGAAATGCAAAGAAGTGACGGAGCAGATTTCATATTTGGAGTACTTTCCTGCAGCAGATTGGACATGGAGGATCTTATTTTGTGGACATAATTTCTTGACTGGATTATATTCTCTGGACCTTTACGGACACTTTGTGTGAATATGTTGATGTTTGACAGAACCAGAGCGCTCAATGGTAAGTGAAGTCCAGATTCACACTTTGTGACTTTTCTGTAAAAACGTCTTTCCTGTCAGCACTGTGGTGATTGCAGGTGAAAATGGTTTGCATATCCAGAAAGACGAGCGCCGGAGCTTTCATTTGATGTGTTTGTGTGGGTGACGCAGAAGTGTATGTACATTGCTGTAAAGTTGTAAAGTAGGCCCGGGCCGTTGGAACGTTAACAGGTTAATAATTATCGCGATAATATCGTTAATCGCGATTATTTTGGCCACAATAATCGTGAGTCTAAAATTTAATATCGTCCCAT